>NW_019154089.1:8722243-8722515 GCF_002288905.1 Enhydra lutris kenyoni | reverse complement strand
TATTGCATCGTTCTTCTACTAGCACCCTCTACTGGCAGAACTTTAACTGAGGCTGGGGATAGGACCTCCCTTTGACACACACACACACACACTCTCTCTCTCTCACTCTTGAAACGGAGAGTGTATAGGGGTACCTGGGTGGCTCACTTGGTTAGAGTGTCTGACTCTTGATTTCAGCTCAGGTCATGATCTCAGGATCTGTAAAATGGAGCCTGGAATTGGACTCTGAGCTGAAATCAAGAGTCAGACACTCTAACCAAGTGAGCCACCCA
>NW_019154089.1:8600500-8721843 GCF_002288905.1 Enhydra lutris kenyoni | reverse complement strand
TCTCTCTCTCTCTCTCTCTCTCTCTCTCTCTCTCAAAGGGAGGTCCTATCCCCAGCCTCAGGGCCTAACGATACCTGAAAAGGGGGAGGAGAGGTTCTCTTGTCAGTCCAGGTCAGCAGTTCTCTTCCTGTCAGCCTTGACCCTATGACTGTGTACCAGCTCCAGTGCAAGGCAACCCAGTGAATTTCTCCACTATCTACTGGGCAACAGCTAACACATTTCCAACAAGACCTAAAATCCAGTTGTGGGGAAAGAGTCCCCCTTTCAGGTTTGTTCTTTCCATGAGTATTCTCCCTTGGCTCCTTTATCCTTCTCAACGCCTAATTTCTTGAAATAATAATTCTTTAAACTGTCCTTGTTCTAATTATTGTGCGGTTTCTGTCTCTTGACTGATAAGAGGAATAAATATTTTTTAAAGATTTTTTTTTTTTAATTTATTTGTGGAAGAGAAAGAGCAAGCAAGCACAAGAGTGGGGAGGGGTAGAGGGAGAGGCAGACTCCCAGATGGTCAGGGAGTCCCCAAGGGGAGCTGAATCCCAGGATCCTGAGATCATGACCTGAGCTGAAGGCAAATGCTTAACCAACTGAGCCACCCAGGCACCCCAATAAGGGGAATAAATATTTTTACATCTAGAGAAATAGGCTATATTTTAATGAACTAGAATACTACTTTCACTCTTCTCCTGTAATAAATAGTGTTTGTTTTCTGTTGGTATTATAATGATCATATCCCAATGCCATTATGCTCTAATAATTAATTTTAACAAAAGACAAAAGTTACTTAATGCTTAGTATATGCTTAGCATTAAGTTTATTTACAGATAATTTAATTCTAACAGTCAGCCTATGGCCTAGTACAAATATGTGCCAAATGAAAAATGCAAATCCCCTACCCAGAACTGTTTATTTTTTAATTTTTAAATTTTTACTTTAAGTAATCTCTACACCCAGCAGGGAGCTCTAATTGAAGACCCCGAGATCAAGAGTTGCATGCTCCACTGACTGATCAGCCAGACACCCCCAAAACTGTTCTTCAAATAACGATTAAACTTCTATAATCATGTTCACTGTGAAGTTCATGATGGCTGCATTAACGTGTACCATCACTTTGTTGTTTAAAATCTCATCATGTCCATGAATTATTAAAATATTAAGCTTCATTGTCTTGATCGCTAAATAATGGTGAATTATTATGGCTGATTAATGGCTACAGAAAGTCTTAACAACACATTCCTGACCATCAGAGCAGGCAAGAGTGAGGAAATATTTAAAAGAACAATACTAACTTCTAAAACTTAACTGCAGTCTCTATCATTCCAGCTTATTCTCTCTCAGTAGCTAAAACTTATTACAAATTCATTAATGTGAGCTTCAGAAACACAGGGAGAAACAAACAATGGCCCAAAGGCTTAAATAACCAAGAACTACTATGTATTTTATTTGTAAAAACAGGAGACACTATGTGTTATTCTATTAGTCAAGAAGCACAGACTTCCTAACCAAGCGTCAATCACAGAACATTTCAGGACTCAAGATAGGACTTTAAAAATGGCATCAAAAATGAGATGACCCGTACAATCTATCAAGTAGACTATACTCTGATATTTAAATTTAACAGTTTTGCAACTAATAGTTGCAATTAAAAGCCTTACTTTAGAAAAATAGTAATAAAATATATTTTAATTTTTAATCATATTAATTACAATTATTTTATAATTATTATAATTATAATAATCAAAATAGTAAATAAGTAAATCTAAAAATATCTTCTCAACAATATTGGAAATAAGTCGATTAAAAAATTATGTTTTTATGTCACCAAATTTCAATATTAAGCCCCCAAAATTTTAATAATTGCTTAGAAAACAAATTCTTGAAGAATACTATATGTGACCATTTTTCCAAGCACCCTTCTCTGTTTTACCTAATAATTATGCTAGTGATAATTAACAATTACCTGTAACAGTCAGGCACTCTTCTAAGATATGGATATGGATAAACTAATTTAGTCCTCAAAACTACTCATAATTAGGTAATTTGCCCAAGAAATATTAGAACATTTGTCATGAACTCATGCAGATTGGCTCTTGACTGCCAATGTTTACAGACATCTGTTCAGAGATCTGAGTGGTAGAGTTTGCTAAAACTTCATAGAGACACTTCAAGTAGGTACTATTATACTCATTTTATAAAGAAAATTAAAATTTGTATAAGGTCCTAACAGTGTTAAATTAGGACTTTAATCTAGTTGCTGTTCTCTAAAATCTGTTATTCTAAAAACCATTTTCTTAACTATTAAAATAGATCACCCTCTCTATAACCACTATTAGTAGCAACAAATTTAAAAAACATTAGATAAATCAGATCAAATCTCATATAAAACTAAAGACAAAATAAAAGATACTATGTCATGATGTAAATTTAAAGATCACATCCTCAGAAGCATGAACTGTCAATTGTTTCTTACTATTTTCAATAGTACCAGTAAGCAAGCACATTTATAAAATATATCACCTACTGAGAGAATATATACATCCTACATAAAACAGTTTAACATTAGAGATAGAATAAATAGTTGTAATATTAACTCTGCCTGCACATACTCTAAAGCAGCAAATGTAAATGTACCTGCAAGGAGGCAAGACCATGGAGTCTTTCATAAGCACAGATCCAGAAAGCAGGATATACCAACATCTGGCAACAGTTTCTGAACTGTTAAAATAAGTAAAATTAACAAGTAAATAAATACACATATGCACATGTATAGGCCTCGAAATATACATAATTCAATACAAAATACATAACATGAAATACATTCTAATAATATCATAAATCATTAACATTTAATGGAATTTGGGGAAATACTGACTGTTGTCAAAGGTTTCATACAGACCATGTGCATATGGGAAAAGTGTAATCACTACCCTAAAATACAGACTTCACAAGTATATGGTTATTAAGTCAATTTTATTATACCATTAGCTTCACATTCTTCATTTCTGTGTAGTGGATCATAAGATCTGATGAAGATTAAAGCTTAAATATTGTACTACATCTACATATCATAAAATCCTGTTTTAATAACATTAAAGACTTCCTTGGAATTCACAAGTTTATCAATGTCATATCTTCATTGACAACTATAATCTGAATCATGATCTATTTATTTCTTTTAAATTGTATTGACATGAACAAAATGCCTATCAAATCTTTCATTTTATGTGTGTTTGAAGGATAAAGAATACCAGATGACTTAAATGTATCAGCCTTTTAGTTGAGTTAAATCTCCAATGGAAACCCAGAATCTTGTTAGTTGTTAGTGTATAAACTAACCATTCGGTCTTTTAAATATCTTTATCTACCATAACTAAGGTTTTAACTACTTCCAATAAGTATCTATAAAACAAATCATTTCTCTGACCTGGAGAACTTTTTATCTATATAACGGTCTACCTTGACTATACCTAACAGAGAGAACTCAGACTCAACAAATTAAAAAATCTACCTACCATTTCCTTCAAGATCACATCTTTTCTGGTATTCTCTGTATTCACTGAATACTGCCATCCTCCATCCAGAAACCTAGGCTTCTAAAACATTCCACATAGCACTCAGGGTAAGCTTTCTAGGTCAATCCCATTACTGACCATAAGAAGGAAAAACTGTCAACTTTCCAGTTAGGTACTTTTTTTTTTTTTCTTTAAGATTTATTTGAAAGAACATGAGCATGTGTGAGCAAACAGGGAGGATAGGGGGATGGGGGGCAGGAGTGAGAAAGAATCCTCAAGCAGACTCTGGGCTGAGCACAGAGCCCAATCCCAGGACCCTGAGATCACCCCCCAAGCCAAAATCAAGAGTCCACCAGTTAACCAACTGAGCCACCCAGATGCCCCTCCAATAGGTACTTTAAAGTTTCTTTTTTAGTATCTTCTAATCTTCACTGAGGGAAGACGTAAATGGTGGCACATCTCCTACTTAAGGTTCTTTGTTCAGAAATTCTACTTCCTTACTCTTGTGAAATAGGACTTAAAAAGTCAAGGGGGAATAAAATCAAACAATTTGCCAGAAATTAAGACAGGACAAAGTTGTTAAGTAGATGCCACCACAAGCCTCCAATTTTTATTTCACTTAGCTAAAGTGGTCACAATGTTGTCAGTAAATTCTACTATAAATGTAGGAAAATCCCAAAGTTCACTCCCACCACAAGGAGAACCATGCCAGCCCGTGACTAAGAAACTGCTCAGACCTTGAAAAAAAATTCACTCTCAGAGCATGGTTTGGCAATGCACCTAAGTAAACCCAAGGAAAGTAAAATGCTTTCATGTGGGCCATTGTATCTCCTATTCTCTGGGCAAGCAAACTCCAGCCCAGAGAAGGAAGGCATACTTAATCTTGTCAGATCTTATTCATAGAAAGGCTTCAGATGCTCCTAAGATAAAGATCAAAAAATCTTAAGATGGCCTCCATCTGCTTCTCCAGTCTCCTCTCTTACTAGTTCCTCTTCTTTCCTCATGGTGCTTGAACACATGGTTTATTTTCCCTTTTTCTACCATGTTGCTTCCCAATCCAGATCAACCATATACACTCTTTTCTCTGCTTCCACCAAACTCTAAATTAAAATTCTTGTTAACTTCCACCTTCTTTTGAAATTCTATTATGAACCAGATACAAATTTGTATTACTCTTAATATTTCTAAAAGTTTACTGAGGTATAATTTAAATACCATAAAATTGCCATTTCAAGTGCACAATCCAATTTTCATGAAACTTAAAAGAACTGTGCAAAGATCAGCACAATCCAGTTTTAGAACACTTCTTTGTGTTCCTAACCTATAACATGCTCTGTTTCTACAGATGTGGCTTTCCTGGACAGTTCATATAAATGGCATCATGTAATATATGGTGTTTCTCCCTGCTTCTTCCACTTGGCATGTTTTTGAGGTTTATCCATGTTGTGGTATATATAAATGCTTTATTCCTTTTTTATTGCCAAACTGTACTCCGCTATACAGCTACATGACATTTAACCATTCATCAAAAATTTTTATCATTTCTGGTTTTAGGCTGGGAATACAAATAGCACTAAGAACATCTTTGTACAGTCTCTGTAGGCATCTATTTTCACTTATCTAGTATAAATATGTGAAAGTGGAATTACTGGGTTACGTGGTAAAACTGTTTAACTTTTTGAGAAACTGCCACTGCTTCTATCATTTAACATCCACATCACTAACACATGAGGATTCCAGCTGTTACCGTATTGGTGCCAGTATTTGCTACTGTCTACATTTTTGGCTGTGACTACTCTAATGGCTATAAAGTGACAGCTCATTAATTTTGGTATAAATTTTGTATGGTGTAAGGTAAGGGTCTAAATTAACTTTTTGCAAAAAAAAAAAAGTAAATAAATAAACTTTTTGCAAGTAAATACTTAATTAACCCAGCATCATTTGCTGAAAAAACTATGCTGGCCTCCCTAAATGCCTTAGCATCTTCTTCATAAATGAACTGTACATCGGTGATTCCTTTTTAATCCTCCATTGTGTTATACCCACACTATGGACAGATCTTAGCTGGAGATCATTTAAAAAAAAAGGGGGGGGGGCGCCTGGGTGGCTCAGTGGGTTAAAGCCTCTGCTTTCGGCTCAGATCATGATCCCAGGGTCCTGGGATCGAGCCCCACATCCGGCTCTCTGCTCGGCAGGGAGCCTGCTTCCCCCTCTCTTGCTGCCTGTCTCTCTGCCTACTTGTGATCTCTGTCAAATAAATAAATAAAATCTTTAAAAAAAATAAAAATAAAAAAACAACTGCTCATAAATACAAGGGTTTACTTCTAGGCTCTCAATTCTGTTCCAATGATCTATTTATACATTCTTTTCCTTGATGGCACTTAAATATGTTTACCTTTTAATTAATTTTCTCTACTCAACAATAAGCTCAATAAAGACAAACACTATGTCTCCCCACCACTCTGCACAAAGGTAAGCATAATGTATAGCAGACAAGCTTTTAATAATAAATAAATGGACTAAAAAATGAATCAAGATAGGTATTAAAATCCTTGTGAGTTCAGTTTAATGCTTTCAAAAACTGATAAATATCACGGGCTGATAATGAAACATGGAAGTTAACAGCATCTCAATATACCAGGTGAAGCTATATAATAAAAGAGGTCATTGCTGCCAATATTTTAAGAAGGAAAATAACTCATCACCTGGAGAAAGGCAAAGACTTTACTTTTTATTTTCTTTATTTTTATTTTTGGGTTTTTTTTTAAGATTTTATTTATTTGAGAGAGAGAGAGAATGAGAGAGCGAGCGAGCGAGCATGAAAGGAGAGAGGTTGGGGGGAGAAGCAGACTCCCTGGCGAGCAGAGAGCCCAATGTGGGACTTGATCTCGGGACTCCAGGATCATAAAGGCAGTCACTTAACCAACTGAGCCACCCAGGCACGAAAGACTTTGTTTTTTTAGTAGGACATGAAAAGCACACATCACAAGAGAAAAACTGAGAAAGTTAGAAATTTCTCCTCTCCAAAGTATGCCTTTAATAGGGTGAAAAGGAAAACCACAAAGTGGGAGAAGATACATACGATGTAAGTATCTCAACAAAGGACATGGATACAGAATTCATAAATCAATTTCTACTTATCAACAGAAATACTACAGAAAACCCAATTAAAAAATGGTTAAAAACTCAAATCAGAGTTCATTAAAACAAAGCTACCCAAATAGCCTACAAAAACATGAAAATCATTCATCATCAATAAGCAGGGAAACGTAAAATAAAATCAGTGAGATAGGATAAAATATGTAAATCAGATTCTAATGTCAGATTCTCCTAATTTGATCACATGCATTTCCAATAATTCTATTCCTAAGAATATGCCCAATAGTAATAGTATATAAGGGCACAAAAAGACATGAACAAGATGTTTGTCGAAACTTTATTATTCACAATAGGAAAAAAACTGGAAACAACCCTAGTATCTATCAATCAAGAGTGGGAAGGATAAATGAATTGTGTCATTTGCACACATACAATAAAGCAATGAAAAAGAATTAATGCAAAATCATAGAAGAATCTTAGACATTTATCAATTTAAAAAAAAAAAAAAAAAAAGCCTGACCAAACAATTTTTATCTGTGTGGAGTTCCATGGTGATGGAAGTCAGAACAGGATTACCTTTCCAAGAGAGGTGATTAGAGCCTTAGGAGAGCTGAAGTGTTCTATATATAACTGAATATATAACTTTTACTAATACATACTATTTTATTTATTAAACTTTTCGTGCACTCTTTCAGTTTATGAATATATTTCAATCCACTCTAAAGAAATTCTTTCCAAATAAAATAAATTTCAATGCTAAAAGTCAAAATTTAAACATTAAAGCTATTAGTTTAAGCTAATTAAGGAAATACTTACCAAAAAAGAATTTGATTGCCACTGTATCTCTCATAGCGTGCTCTTGCAGACATTAATCTAACATATTTAAAAAAAGCCAAATATTTAATGATTTTATCTTCACTTTGTTTTAAAAACACTTATGATTACTTCAACAGAAAATTATCTTACCTACCACTAACTTCATTAAACTCCAAGAGTTTAGAAATATATACATCAAATGCAGTATTTTCAAAAACATCAGTTGGGTAATATTAAGAGACAACAAATACAATACTATCATGTACACTCTATAACCTGCCAACTCACACTGAACAATGTTCCTTTTCTGCTATGAAAAAATACACATTTGTCTGATTCACTACTGAATCCTCCTGTTAAGATATTAGTAGCAGGGGGAAAAGAAAAGTTACTGGCAGAGGTATATACACATACATATCAAAGTCTGTTGAAAGAGAGAGAGAGAGAGAGAGAGAGAGAGAGAGAGAGAGAGAGAGTGTGTGTGTGTGTGTATGCTGCTTCTTCCAAACACTTGCTGACATTTGAATTATGTTATACAGAAATGAGAAAATAATAGGCCCTAACATTTATATTCTAGCAATCTGGTTTGGTCCCTAACCAGAAAAAGTAATGGATGAGCTGGTTATGGAAGGAAAACACACTTTAATTAAAACATTAAAACATTATGCAAAGTTACTACAGTAAATGCTTTACAACACTCAAAGGTGTTTTTATAAATGTAATCACAATGACAGAAGGTAGCAGGAAAGAAATTTCATTTTACAGAACAGGAAAATGGGGTTTGGAAAGTTTACGGGTCTTATTCACAGAACCCATATGAGCATACCAAATCAGGAGTTGTAATTCTTGCACTTTAATACAATACCACATCATACCCAGTCCATCTTAAGCATGGACATATCAAAAAGAATTACATAAAGTAAACAGTTTTGTTTTCATTGACTAGCAAATACTCAACACTGTGTTTTGCTTCAGATATTCTCATGTAACCTTCAAAATACTGTAACAAAGATCATCTCTCATTGTCTTTATTTCATCAAAGATAAAACTGCAGCTAAGATGTTAAGATTTGCTCAAGGCCCCATGACTAAGGAAAACTGTGATGAGAAAATCCAAAGTCCTATGTATATCTTACAAAAAGCCCCCGAATGGTTTGGGCTCCTAACTATCTATATCTAAACCCATTTCAATAACTCCATCACAAAAGCTCTTAAACAGAGCATCGCACTTACCTGAGCTGATGCTCCCTGAGATTTGATAGTATTTCCATTCCATGAAGATAAGAATAAATAGTATTTAAATCCTGGAGAACAGGGAAAAAAAAATTGATTATTTTTCAAATGTATCTTTCAAAATATCTTAACACCCCACAACTCTGATTTTAAGCCAACAACTGTTCATGACAAAACTATTGACTATGATAGACAAAATCTCTGAAATAAAAGAAATCTGAAAAGGTAAAGAGCTACCTCCACTCATACAGGAACCCTCTTCAGGACGGCTGATAAGCTTCTACTCAAGCAATGCCAGAAATCAAAAACTTAGCATTTCATATGAAAGTCTATTTCATTTCTAAACAGATATAACCCTTCTTCCTCAGTGACATCCAGCTATTCAAAAAAGAATTATCATATCGCCATAAATTTTTAATTTATTATTTCCTTCAGATTATTCAGTCTCAGTATTTGCAGTTTCTACATCTTGAAAAGCATCCTGGCTAATCTCCTTTGGATAGGACCCAATTTGTAAATATTCCTCTAAAAATATGACCTTCTAAAGAATCTCTTTCTAAAGACAGGGAGCCTGGGTGGCTCAGTCATTAAGCATTTGCCTTGGGCTCAGGTCATGATCCCAATACCCTGGGATAGAGCCCCCAGCCAAGGCCCACATCAGGCTCCCTGCTCGGCAGGAACTCTGCTTCTCCCTGTCTCACTCCCCTTGCTGTGCTCCCTCTCTCACCGTGTCTTTCTCTGTCAAATAAATAAATAAAATCTTAAAAAAAAAAAAATCAAAATATTTTTGATATTTTTATATGTCTTTCTAAAGATATATCTCTTTCTAAAGAGACCCAAAGCAATATTAATCAACCATTAACAAAAAAAAAAAGTCCAGTGGGACAATCCTGTTACTCACTTTGTGAGAGAGAGAGGGAACTTGTCTCTAGCCCTCATTCAAATAACTAGGTATTAAAACTCCCAGTATGATAAAGTATAACCTCAGCCTAGAGAAGTGGCAGAGAATATAGGAGCAGCCCAAATTCCTGACAGAATGGTCTTCTTTACCACTTATGTAGAATGCTGGTGCTCAGAGATTATAAACAAGCTTAAATTCTCTATATAAAATGTACCTCCTTATTCTCTTATAAGGAACGATGACTTTATAAGACAGGCAGCTGCCCAACACTGCCTTCCTGCTTTGATATGCAATTGGCTAAGAGAATTATCAGACGACAAAAGAAAAAAGCTAAGACAACCTGTTTTTTAACAGATTAATAAGAAAACATAGAGCCACTAAGAAAAAGAGCCATGATCTGTCATTCCAAAAATTACAACCACTAATTAACCATGACGGATTCAATGACCACACCATCTCACTAAATCCTTAGGAAGATGGAGTGAAAAAGATTTTTTTTCCTATATACATATATAAAGAATAAATTAAAAGAGAAAACCACAACAAATGATAAAAGGTCTATAAAATTCTTGATGATAGCAGATAGAGAAGTGATATGATAAACTAATATTTCCATAGATGGCTACAATGGTATTTCTTACCCTATATGCTTTCAATAGGATACCTTACCACTCCCCCATCAAAAACTGGAATCTTATGTGCCTTCCCCAAGAACCTGGTTGGTCCTTTGATTTGTTCTGATCAAAAAGAATGTGGCAGAAGTAAAGATGTGTCACTTGTAAGATTCAAGTACCCTGACACCACCAATGCTGTAAGGAAGCCCACTAGTCTCATGGAGAAAGGCCACATGGAACAGCACCAAGGCATCAGATATGTAAGTCATGTCTTCTTACACCAGAAGACAAATGAAACTGAGAAAATGATCCCAGCTGAGGTTTGGTGGAACAAAAGAACCAACCACCCAGCCAAAACCTTCTGGATTAAAGTAATAAAGTCCTGGCCAAAGTCTAGCTCACAGTGAACTTACTGAGCCTACAGACCTATCTAATAGTCCCTTTCAAAATTCTGGGTTTAAAATTAGAATATATATACTTGTTAGAATAACCCCATATAGGTCCATGACCTATGTGATAATAGCTGTAAATAGTGGGAAAAGCCAAGTGGAAGCCTCTGAAATAGCCACTTCCTATGCCCCAGAACAAGATAGTAAGTAAAAGGTCATATTGCTTCCATACAGGCAAAAGACAGCAAAGACTAGGGTGTCCAATGAAAACTTACAGTATTTAATGGTGAGGTCTCTACCATAGACTGTCCTCCTAAAGTAAACATATCCTTAAAAAAAAAAATGCCTGCAGACTGCCATAAACTTAACCAAATTCTAACCAATAGTCTCAACATAACATTATTGCTAGAACTGATTAAGCCTCAGGTATTGATTTGGTGAATACATTTTTTTACCATTTCCATTACAGAAGATCATCAGAAACAGTCTTCATTCAGATAGGACAATATTAACTTACAGTTTTTCCTTAGGCCTATTTTAACATTCTCACTCTCACTTGATCTTAGCCAAAAGGCTGAGAAGCGGATTAACTCTCTCACTCTCTACCATAACACAACGTGAAAACATCTAGACCTTCTTACCCATACATAGTCGGTATCTTGCTGAATGGACAGAATGAACAAGAGAATGACCAAAAGGAGGCCGGTACCCTGGAGTCCTTGGTAACACACTCGTACTTCAGAAAGTGGGCAATAAACTCTATGAGGAATCAAAGAACTATCACTTCGATGTTTTGGGAAGTGCAGTGATCAGGAGCATTTCAGAACATCTATTGACAGAATGTTGGAGCTTCAAGTTTAGGTCAAGACAGATTAAGATAGATTGGACTTACCTTCCACCATAATCAACTAAAACTAAAAATAAATATATGAAATCACGTTTTTCATGAGATAAGACACAAGGCAACAGAAGACAATTTAACACCTGAGAGAAGAGAAACAGATGAGATGATTCAAAGAATGGTAACTTACTGCCTGCCAGTATCTTTAGTTGAGGAAAAGGAGGAGGCAATCTAGAAAGCAGAAACTGGCTAGAGTTTGCAGAATACAAGAGAGCATGTTACACCGATAATGTATATTCTGGAAACCTACAGAAGGTGCTGTGCTCATCAAGTCTTCAGTTGCATACTGATCATCCCATCACGTGGGGGAAGAAAAACAAAAACCAGGCGCCTGGGTGGCTCAGTTGGTTGGGCATCTGCCTTTGGTTCAGGTCCTGATCCCAGAGTCCTGGAACCAAGTCCCACATCAGGATCCTTGCTCAGCAGGGAGCCTGCTTCTCCCTCTGCCTGCTCTGCCTGTTCTGCCTACAGCTCTCTGTGCTTTTGCTCTCTCTCTGACAAATAAATAAATTAAGAACAACAAAAAGACGCAAAGAAGTCAGGGAAAGAACTATATTACAGAATGAAGTAAGTCCTCAAGCAGGAATGATTTTTTTCCCCTGGATGACAAGAGCAGTATCTGGAGACGTTTGGGATTGTCACAACTTAGCAGAGAGGCAGGGTGCTGGTGCCACTAGCATCAAGTGACTAGAATCCAAAGATGCTGGTAAACATCCTCTGATGCACAGGACAAGAACTCAGACTAAAGGATTACCTGGGCCAAATGTCCATAGAGCTGAGGTTTAAACACCCTGGATCAGAGGGAACATATACCTAAAACTCACACAGGGACACGAAGAGTTACTATTTCCATCAGGCAGACTAGAAAATCTCATAATCCATAGTGTGTTTAGCTGAGTACTCAGAAGGCTTTGGACTGACTAATACTGGGGCAAAATTAAATAGAAATTTGGCACTATTTAACACAGCTCAAAAAAAGGCCCAAAAGGATCAAATAATTTCCAAGTCACTTACCTGTGTCCCAGAACAACGCTGAGTAATATTTACAAGAAATATGAAAACCCCAGTACATAAAAAGGTAAAGATCACGATCTCTGCTATTCAATCAAAAATTACCAGGCATGCAAAGGAGGAGGAAAAAATGACTCATAGTGAGGAGAAAAATCAATTATAACCAATTTATCAATTACATAGATAACAGAATGAGTAAGAAAAAACATTTAAAGCTTATTAAAATTATATTCCATATATTCAGGAAGATACAGAAAGGATTAAGCATGTAAGAAGGGACATTAAAAAAATTTCAGAGATAAAAACAGTATCTGAGATGTACAATACACTAGATGGGATGAACAGCACAATCAGACTTTGCAGAGAAGAGGTTAATAAACTTGAATACACAAGAACAGAAAGCAAAAAGAAAACAGAAAGATATGGAAAAAAAACTTAAACAGAGCACTAATGAATTGTGGAAAAACTTCAAGCAGCCTAACCAAAGTGTAACGAGTCATTTCAAGGCAGAGGGAGAAGAAAGGGGAAAAAACTGAATTACAGAAAATATTCCCTTTTTGATAAGAACTATAAACTTACACATCCAGGAAGTTCAACAAACCCTAAGCACAAGAAATACTAAGAAAACAGCACCGAAGCACCTCAAGATCAAACTGCTTTCAAAAAATGAAGACAAAACTGTAAAAGCAGCTCAAGAAACAAGATAAATTACATAAACAAAGATTAGAATTATAGCAGGCTTCTCGTCAGAAACAATGCAGTCCAGACAACTATTGTAGTAAATCTTCAAAGTCAAAAAAGAAAAACAATTATCAACCTAGAATTCTACTACCAATCAAAACAGCCTTCAAAAACAAAGAGAAAGTAATTTTCACATATACAAAGTCTGAATGAATGAATCACTTGCAGACCTGCCTTATAAAAGAAATGTTAAGTCTTTCATAAAGGAGGAAAAACAATACCAGATGGAAATTTGAAACTACACAAAAAAATAAAGAGAACTGAAAATGGAAACTACATGGGAAAATATAAACCTTTTTTCTAATTATTTAAACAATAATCAACAGATTAAAAAGCACTAGCAAAAGGGGAACTTGGGTGGCTCAGTCGGTAGGGCATGCCAGACTCTTGGTCTGCTCTGGTCATGATCTTGGGGTGATGGGATGGATCCCTGATATCCATGTTGGGCTCTGAGCTCAGCATAGATTCTGCCAGGAATTCTTTGCCTCCCACCTCCCACTCCTAGTGAGTGCACACGTGCTCTAATAAGTAAAATCTTAAATAAATAAAAAGCATTAACAAAAATGATGACAACAAAAATGTGTGAGGGTTTCCACTATGCATACACCTGAAGGGTATCTCAGTAAAAGCACAAAGGATGGAGGTAAAAATGGCAATACACTGTTGTAAGGTTCTTAGACTCCATGTGAAGTACTATAATCTCACTTGAAGACAGACTGGGATAAACAGAAAATGTATACTATAAACCTTAATACATCTCATATTTTGTAGATTTTCTTGTATTCTCTCTATATAAAACATCCTTGTGAATGAGAACAATTATTAGTTCTTCTTTCCCAGTCTGGGTCCTTTTTTCCTCTCTCTCCTTTTCCTTAAAGCTGTGGCCATACACACATAGTTGCTTGGGCCCCACCCTTTACATTAAGTCATCAGAACCTGGCAAGACACCTACAAAATGCCTATCCTATGGATATGTGCAATTTATTTGACATAAAGCTAACTTTTAGTGGCAAGCAAGTTAGAACTCCCATAATGTGACCTACCAAATGAGGATAGGCTAGTGTCAAAAAGCGTCACCAGAATTTTCTGAAATTCTCAACTAAATTTATGTCATACAATTTCTACTGTTTTCAATTCAGAGGACATTTTGGGAACAACATCGATAACGCCATTAATGTCTGACAAAGAATCTGGAATTCACTTCTCAATTTTAAACTCTAAGCAAGAATATAATTCACAAGTTTTGAAATATGTGTTTCTTCAGTTCTCTGCTTGAAAACAGCCTGACAAAGTTTATCAATTTTAGATTCTAAAAGCCCTTCTTCGAATATCTGTAAGTTTTTACTGCTAATTGTCTTCAATCTTATTTCAGAGGGGCAATTTGGCCAAATGAACATGTAATTCTCCAACAACATCTATAAATGCTGACTCTTTTGGACCCAAATACAAATATTAGCATTATTTCTATTGGGGTGGCAAACCTTTTCTATAAAATGTGAGAAAGTAAATATTCTAGGCTTTTTAGGTCATACGATTTTTGTCACAACTATTTAACTTTTCCTTTGTGGCATGAAAACCATAAAAATGTAGGTAAATGAATGGGTGTGGCTGCATTCCAATAGAGTCTTATTTACAGAATAGTTGGTAGGCTAATTTGGACTCCAGGCCATATTCTGCCAACTACTAAAATACAGCAGTCAAAAATATCCACAAAGGAAGTCAAGCCATGAATGAACTCCTCTTTGGAGACTACTTCAGCGTATGAATTTTGGTGGAAGCTGAAAACACCAGATTTTCATTCTTCCAACCTCACATAAAACTAGGGCATGGGCAAATGATCCAAGTGCTACTAATGAGACACACATGTCCCAAAATTTGAACACAGGGAAACCGACAAGCAAGAACTGCACAGAATCTATGCTGACAGTTAGCAGTAACATCAGGGTGAGTCAACATATGCAGTATATAGTGTAGGTGGTCAACAGTCCAAGTAGTGGACTGCTTGTGCTAGGCATATGACCACGGTTGTCTAGCCCCAAGTCTACTTCTCCAGTAATCCCAGCAATTCTGTAGCTACCAAGTATCTTTTTATTCCTTTTCTTTAAAGTGGACAGAACTGGGCTCTGTTTCATTTAAGTTTACAACCCCTACAGACCCTCAGACCAGCACCATCAGCCTCATGTGGGAACTTGGTAAAAATGCAAATTCTCAGGCCCCATTCCAGACTTAATCAGAATCTCTGGTGTAGTCCCAGCAATTTGTGGTTTAATTAAGGGCTCTAGGTAGTTCTGATGCATACTAAAGTTTGACAACCACTGGCCAGGAAGGATTATGCCACTCTGCTATTTGGCTGATAACCTATTAACGAAAAAGAGAATTAATCACTGAGATGCCTAGTAAATCCTAGTCCCTACAATGCACCTGGTTTGAGGGTCATAAGATGCTAAGCACTCATGAAAGAACAGAAAAGACCTCCCAGAACAAAGGCCCGATTGTAGTAGCAAACTGGCTAATTCTTCCACATGATGTGGGTGGTTATGGTATTTTGTTTAAATGGGACACCAAGTAGTTGCTGACTGTGTAAAGCTGGTCTTAGGGGTTTCTTGTAGGTTTTTGTGTTTTGTCTTAAGCAGGCTCCACGCCCAATGTGAGGCTCAAACTCATAGCCCTGATGTCAAAAGTTGCATGCTCTACCAACTGAGCCAGGCATGCACCCTGGTTTCTCGCAGTTTTGGTACCAACTATTTCTGAGACAGGCTTGTGGTAGTATTATTAGGCTTGGTGTGCCCAAGATCAATAAAAGCTATTATAGAAAGCCAAAAGAAACAAACAAACAAAACTTGACAGAGACAGGCCTTAAATCTTATAGATACTTGTTGGTAGTTAAAAATGTAAAAGGTACATTCAAGGAGGTATTAATCATTTACACTGTGTGCACTTGAAAGCTGCCCTACAGAGCCTGAAGGAGGGAAGTCATAAGGAAGATGGAAAAACTAGGAAGTCAGGACATTTCAGATCAGCAACATTCTGTTCAGATTCAGAACAGAATGAGCCACCTGTTCTGAAACTACAACAATATGCTACAGAAATTAACCAGACGTATTAGAATAACAAATACCAGCTCTGCGTTAAAGAATAAAATAATGGGTCCACTTGGGCAAAAAATGGTAAGGAAGCAGTGATGACTCAGAGCTTCCTAAAACAGATCAACCATACCCTCTCAGCCAGTTATGTGAGTAAAGGTGGGCAAGCTGAGGCGGGTGGTAACGTGGCCATCCTACAACAAAGCAGCTACCTTTTTACATCCTTCAAACATTCCAAACCTAATGAATTCACCGTAGGTGCATCCCACTGGTTCAATTTTAAGTGAAATATTCTTATTTGCAGCGCTGTATGAGGAATTAACGATCCCTTTAAGTATACCTTCTATTTAAGGAGATTGTGCCAAAGCAGTGTGCTGCTCCTGGAGTAATGCCATCTTTCAATTCTACTGATGGCCATTCCACACATACTTAGAAACCCAACCAAAACTTGGAAAACTTAGAATGCAATGCTTAAGAAACTGTATTTTTGTTTCTTCAACTCTAAAACTAATGAATTTCTTATCCTATGATTAACTCACCACATGCAACTTTCAATACAACATCAATTATTTAAAATACTCATTAATGAAGAGCTTTTACTCAATTATCTTCTTCACCTGGAAAGCAAGTATATCCCTAGAATTTTAACAATGAAAAATCCCTCAGGGTGGATTCTAAGAGCAGTATAGATTCAATTCCAAGATATATATATTCTGCAGCTATAGGTCTAAACATAAAAACTTAGAGTGAAGAATCCTCTACAAATCAATGTTTGACTGAAGACAGAATAACCACGTAGTTAAAAACCTGGGAATCTGGAGTTAACCTGGGTTCAAATTATGCCTTTATCAGTTACTAACCAATAATCCTGGATTATTTGCTTAATGTTTATTGTCTGTATAAAAGGAATGATAAAATCCGTCCTTTCGAACATTTTATGTTCAAAGGTAAATGTTAAGTGTGTAACACAGGGACTATCACATGATGAACAGTTAACAAATGTTAGCATTATGTTTTATATATAGGTACACATTATAAATTACAAAATAATAATTAAATTACATTCAGCACACTATGAAAGCTATTTTGAATGTTTTTGACAACAGCTCCAAGCTAACAACATTATACATTAAACACAGAATTCTATTCCACTGGTTTTCTCATCCATGTGGTCTAAATACAGTCTGCAAAACAGCAATAAAGAGCTATACAACACTTACCACACCTGGAGCTCAGCCCCTCGTTTCCCAAATACCATTTCCTAGTAAAAGAAACCAGGGTTCCTTGGGTAAGTGACTGACTGCACAGAAAGTACAAGCCTGGAACATCTTTTTGTGCCAGAAAGAGATGACTTAAAGACTTATTGGGTCATGTCAAAAGGACATAGGAGAGGACTTTGAAAGGGCTCTACTGGCTAAATTTGGCATAATCTAGTAATTAAAAAAAAAGAATGAAAATATTAAAAATACAAAAATAATCCTTGAAAAAGTCATTTAAAAGAGGAGGAGGAGGACAGGAAAAGGTGGGAAAGTTCTTCTATAGAGAAACCAGCCATTATATAATTGTAGGAGAAATATACAATTAGAAAATTATCACTTTGTAACAGCAAAGTAATAGTTAATTAAGCAAAGATTATCAACTTGCTAATAAAGCCAATGGGTCCGACACTGTTGAAAGACAAGATATCTACCCTTTGGCAAAGTATCATCTCAAGGATCACTTCTAACTTGCAGCACTGTACCTTTAAAACAAAGAGATACAGGTAAGCAAATTTAGCATCCCCCATAATGGAAAGAACTGGTAATGTGTCCTCTGATCTGACAATATTCACAGTACAGAACATCATGGAAAGCCTGCCTGGCTGAGTCAGAAGACCATATGACTCAATCCCAGGTTGTGAGTTCAACCCCCAGGTTGGGTGTAGAGATTACTTAAGAATAAATAAATAAGCTTTAAAAAATATAGTTCAAGAAAATAATTTCACCTAAATCTCATCATGAAAAATAATTTCACCTAACTCTTACCATGAAACCAAATTATGAAACATTCTACAAGACAACTGGCCAGATTCTTCTATAAGTCATGTTTATGAAAGAAAGAAAAAGGCAGGAGATTAAAGACGACTAGAGGCACCTGGCTGCCTTAGTCAGAATAGCATGTAACTCTTGATCTCGGGGTTGTGAGTTCAAGCCCCACATCGGATGTACAGATTACTTGAATAAAATTTAAAAAATAAAATAAAAAAATAAAGAAGACTAAAGAAACCCAACAATCAAATGTAATGTTCCCTGACTGGATCCTAGACTGTAAAATATAAGAGACATCTTTTTTTTTTTTTTTAAAGATTTTATTTATTTGACAGACAGAAATCACAAGTAGGCAGAGAGGCAGGCACAGAGAGAGGGTGAGGCAGGCTCCCTGCCGAGCGGAGAACCTGATGCGGGGCTCGATCCCAGGACCCTGGGATCATGACCTGAGCCGAAGGCAGAGGCTTTAACCCACTGAGACACCCAGGCGCCCCTATAAGAGACATCTTAAAGATACTGTGAGGGGTGAACTGTTACCAGGTCTGCAGTTTACTTTCAAATGGTTTAGCAAAATAAAGTATATGCAAGGGAGGAGGGCCTAAGATAAATATGGCAAAATATTGCTCAGGGTGAAAAGTATATAATACAGGACCAAAAAAGGGGGATACTATTCTTCCCATGTTTCTGCACTTTTGAATTTCTTAAAATAGAAAGATGGGTGTGGGGAGAAAACATGACTCTTTCCTGTTTATTCCACACGGTGACAGACATTTCTAGTTTTCCCTAAACTTCAAGTCTCATTTAATGATCTGCGTTCTTTTTTTCATTACCTTTTCCTATGCATCCCCAATCATCACCATACGCAAACCTGTGTCTGTGACACACTGCATCCAGGAATGTTTTCTGGAAAAGCTGACCTCATTCCATGAGTGTATTAGAATTTAGTCTTTTAGAATTAGAAATTTAGTCTAAATTAGAATTTAGTCTACACATTTGGATATACATTTCTTTTTTTTTTTAAAGATTTTATTTATTTATTTGACAGAGATCACAAATAGGCAGAGAGGCAAGCAGAGAGAGGGGAAGGGAAGCAGGCTCCCTGCCTAGCAGAAAGCCCTATGCAGGGCTCGATCCCAGGACCCTGGAATCATGACCTGAGCCGAAGGCAGAGGCCCCAAACCAATGAGCCACCCAGGCGCCCCCGCGTATACATTTCTTAAAGCAAACTAGAACTTTTTATTTGTAGATGAAAATATGTTGCCTAACCCAAATTACCTGAACGTTAAATTTTATTAATAACTCTAACATTAAAAAGTTATAGCCTGAAATTTTTAAAAATGAAAATCCCAAACAATTATGCTTAAAATTAGAACACCAACAATTAACCTCTGAAATAATGTAGCAAAAGATCAAGCATCTAATTACTTCACCTTTAGGCTGAAGTTCACCTTTCTGATCCCACTATGTATCATGCAGTCACCCAAGATAAGCTAATTCCAAGTTTCATATGCACTTTTCAATCCTTACCTCTCTCCATAATTTTCTTTAATAGCATTGCTGACACATTCATCACTCATTCACTCCTCCCTAAAACTCTTTTCCTCCCATCCCTTCTGTAATATGGTTCCCTCTGGGTTCCTGTCCCGATGGAAAACATTTAATAACTACAAGCACATACTGTGAAATTAGAACACCTAAGTTTGAATCCTGACTCCGCAGTTTCCTAGTTGCATGAACTTCAACAAGTTAGTCTATGATTCAATTTCCCTGTATGTAAAACGTGGATAACACCTTCTTTCAGGGTGTTTTTGGAAGATTAAATGTGTATAAAGGTTTTTCTTTTTTTTTCTTCTCTCTCTCTTTTTTTTTTTTTTTTTTTTTTAACAGTGACAGGCATCCCAATAAGAACCACAGCATATGAATCTTGGCCATTCTTACTGCTATTACTACCTTTCTGCCCCAGGTGCTCCTGAGTCTCCTTCGCAGGCTTTGCCTTATTAGGCCTTTGAATGTTTATATATGTTCCCATAACTGTGACAATCCTTTGTTTCTTCACTAAAGACACTCTACCACCAGTAAAATCCTCCACATTCATAGTTTGAACTACCATATACATGTTAATGACACCCATATTTCTATTTCTAGCCCAGAGCTCTCTAGCAAAACTTACAAAGTACACATTCTACAGCATAATGAACACTTACACCTGAGCAATCCATCAGCATCTCAAGTGCAATAAATGCAAAGCTAAACTCAATATTTATATTACTGGCTGTGTCTTCCTCCGAGGTTCCTTGATTTATGTGATACACTCTTGTTCAATGATTCTGGTCAGAAATTTGTCAATTCTATTTCATAAATATCTCTGTTCATCATCCCATCTGGAACTGGGGGATTTATTATTTCTCACTGGGTAAACCAGCCTTCTTGCATTAAAGTCTGACACCCTGTAATTCATTCTTCATAGTCCTGTCAGAGTTATCTTTCCAAAAAGCAAATACAAACTTTTTAACAAAGAGAAACCAGTCCTTCATGATCTGGATCCTGGCCATGCCTCCAGTGTCCTATCTTGTACTACTTACCTACCCAGGAAACTTGCATGTTTGTGCCAAGCACATCTTGTGTCCTTGACAAATACTTTTCCTTTTTCGGTAAATACATACTATCCCTTCTTAACCTAACACTTATATATTCTAATCTATGCTTAAGTCACGATTCCCTTTTCTAAAACAGCATGAATGACACCTGCCTACTCTTTACTCTTCTCTCTCCAAAGTCCTCCTATGAATTCCTAAGGCCTCATTTTACAGCTATCACAGTACTTAACCAGGCGATATTTTAACTATCTGTGTATTTGCCTATCTCCTTCCATATAGAAAGAACTTTAATCTTTTACCCTTGGCACTTAAAAAAAAGTACTTAAAAATACTTACCACACAAATATACATTAGGCACTCTTCCTCAAAAAATGTACATATTGAACTCTGCCTCATTTAAGCAGCTCATAAATACTTCAAACTCCAGTTGGCACTTTTTTTTTTTTTTAAAGATTTTATTTATTTATTTGACGGGGAGAAAGAGAGAGATCACAAGTAGGCAGAGACACAGGCAGAGAGAGAGGAGGAAGCAGGCTCCCCGCCAAGCAGAGAGCCCGATGTGGGGCTCGATCCCAGGACCCTGAGATCATGACCTGGGCCGAAGGCAGAGGCTTAACCCACTGAGCCACCCAGGCGCCCCCCAGTTGGCACTTTTGACACAAACTCTTTTGTTTAAAAAAAAAAAAGCCTTTTCTTATTAGTTGAATGCTTTTAAAAACCCAAAATGGAATATACTACCACCCTTTGAAAACAAAAGTTTAAGTTATAAAACAGAATGGGGTAAGAAATCACTGACACAGATACCAAGCACACCTGTTTCCATCTTACATAAAACTTGAGAATTCTGTACCTCCATTATATTGACCCCTTCCATTAAATTTACATAGCACCTTTAAGTTCTGCATATAGCACAGGCAATATAAAACAAGGCAAATTTATTCAGGAAAGCATTAGGCATCTATAAAGATGACAAAAGTTCAAAGCTTAAAACATAACCTAAAGTTCACTGTTCTGCTATAGAGAAGGCAGTGGGGTGCTACTAGACTGAGGAAGTTACTGATGAATCATGTGACCCTGAGCAAGACATTTTACCTCTCATAAGTTCAGTTCCTTTATCTGTATGCAACTCTTATCACCAGCTCTTGACCTCGCCAGCTACAATATTTCTAGAAGTACTATATATACGTTCACAAATACATGCTGGCAGTGTTACTACTTTAGCTACGTACTAAGTGTTCTGTCCAATAAGCCCCACTATCTCTGCCACATGACAAAGCCTAAAGCCCTCCAGCTGCCAAAGGTTTAGTTTATAGTAAAGTAGTGGAGAGTGTCTAATAGTGGAGAAAAAACAGGCCAGTTAGGCCTCCATAATCTAATATTCTCAGTAAAGCAGCTTGTTCACTTTTTATTTACAGCAAGACCTCAGTTTAACAAGTCTAGAGTCAAGTCAAATAATAATCATAATGTCACAGAGCTCATAATCACTCCACCTCTTCCAAAGAAGAGGACTTTGTCACATAGTCAAGCTCATCATGCCTGGCTGCTCCTCACTTTTGTCCAATGCTCTTGGGGAAGTTCCTCACTCTCTTTAAAACAAAATTTTATGGTGCCCAAACTCCTGAATGGCTACAGTTTTCTTCTCAAGGTGGAAATCTCTAATACATGTAAAATGAGGTGCCTAGAAGAGATTCTGTCTAATGAAGGCCTCATCCAGATCTATATTCTCTATCCAGTTGAGTTTACAAATGAAGGCCACAGGGCCCCACAAGCATAAATAAGTTCTTTTACTTTCCAAAAACCCTCTGAATGTGCATCTGCTGTAGAAAAGCACAAGAGAATCTTTGTTCTGCCACCCTTAGGGATGTGCACAGTGACTCACTAAAAAATGATTCCAAGTACAATGGTGTGCTTTCGCCAATTGAGAAAAAACCTCTACAAGTCTACATTTAAGGATAATTCTAAATTCTGAAATAGATTAAGGACTATAAGAAAACATCTTACATTCTTACAGTCCTAGCTCCCTCTTCAACTTTTCACAACAAAAATAAGCTATTTTTTAATACCTTTTTCTGACTGTAAAAAGGTAATTATATTAGCACCTAGCTAAGGATGTAATTCTTGCCCAGGAAAAGTTTTAAGTCATCTGGTTAAAATCACATGAGAAATTAACACCGATATTTATCTGCATTTCTCTCAGATGTCTCTCCTACACATGTGTTTTCCGTAAATGTATTTTAAAAACCGTACAAAAAAGGAGTCGGTTTCACGGTATGACTACGTTTCTTCTATCTGTATCATTTATAAAGAACTACCAGGTAAAATAGTCTCTATGGCAACTGTACTTTTTTTTTTTTTTTTAAGGATTTTATTTATTTTACAGACAGAGATCACAAGTAGGCAGAGAGGCAGCAGAGAGAGAGAGAGGAAAGCAAGCTCCCTGCTGAGCAGAGAGCCCGATGCGGGGCTTGATCCCAGGACCCTGGGATCATGACCTGAGCTGAAGGCAGAGGCTTTACCCACTGAGCCACCCAGGCACCCCGGCAACTGTACTTTATTCATATTTTATTTAGAGAGTATTATTAATAGCAAATTTGGCCCTTTTTGTCAAACTTCATCAGTCTTTTCATCCTAGCACTTCAAATATTAGACCAACAGAAACCACCACTAGAAGAGGAGGGAAACAGTATTTTTCACCTTCCTTTTCTTCTTAAAGTCATTTACAAATATGTGTATACCTATGGGTTCCAAGTACTGTATACTATGCACTGAACATTAGAATACCTTGTCTTCAAGGAGTTCATATTCCAGCCACATACACAAACATGCAAGTAATCATAACAAGCAATTACTGTGGTGAAGGAAGGTGTGAAGTCTCCTAGGAACACTGAGAAGAAGTGGAAAAGTAAGGAAATCTGCAATTTTGCAGGTGAGCACTGGAGATGACACTTCAGTGAGGAGACTGAACTTGCCAAGTCAGAGGATGGCTTTCCAGTCAAAGGAAATGGTAAGCTAACAAATATGCTACCACTTACTGAGTGTTTATTATGACAGGCACTTGCTAAATATTTATTCCACACAATAATCCCAAAATGGTATTTGGTCTTAGAGATATTAGGCAGCTTGCCCAGGATCATTCAAAGTCTCAGTGCTGGAGCCTACATTAGTTTGAAGTAGTCTTGCCCAAGCGCAAAACCCAAGGCTATAAATACTGCTATAACCATATTTTCCCAACCTGTATAAAGCATAGAGAGAGGAGAATTTGACACAATGGACAATGCTTCTCACCTCTGTGTATCAGAACTACTTAAGAAGCCCTCTATAAGTACTAATGCTTAACACTCCATTCCAAAAGGTTCTAACCCAAGAAACAAAGGGTGGGCATAGACATTTTAAAAAAAAGTTCCCTACATTAAGAGAGATAGCCTAGAATGAGAAGTAAGGTGTTTCAATATTTTAAGTAGTTAAAATGCATGTCTTTGGGGGTGGGGGATGATGAGGCTAGAGGGCCAGGCAGAAGATCATGGAGGACTTTACCTCTCCATACAGATTCACAAAAAGTACTTGTTGCCTTTGCTTTCTTAAGTCTTATTCTCTCTTCAACCCACCGCAATCAGGATCTTTATTCATTAGTCTAGTGAAATCATCCTAACAGACATAATCCAAACAATTTATCAGTCCTCCCTCTTCTTGAACTCTCAAAAGTATCCGACATTAGTGATTAAGGATTTCTCTCTGAAATGCCCTCCTGTAGCAGCACTCTTCTATTCTCATCCTACCTCTTTAACAATTTCTTTTCACTCTCTTTTGCAGGTTTCTTATCTTTGTCCCATCCCTTTAATAGTGGAACACCCAAAAAGGCTGTCCTACCCTCATATCGCTTTTTCCCTTTGTCATTCCTATCAATCTCATGACTTCGCGTATAACCCATATGCTATACAGACTCTCAGACCCACAGCCTGGTTTAACCTGAAGCTGTAATTTCTTAGAGAACAACATTACCCGCATCCCCTGCATGGAGTCTAAAACCATTTCCAAAATTTAATCTCTTCCCACCCTAATTCTGCTTAATAATGCACTCTTAACCAGGCAGCTACCCAAATCAACAATCTAGAAATCATCTAAACTGCTCTGCGCTTGCACCCAGTCCAAACCTGTTTCCAACAAGCAAAAGACAGCCAGACTTAACCTGAAACTTGTGAGGAACATAAGGGCAGGGTGTATGTTGGCCTTAAATGCAGCTTCTGGAGTTGAGAAGCAATTATCTCAAAAGTAGGTTTGGACAGAGTGGGGCAGACAATTCAAAAGGGTAGCCAAAAGGGTGAATTAGGATAAAAAGGATAGGCAGATGGAGATCAAGGAAATCACCAAGAGGGGTGATTTGAAGTCCAGTCCAGAGGTAAAACACAAAAAAACAAGTCCTCTTGGTTGCTACAAAGAATATACAGCGTATGATTGCACTCAAATGAAGTTCAAAAGTAGGCAGAAAACATTTACGGTTTAAAAAAAATTTTTCAGGGCACCTGGGTGGCTCAGTGGGTTAAAACCTCTGCCTTCAGCTCAGGTCATGATCTCAGGGTCCTGGGATCAAGCCCCACGTCAGGGTCTCTACTCAGTGGGCAGCCTGCTTCCTCCTCTCTCTCTCTGTCTGCCTTTCTGTCTACTTGTGGTCTCTGTCTGTCAAATAAATAAATAAAAATCTTCAAAAAAAAATTTTTTTTTCCTCTTGGAAAGGGTACTGATTGGGAAGGGCAAAGGGGGAGTTTCTGGAGAGGTGATAGTATTTCATACCCCGATTTGAGTGATAACTAAATGTAACTGTAAAAACTAAGCTGACCATCTAGTTAGGATGTATGGACTTCACCATTGTGTGTGTTATAGTCCATTTCAAACTTTAATGAAAAAGCCTGGTGGGAGGCAGATACTCCCAATTCCAATCAGTGACCACTTGGGCCAATTCTAGCTCCTCACTATCTTATTATCCCACAGGCAACTGCCTTATCTCACACCTGAACTACTTTGTTTCCTATAACGAGGACCCTATCTCCTGGTTTTCCTGTGATACTCATATAATCATTAATAATCTTCTCTTTCATTCATAAATGTATCCTGGTTTAGAGAAAATATATGTTTACCCTACGTATAAGCCTTCCTGCTTTTGTTATACCGCCCCATCTCCTCCCCAATATATCTTCAACAACACCCACAGAGTAAATCTGTAAATCTAACCTTATTTTCAGGCTTTAAACCTTCCAGTGTTTCTCCTTTATTCATAAAATCAGGTTCAAATCCTTGAAATGATTCAACCCTGCTAGTATATCCAGTATATCCAGCTAGTATATCCATTTAACCCCCAGACACCATACACAGTATTTTGCAAAGTTTATTATCACATCCCTCCCGAACAGCATTTTTAGACATTTTTTCTGAAACGCTGCCCCACCCTCAATGAAATACTAAGAAATAAGATTCTGCCAGGCAGAACTGAGTTTTTTAAGGCTACAAACCATTAACAAGGTCTAAGATTTTTTTCACTACTCCCCTAAAAAATAATTTTTGTAGAGCACGTGGGTGGCTCAGTTGGTCAGTTAAGCTTCCCACTCTTGATTTTTGGCTTAGGTCATGATATCGGGGTCATGTGGGGCTCCCCAATCAGAGCGGAGTCTGCTCCTTCCCTTTCATGAGCACACATGCTTTCTCTCAAATAAGTAAATAAATATATCTCTAAAAAAATAGTAATAATGTGTGTTCCTTTGGGGATGGTATCACCCCAGCTGGGAATGCATGCTCACCGAGTGGCTTCTTGTTCCACACATATACTTTTCCTTCACTCTTCTTGCTCTCTGCCCAGAATGACTTCCCTTCTAGATGTCGTCCACACAACTATTCACCATGTTTAAGATTCCATTAACTGCTCATCAAAATTTCTCCTTTTCCCCCTTGCAGTCCAAAGTATCCCATCCATACTTTTGCCACTAATAACCTTAACATTTACTAATGTTCCTTGACTATCTCCTAACTCACTGAATAGGGACCATATCCCAATTTCTTTCCACAAAAACACTGTATTTTATTGTGTCTGACATATTTATTAAATGAAAGGGCATATTAATGTTATTACGTAGGTGAGATAACAATACAACTCATCTACCTCAGACAGCCCCTCTTTAACGTGTTATTTTGACATAAATACTAATGGCATCTCTTTTAACTCACAAAAATGATTTGGATAACTTATATCAGTAACTTATCTAGGCAGTGGGCAATTCTCATCAAGAGTGAAAAATGGTGAGATGTATAAAATAAATAAAATGACTCAAGTACAAAAGTCAAAACGATATAAGGGCATGAACTAGGGTAGCAGAGCACAAGAAAAAAAGGTAGACAGAGATTCAGGACATAAAAATTTAGTGGTCAGTTGGACAGAGAGAAGATTATCAAGGAGAATCCAGAGTCGGAACATGAATTAGCCTGAGCAACAAAATATTCTGTTTTTTGAGGCTTCAATTTAGGACTAGTGATTAAAGAACCTGGAGGACAATTTAATTGATATATGGATCAAAAGCACATGAAAGGTGGGTAAGAAGGACCAAGTGTCAGTCTATAAATATTAAGTGAAGCCAAGTTGCTGAATGAGGCCTCCCAGGAGGTACAAAATCAACAGTTCCATCAATAGAAACTATTATATTTTAACAGGAGGACCATACAAAATGAATTCTAAATTTTGTTTTTACACATTTATTCATTATTTAGTACATGCAAAGCATGACATTAAATACCTATGGAAATGAACCCTAAGAGAGGTAAGGAGCTCACTATGAGGTAAAAAGAAAGGTTATCGACAAAGAATGGTGCTGCATATGGACTGAGCTGAGGAAGGGCCAAATTCAAGACCTTAATTTTGACTGCAGTATCTTTAATTTGGCTAGAAGAACTCAAAACGAGTACCTTAACAGCTTTCACTGATAAAGAGCTTCACAGAGTACTTAAGTCTAAAATATTCCACTTAAGGGGCGCCTGGGTGGCTCAGTGGGTTGAGCCACTGCCTTCGGCTCAGGTCATGATCTCAGGGTCCTGTGATCGGGTCCCGCATCGGGCTCTCTGCTCAGCGGAGAGCCTGCTTCCCTCTCTCTCTCTCTGCCTGCCTCTGCCTACTTGTGATCTCTCTCTGTCAAAAAATTAAATAAAATCTTTAAAAAAATAAAAAAATAAAAATAATAAAAAAAATAAAAATAAAAAAATAAAATATTCCACTTAAAAAAAAATCTTTGCGAAGTGGAAAAGGTAATCAGAGAACTAGCTCAGAAAAGACAATGGGCTGTGAAGCTGGAAATATGAAGTCGGAGAAATAGCCAGAACGTAAAAACCGTGTTAGAACATAGTTCTAAGTTGTATACTGTACAACACATTTCCATGTCTGGCTCAATCAGATTAAGTTTGAGATGACAGTTTCACGTAAGAGCAACAGATGGTTCAAAATAAAGGGACTCTTAGTTTTGTCCCAGAAACACAGAGAAAACTTCTATACTCATTATACAATGCAAATATCTCATTACAAGATTATAAGACCTATTTGCCTATTTTTTGATAATGCTTCACATCCACTAAGCATTCAAGAAAAAATAAGTTGAATGTATTTTATCCTCTTCTATTACACACTTAATTCATTTGGCTTTTCTTTTCCTTGCACGGTTTGCTCCCACTCGTTCTCTTTTGCGGGTCTCTGCTCTTCTCTCCCGATGCTGTAGTAATCAAGTGTGCCATGAGGCTGTCTGTGATCCTCTTCTCTTCTTTGTATACACTCACACCACCTTGGTAATTTCATCTAGTCTCATGACTTGAAATACTGCCTACCAGAGAATGAATATAAAATTTCTATCTCCAGCCCAGCCCTCTCTACAGAAATACAAATTTGTATACGCAACTCCTTACTCGCCATTTCTAATAGACATTTCAAAACTTGACATGTTCAAAACTGAATTCCTGATTTTCCCTCCCCAAACCTACTTCTCCATAGCAGCTTTCCCCCATCTCTTTGACGCCAGCTGAAACTATGATGCCAACTGAAATTCTTTGATAACTCCAACACTGATTTTCAGGCCAAAAACCTTCAAACCCTGCTCGACACTTTTCTTTCCCCCAAAGCACATGGTTAATTCATTGCCAAATTCTGTTGGCTAAACCTTCAAAATATTTCCCTAAATGATAACTTCTTACCACCTGCATTATTATCACTTCAGTCTAAGTTACAATCAGCTCTTCCCGACTTCAAAGTGACAGCCTTCATTCAACCCACGTGCCTGCTTCTTTTTACCCTTGCTCCCATAAAGTCTATTCTCAACCCAGCAAGCAACCAGGGGGCGCTTTAAAAAAGTTAAGTAGGGTAGTATCACTCCTCTGCTTCAAAATCTTCTGGTGACCCCCTTTCACACAAAATAAGAGTTAAGGAATTTCCAATGACTTACAAAGACCTTAATGATATACTCCCTCCTACACTATTACTGCCTCTCTGACTTCATCTCTTAAAAATCTCACCCTTGTTTATTCTCCTCCAGTCACTTAACAGCTCCTTGCTACTCCTTGAATGCACCAGACATACCCTCATCTTGGAAGTGCATGACTATTTCCTCTATTTCAAATGCTTTCCCCATATATCTCCAGAGCTAATTATATCACATGCATCAAGCCTTCAATCAAAAGTCATCTCAGAAATCACAACACTGTTCAACCACTGTTGCAACCCAGCCCTTGCCCCTGTTTCCAATCCCCTTATTCTATCTTAAATTAGCCATTATCACATTATTTAACTTACTTGATTCTATTTTTCCCATCTCCCCCCCTTGACCCTTCTATTAGAATGCCAAGCACCAATAGGGCACGCCTGTTTTTGTTCAATGATACATCCCAGTGCACAGAACAGTGCCTTGAATTTGTAAGACTTCAGTAAGTGTTAAATGAAAATATAATAAAATTGTAAGAGTCCACTAAAAGAATAAAGGTCTCCTGAAAAGAGAAATGTAATTTGATGAAATTCTCACAAATAAATCAGCACTTTGATTCAGGTTACCACTTCTTTACTCATACTTGGGTACTGCAAACAAATTCTATACTCACTGGAAACCACTGCCAATAAATCAAACAGTTACCATGTTATGCTGCTAGATCTCAGCACTCTAAACTGTATTGTGGGCAGTTGGTCAGCATTCCCTTAAACAATGCTGCTGTTCCAGTAAAACAAGATGAGTACTTAACGCGGCACACATCTGCCGACATAATTTTAATAGTTTAGAAAATCTTCTAAAACCAAAAAGAAAGAAACAAGAAACAAAGGGGGTATATCTACTAAGTCTCAAAAATGGGCCATTCTGAAGTGGCTAATTATGCTATTAAAGGGAAGTAAGATTTTCCTATTAAACTGTGAATCTATCATAAATATTTAAAAGTAAAACCTACATTACAAATTGCAAGACTTGTGTAATAGTTTCTAATTCTATAAAAACTACAGCAGATTCACCTGTGAAGGTGAAGACTTTCAATTAGCTCACAATGACATTAAGAATCATCACAGGGAAATTAAAACACATGGGATAAAAAATGTAGGTCTCAAAATGAGGACTCTGGAAAGTGGCAGAAAGTGCCTTGTTTCCATTTAAAGATCAGGATCCCCAAAACAAAGTTGACTTTGTTTAACCACAGTTACGCCTTGACTAATGTCATATCACAAAAGGTCAGCCCCAAGTTACTGAGATCCACTATGCAAAGCACTATAAATCTTAAAAAAACCTCAAAAGTGGCTTAAGCATTAACCAAAACATTTAATTTCATGTGTTGCAACCTATACACGACAATCTAACAATCCCTTCACCGTCTTGTCAGTTATGGCTTTTTGGTTTAAGAAATATACCACTTATTACAGAAACTACCCCAAGTCAAGGAAAACCTCCCCCCAAATCTAAGCACTCTATAGGGCTATGCAAAGTTAACAAGGTGTCTGTTCCGTGACTGAAAATTAGCCTTGAGATCAAATGAAAATCATTTAAGCTGATGCCACTGATGCTAACCCAATAGAGCAAATTTTGGATTCACGCACAAAATACTGAAGAATTTCCCGCTGACAGAAAGTACCACCAGAACCGATCTTTAAATATGCATCACCCACCACCAGAATTCATCTGACTGGATGCAAAGTCTTAAGCTGATTTTGAAAACTTTCTTTCCAGGCAACTTCAAAGACCTTTAAAGAAAAGCTACTTTTTCATAATATGACTACTAACAATTTCTACTCCGTTTTTCTATCAACCTAGGGACACTCTCACTCCGAGACCCACATTTTGCCCTGAGAAAATAGGATTTTGTTTTGTTATCTTCTTATCAAAAACACTAGGAAGTTACCAGCAAAGACGGGTATGCGGGAAGACTGCACCTCGAGCAGGAAAGGCGGTCATCACCCCGGCGAGAAGGGCCTGGGTGAGAAGGGGGTGAGAGAAAGGGACACAGAGAACACATAAACCGGCAGCAGGTGCGAGTCTCTGGCAAGGGGACAGTCGCCACAGGTTTCGGACCGACAGGAAGATGCTGTCCGTTGGACAGCGGGACTCGCACTAGCGTCCGACAGTCTTACCTCGGGGGTCCGCTCGGGAGGCTTCTTCTTCAGCGCCTGCCTAGCGCCGGGGTCCACGGGTGAGTTCATGGCCGCGGCCCCCGCCCCCGTGCTCCCCAACCTGCCCTTAGCAGTCCACGAGACAGTACATTCACCCTAGGTAGGGGGTCTGCACCCTCCACCCCCGAGGTAGAGAACTCCGGACCGCCCCGGGGTCAGCGTTCAAACAAACAAGCCTTCGCAACGCCCGCCCAGGGCCTCAGCCCACGCGCGACTGGCCAGAGGGAAGCCCGCACGGGGGCGGAAGGAGGGCGAGTGCGCATGCGCAGCAGGGCGAGCACGCAAACGAGCGCCCAAGGGCGTGTCTCCGCGGTGACGTAAAAACTCGGGCGGTGCAGTTAGACCTCTTCCGACCCTTCTTCGTGAGATTTGAAGACACTTCGCGAGATCTTACCTGAACCAGTCACGGGACCCGCCTCGGATTTGCGGTTTCAGCTGTTCCAACTTCCGGTGCAGGGACCGGAAGCGCACTGTAGGGGACTGAACAAAAATAGCTTGTTGGGGCAGGACGGTAAGGGTAAGCGTTGTGGGGGGAGGGTTCTGTTTGTGCCCTAATCCGGAAACTCAGGGTGTGGCCAAGCCTGGGGCCAGGCTCTTATTCTGCAACGCCGGGACCCCTCCCTTGGAGAAAGTGCAGAAATCGTCGCTACCGTTCAGCGAACGGGGAAGTTCACTCTCTTCGGTGCGTTTCTTTTAATAAATCTCCTGTGGAAGGAGACCGTCAGAAAGTACTTGCCCTGTCCATTACGGACGTACTGAGATTGGGGCACAGCAATTAAAGTCTCGTGGCCTTGAACAGGGACTGGGCGCCGGTCCTGTGGCCAGCTCCCTGTTAGTGCTGATTCGCAAAGGATTTAGGGCCGCCTGGACTCGAGTGAGCAATTTCGCACTGCATTTTACATACTAGCCTGTTTCCCAACAGAGCGAATAAAGCCAACCTCCACTTATTTACTGGTCTCTTGGTAAGAAAAAAAAGACCATTCTTCAGGATAGCCAGGCACCTGCAAATTAAGTTTTCACTGTGAGAAAACGGGGAATTCCAGAGTCCATTCGTTGTAGAACCGTGTTTTTCACTTCTGTACCTTTGGCGCGCTGATGGGCTGCACTGGTCTCAAAGTTCCTTACTTTGTTGACATAGGCATGTTCTTTTTACTGAATTTTAAGCTTTCTTAAGTCTGTATACCACATCTAGGTACATCTTAGTATTTCTCACGGCAGTTTGCATAGCTCACTCAATAATTCAAAGTGATTAATGATTATTACGCTCTCCAGTTTTCTAATGACTTGCTGTATTTTAGAGAAAAGGTAAAGGAGAATTCAGGCAGCAACATATTTCTCGTACCTGGTAATGATGGCTGATACTAATAAGTTTGGGGGCGCCTGGGTGGCTCAGTGGGTTAAAGCCTCTGCCTTGGGCTCAGGTCATAATCCCAGGGTCCTGGGATCGAGCCTCGCATCCTGCTCTCCTCGGTGGGGAGCCTGCTTTCCTTCCTCTCTCTGCCTGCCTCTCTACCTGCTTGTGATCTCTGTCTGTCAAATAAATAAATAAAATCTTTGGGGGTAAAAAAAAAAAAATAATAATGGGATTTTCTTTGAAAAAATATATAAATAATAGTTTTGTTTTCTTTTGGTCGTTGGACTTGCCCAGACTTGCAAGATTACAACATATTAGCCCATTTCTCTTTTGAATATGGGTCAAAAACCCTACCAGGAAAGTTGTGGTTCAGCCATTCTGGAAATTAACTGTGGAGAGATTACAAAAGGAATTGCGATGACCCATTTCGTCATTTTTTTGTGTGTATAAACATCTTCTCAAAGATCTGCCTAGGGGGACGCCTGGGTGGCTCAGTTGGTTAAGCGGCTGCCTTCGGCTGGGGTCATGATCCCGAGGTTCTGGGATCGAGTCCCACATCGGGCTCCTTGCTGGGCAGGGAGCCTGCTTCTCCCTCTGTCTCTGACAAATAAATAAATAAAATCTTAAAAAAAAAAAAAAAAAAAAAAAGACCTGCCTAGGATCACAAAAATGAGCCCTTACATTCTTCAAGGATCAGTTTCTAGGGCCACATAAATATTTTAAAGAGGAGAAAGGAATTAAAGCATGATGACCAGGAGCTTAGACTTTAGGGCAAACATCTCAATTTGTGTCTATAATAGGCCATTTCTATTTAAACCATTTGAGGGGTGCCTGGGTGGCTCAGTGGGTTAAGCCTCTGCCTTCAGCTCAGGTCATGATGATAGTGGGAAGAGCCCGCACCCAGCTCTCTGCTCAGCAGGGAGCCTGCTCCGCCCCCCTCACCCACCCCGCAGTGTGTAGCTCTGCCTACCTGTGATCTCTATCAAATAAATAAATCTTTAAACCATTTGAGAGAGCGCCGAATCCTAACCACTAGACCACCAGGGAAAATCTTTAAACCATTTGAAATTATATAGTATCTCTTAAGTTTCCTTATCTGTAAAATGGGAATAGTAAAGGGCCCATTGCTTTGGGATTCTCAAGATTACAAGAGCTAATTCATGTGCAGTACTTCAGACGTTGCCTACATTCTTTTATTACTTTACCTCTGAAAAGTGATTTCTCTGAAGCAGAACTTTACTGTGAAGGATTTTTTTTTTTTTTTTTTAAGATTTTATTTATTTGTCAGAGAAAGAGCAGCAGGGGCAAAGCAGGAAGCAGACTTCTGCTGAGCAGGGAGCTCGATTCTGGACTCCATCCAGCACTCTGGGAACATGACCTGAGCCAAAAGCAGATGCTTAACTGACTGAGCCACCCAGGATTCCCTAGAAAGACTTTTTTTAATGCCTTATTTTTTTTCATTAATAACTTTAAGAAACACATTTATGTATTCATGAGGATGTGGAACAACAAGAATTGTCACAAAACTGCAGGTTGTGTGTAAACTAGGAAACTGCTTTGGTAGAAAAATCTAGTAAAGCTGAAACATACCCTTTCACAGCAAGTCCAGTCCTTGATAATATGTCCTGAAGAATACCCATATACACTAGAAAAGATGAGCAAAAATGCTCACTGTTCATATTAGCCAGGAACTAAAAATAACACCAATGTCCATCCATAACAGAATATTATGGTATATTCATTCAGTGGATGAATAAACCACTGGATTCAGTGGCTGAACCTCCACCATAATGTTGAAAGGGAAAACAGCAAAACAAAATATGAAGTAAAATTATAACACAGGGCTCAAATACAAGCAAAATTAAATTGTACCACTTTGGGATGCAGAGGACAGATAAAATTATAAAGAAAAGGGGAGATGATGTTCACAAAAATCAGGTTGTAGTTAGAAAAATGTTAAGGAAGAGTATTATGATCAGGATAGGGCACAAGGAGGAAGGGGCTTCTAGGTTACTAGAATTTGTTTCTTGACCAAAGTTATGGTTACATTAGTGTATATTTGATTTTTCTGTATATTAATGTTTCATGAAAAAAAATTACATAAAAATAACTATTAGCTCTATCATAAGACAGCAGTAGTAAAAACAAGGTCCATGGTAACTACACACAACCTAAACTTAAGCACATGTTCAAAATCTTTCTTGTCCTTACTATTTTATTTTGTGCTCTGGTATGCTGAAAAAAGTGAACAGACAGTGAAAACTCTAATGGCTATTTTCAGAGAAAAGGCAACCTCTAGGATATTATTCACCAGTACTACCTGGTACCCAAAAGGAAAAATAATGGTTCTGAATGCCAGTAGTTTATTAAATTCTGGGAAAACAAAACATGGTTAAATCTTAAAAAAAAAAAAAAAAAAAAAAAGGCTTGACTCCTTACCCTACCTTTTCTTCATCACTCTTACCACAACCTGACACCATATTTTCAAATATCCCCCCCCCCCCACCAGTGGGGAACACAGAAGGTTTGTGTTATTTACTGCATATAGCTGGCACCGACTTATGCCCAGCATGTTAACAGGTGCTCCATGAGTATTTGCTGAATGAACAAATGGAAATATCTAAGGACTAAGTAATTAAGAAGGGATTTTGCTGTTTAAAAAAAAGGGGGGGGTGCACTTGATTTTTCTCTAATGGCAAAGAAAGAGGCCTGGCTAAGCAAATGTTTTATGCAAAACCAAATCCTAATTAGGCAGACATGCTCAGAATGTCTATCTTACCAAAAAATAGCGAACCAACAAAAATATGGGAGTAAAGAGCACTGGTTTTAATAGACCCTGGAATGAAATAAAGACTTGAGATCTGGAATATGCTGGGAAATGCAGTCACTACTTAAGGGGGCAGGGGGGAGCATGTTTTGGCCCAAATCCACATCAATTATGGTCATTAAGTCAGAACCTGAGAGTGGGGTCTAGGAATTAGTATTTCTCAAAAGCTACCTACGTGTTTTGTTTTGTTTTGTTTTATATTTTATTTGACAGAGAGAGAGGGAACACAAGCAGGGGGAGTGGGAGGGGGAAAAGCAGGCTTCCAGCCCAGCAGTGAGCCCAGTGCCTGTCTGGATCCTAAGACCCTGGGATCATGACCTGAGCCGAACAGCAGATGCTTAAGGATTGAGCCACCCAAGCACCCCTACCTAGGTGTTGCTAGTATGTGACAAGGTTTAAAAACTACTTTAAACTAACTCCGGTTCTGAACTAATCTGACCCAACTTAATTCCAAGCCTTTTCACACAATGAAGGATACGGACTTGTGATTGCTAGACTAATTGTGTGATGTAAGAGCGGCCTCACAGTTTTTTTTTTTTTTTTTTAAAGTTTTTTTTTTTTTTAGAAATAGAATCCTTTTCATTTATTTATTTGACAGACAGAGATCACAAGTAGCCAGAGAGGCAGGCAGAGAGAGAGGGGAGGAAGCAGGCTCCCTGCTGAGCAGAGAGCCCGACGCGGGGCTCGATTCCAGGACCCTGAGATCATGACCCGAGCCGAAGGCAGAGGCTTTAACCCACTGAGCCACCCAGGAGCCCCGGCCTCACAGTTTCTTGAGAAAATATCTCCCTTATATTTACACATTTCAACAATATGAGTCCCTTTGAGACAATTTAGGTAACATTGTCTTTACCAAGAATCTGAATAGATGAGCACTGAGGTGAATATAGAGACCTGTATTTGGACTGCCCTTGTTAAAACAGTCACTTGGAAAACAAGGGACCTCAAGCCTCTTCAACTTAGTACTCTCCTTAAGAGTAAATAGATTTATCTGTGGGAGGTCTAATCAGTGTTCACCCAGAGATCTGTGGTCTCATCAGTGTTAACCCAGAGATCTGTCTGCAATTTAATGAAGGGATTGGTCTAGGCTCACATTTTGACCAAAGTCCCTTCTAAAGGAATTACAAGGGACCAAATCTCAGACTACACAGTGGGGGTTAGTGGAAGCTGAGCATATGCTTTAATACCACCAAAGTTCTCTTGACATAATGAATGGGAATTTCACATATTCTTTAAAAATCTCTTTTGGACTGCTTATATTTCCTTTATTTATTTTTAGGGATGTCTCAAAGGTTTAACCTAGAACAAACACCAAGTCCATGGTCTGCACTCCAAAACAAGGATAAGAAGCACTACACTAACCTCAGCATTTTTATCTAAGTCCTTCCTACTCAAAGCCACAGTTCCTCAGCTCTCCTTGTACCTTCACCTTGGGTTTGGTCTCACGTGCCATTCTACTCTCCTTTCTACATTAGCAAAAACAAATACCAGATTATCTTTTCTAATACATTTGTCACCACATACAGTTGGAAACCATTCTGGTCTGAGAAAATGGATGCTCATGGAAAGACAGTATGATCGCAGATTAAATTCTGTTAGAGATTTTTTTTTAAAAGATTTTATTACTTATTTGACAGAGATCACAAGTAGGCAGAGAGGCAGGCAGAGAGAGAGGAAGGGAAGCAGGCTCCCCGCTGAGCAAAGAGCCCGATGTGGGGCTTGATCCCAGGACCCTGGGATCATGACTTGAGCTGAAGGCAGATGCTTAACCCACTGAGCCACTCAGGCACCCCTGTGTTACAGATTCTTATTACCAAAATCATTTCTCTCTGCTTTTCAGAAATGTTCCAATATTTCTCTAAATTTGTATTCAGGAACAGCACTTACTGACACAGATACCCAGTTATAAACCTTTAAAATATCTGATGGAGTCTTCTCAAAAACTTGATATTTCCTCTCTGCTTTAAAATAGTGCACTTGGGGTGCCTGGGTGGCTCAGTGGGTTAAGCGACTGCCTTCAGCTCAGGTCATGATCCTGGAGTCCCAGGATTGAGTCCCACATCCGGCTCCCTGCTCAGCGGGGAGTCTGCTCCCTCTGACCCTCCCCCTTCTCGTGGTCTCTCTCTCTCTCTCTCAAATAAATAAAATCTTAAAAATAAAATAGTGCACTTATTTTCTTTAGTCAAATATAAGAGTGATACACACACACACACACATATATATATATCACATGTATATATTTATATAAAATGATGTGAAAACAGGCACTACAAAAAGCCACTGGTCTAATCCTGCCTCCTGACCTAAATCTGCCCAAATCAACTGGCCTGAGTGACATAAGGTAGCATCTCAAAAGCCTCTTCAGGAATGAATCACTGCTGCAGACCTGGCACTCTGGACTGATGAAAGAGCTTACTTACCCTATAATGAAGATGAAGAGGACAGACTTGCTCAGAATCACATGCAAATCAGTGAACAAAGCAGGATTAGAACCCAAACCAAGTATTTTGGTTTAATTGTAAAGTCAATGGTAATTTGCATAGAATACAATGTTCTTAACCAGTTTACATGGCTTCTTCTAGGTTTTAAATATTTTTAGTTTGTTTTCAAAAAATCAGTTGAAATTTTCTATTTGTCATAAGGAACAGGACAAATGAACACTATACCAGTATATTTTTTATGACTATATTTTCATTCATCAGAATATAATGTTAAATTCTCCCCACAACAGCTAGAGTCCACAGTGGGGAGGCTGGACAAATTACCCAGTAATAGCAGCAGACAAGAATTACTAAGCACGTGGGTTGTCCCATGCATTGAGATGAATTTTTGACGTTCATTATGTCACTTGATTCACACACCACCTCAGAAAGTAGATTCTACTAACCATTAAAGAAATATGGGATTAAAGAAGGACATTATGAACAAGGTCACATATCTACAACTGCCACACTTGTGAAAACTATACAAGTTAGTGGACACCAGAGTCCATATTACATATGCCTTATTTACACATGAAATAAAGACCAACATCATCCATCAAATTGACATGTGTTTATTGCACAAATTTCCCCTAGAACTGGGAGGTTATTTATAATACAGGTGTACATTTGAGAAATGCATACAGAACAAGGAACAAGTATGTACATTTACATATCTCACCATCTAAATAACTTAGAGAAAGCAGAACAATCTCATAAGACATCCACCAGAAGTAGGCATTGTGTAAAATTGTTTTTTTTAAGTGATCATCCCCAGTGTATGCCAACTGCAACAAAACAAAATCTGTGCTAGTATGTTTATTGCACTTAACATTTTCAAACTCAATATTAAGACATATTAATAAAAGCCAAGAATATTTCAAATCAAACCAATTAGTTTATATACAAGGAAAAATTAGTTTTAAATCTATAATGTAAAAGATCCCTTTTTCATTTCCTGTTGCAAGTTTTTTTTTCCTGTTGAAACAAACAGGTTTTTTAAAATATGTAATACATATCTGTCTGTACCATAGGAAGCCGAAAAAATTATTTTGAACAGGCCAAAACTCTTCACATTCATCATAATGATCACACTTTAAAGAAGTAGCAGCTCATTCCTTGGGCTTTGTGTAAGGAAAAACAAGACTATGATGAAGGTAGTAGAAATCAGAGGGTTAGGAATTATAAAACTCAGGAATCCTATAAGGATTAATGATTCTATAAGAAACTATAGGCCTCTTCCTTCTGAGCAAAGCTTAGTTTTCTTTTCTTTTTTTGAAGATTTTATTTATTTGAGAGAGAGAGACACCAAGAGAGAGCACGCGTAAGGAGGACAGAAGCAGGTAGGTCCCTGGGATCAAGACCAGAGCTGAAGGCAGACACTTAACTGACTGAACCACCCAGGTGCCCTGCAAAGCTTAGTTTTGTTTTGCCCTTTTTTTTTTAAAGATTTTATTTATTTATTTGACAGAGAGAGAGCACAAGCAGGGTAAGTGGGACAGGGAGAAGAAGGCTCCCTGCTAAGCAGGGAGCCCAATGCAGGACTCGATCCCAGGACACTGGGATCATGACCTGAGTCAAAGGCAGACGCTTAACCGACTGAACCACCCAGGCACCCCCAAAGCTTAGTTTTAAAGGGAACAGTAGGATGGGGAATCCATTTATTGAAGACTAGATTTCCTAGATGATAATTAGAGATTTCAAACAGGACTTCGAATAGTTTGATAGTTACATGTCATTCTGAACTACAATAAAAAAAATAGTGTACAATGGCCCACCTATGAATCTGTCTATATTCTGAATTCTGCCAAAGAGACTGATTTATAGAATTCCAAACAACAAAAGAGGGAAGAATTTCAATAATTAACGGAATAAGAATATTAAGCCAAAGAAAACAGATCCATAAATACTCTTTGGCAGCAAGTCATCCACGGGAGACTCAGGTACTAGCTGGGACCAGCTGATAGGATGCAGGAGCAAAAGTGATTGCAGGCACAATTTCAGGTTTACACTCCATCAAAACAACCATTTCTTGTCTAGTTGGAGATTTCTTGAATACATAAAGAACAAGGCAAAATGTGACCCAACACTATAAATTCAAGGCCAAAGACTAAACAAACCACAAAAATTTTCCTTAATTACTGAAAATTCAAACAGCAAGAATGAATGTATTATACAGTAATTATACTTAGTAAGAGAATAAGCAAGGGGTTTTTTTAAGCTAATCAATTAATTATGATGAAAATAGTCCATGAAAGCAGAAACCAATTTCACGTCTAGCATTAAAAGTATCTTTGATCAGATAAGTAAAGAATAAACTATAACGTAGTATTCAAGTAAACTGAGGTAGTAGAGCATATTGAAAACTTTATCTACCCATCTTTCTATTTACATTACTTACAAGAGTTTGGTTCCATATTAGCCTTTCTCATAAGCAACACTCAACAATATATACAAAAACACTAATAACTGAAAAGTGAAAATATTTGAAAAAAATTAGATTTTGGAAGGGGGGCTGTTAGAAGAAAGAAATAATTTTAAGAATTTATAATAAGCTCTATTAGTGTAAACTGAATATTATGAAGCAGTGAAACAAATATTCAGTTCCTGTGGGGCTGATACTGAAAGCAAAAGCCTTGGCTACCTGAGCACTTTTAAAGAAAATAGTATTCTTTTTCCCAATGCTTTGGTGTAATTTTTAATCCTAATTTTCATTTATTAAATTAGATGCAAATATGTAAATATTAACATTTATAAGAATTAGCTTATAAACAAAACAAATGGTATAAAGTAGTATTCTTATTTGGGGAATCTACATTCCTCAGCCTTAAAAAAAGATCAGCTTTAGTTACATTTTAGGGTGTGTGAACAGAAAATTCACCAGAGAGTAACATTTAAACATTATTTACAATTGATACTAGCTGAAAATATTTTAAAAAAGGGCATGTTTACCAATCAATCTTGTATTTCTACCTTTGTTTTGAAAAATAGATACGTATGTACACTTGGATGGATAACATACACACATTTACACTCATTATTCTGGATTATAACTAACAGGCTGTTTAATATACTGAGAAATACCCCAAAATTAGCTACTTTGAATTAAAAAACAAAAGAACAAATAAGCTTTTGTAATCTATCCATACCTTAGAAATAAGGCATTAAAACTAGTGAAATAATTATTTCTGAGCCACTGAATTATCAGACATCCACTGCTGTTTATGAGTGTGGCAACATGGGAGTGATCATATGAAATTCCTTGATGTTATTACTTATTTAGAAATTTCTACACTTTGGCTTTTTCAAGTGCTTTCCCTCAAAATTATTTATGCTATTTTAGTTTCACTTGCTTAAAAGTATACCACCACCCCAAAGTCCAGCCAAAAGAAAAAAGCAATCCAATGATCACACAATGTATACTGCAACACAGGATACCCAGGCACTTGACTCATTCAGATTGAAGTCTAACTGGGAAAAAAAACTGCCATAAATGAATGTTGCATCTACTTCCTTAGTTTCTGTTTAACTTTCTACCAGAGTTAATTCTGACAACCTTTATATTAAAGAAGTATCTGAGCAACATATGGAGAGTGAGTGCTTGCTACAGCAGCCAGAAGAGGAAGATCACTGGATTCAATCCTGAAATAAAACAAAAATCTCAGTTTAGGGTTTCTATAACCAACACATGTGTCTTACAAGTAATAACTGTTACATACCACATCTCAGCAGTCAAGAACCTAGGCCACTCTGGCCAATAGGAAAAGGGTCAAAAGAGAATTAATGATAACACAAAGTAGAAATGCTTCAGTATGTAAAAACCAGAACAAAAGATTTTTTTAAAAAGAAAGCCACTGAAACCCTATTAGTATTAGTAATAAGTCATGGATGCAGGAAAGCATCTCACTGATCTGCTAATAGACCAGGCATCAGGGCAAGGCACAGTATCTTAAGAAATACAATAAAGTCTAATAATAGAGTAATTGTGTCCACCCATACGGTCTTGGATACAACTGTTTTTACAGAAGTACTTGGGGGGTCCCTGGGTGGCTCAGTCAGTAAAGCATCCAACGAACTCTTGGTTTTGGCTCTGATCATGATTTCAGGGTCATGAGCCCTGCACAGGGCTCTGCACTTAGGGCAAGTGGAGACCACTTGAGATTCTCTTCCTCTTCCTCCACCCTATCCCCACTACACACACACATTTACTCTTTTGCACGTTCTCTCTCATAAATAAATAAATAAATAAATAAAATCTTTTTTAAAAAAGGGACTGAGAAGAAGTAATAGGGGCTGCTGCTGCTTCTTTTTTGGTAATGGAAGCTTCTTAAAAATACATCTTTATTGTAGACTTATTCATATAGAATAAATCTGAATAAAATCACATATTTTTTCAGCTAGTTGCTTGAGAAAAATGAAAACGTTTGGCAATAGCCAGCAGTAGTAGGAAGAGTGTGCTTCCTGCTGACAGTGAGAATTTATTCTGATACTTTTTGGACAACCTTTAGTATTACCTATCAAAATAACAAATAATATCCATCAAAAATTTAATACACATGTCCTTTAACCAAAAATTCTACTTCTAAAAATTTATCCTACGAACTTCAAAGATTTATATTCATTCCAGCATTGATTTATAATAGCACAAAACCTGAAAATAATCTAAATTCTACTATATAATGAAATGCTATACAACCATTAAAAGTAACAAGATAAATCAGTATGTACTTATATGAACATTTATGATATATTAAAAGGCAAGTAGCACCATGATATATAGAAAATAAATCAATTTATACTTTTTATCCTATATATTTAAAAATTCTGTAAGAAGAAACAATCCATTAATTGTGTTTGGGTGAGGATCAGAAGTTAGGGAAAAGACACTAACAACTTAATTTTCATTTTATGTCAAAATGCACTGTAAAATTTGGTTATATGCGTATTACATTAAAAACTAGTTTAATTTCTTTTAAATGATGGCATGATACATACAGAATCATCTATATCCAATCTAGATTATGAGGAGTAATATTAATGAAAGAATTTAATTTGGTTTCTGACACGGTTGCTACTTGATGTTGGTCCTCTCTCCCTTCTAAAAAGCTCAATTTTAAAAAGTTCCAGCTTGTTTCAATTTATGCATCTAGGATTTGGGGAAATAATTCTCACACACACACGCACACACGCAAGTAGCCATAGAACGAACATAGGTAAAGTGACTAGTGTCTACAGACTATAATGAAAAGGGCTAATCAGTGTTTCCCACCAATTTCCTGTTCCTCCTTCAGTTAGCATTTTAGAAAAATGTCTTCTTCCCAAGGATAACTGCAAAGCAGACAGACACAATATAAAAATAATGGAGGAGTAATAATATGTAGATAATGTACTACCACCCACAGAATGGTGTTACTTCAGTCAGCTCATTTGGATGACAGGGCAGATGCTGGGAAGCATGAGTTTACAACATATGTAAATTACAAGTTTCTCAACTTACTGTAATAGCATAAGGGACAATGTCTTTCAGATCAGCGGAAGCCAGAGATCTGCTTTTATATGGTATAGAGCAACCCAACTGATAACAGTGCCCAACTTCTAAAAAGCAATTCTGGGAATATTCTTTGCCTAAAGAAAGTGCAATGAGAAAGCCACAAACATACCCTAGAACCACTCCTAGTTCCTTGACGTGAACACGCATCTGTCCCCTCAGGTACTCAGACAGCATTCTGCTCTTGAAGTATAACTCCTGTAATCGGTCTTCAAGATGCATTACACACTGCAGTTAAGGGGAAAACAAGAACCAGATAAGAAAATAGTTTCTACTTCGAAGTAATGGTTTTCCAAGGCATCATGGTTATGACAATTCAGTTTAGTTATTCCACATAAACTAAAATTTGGAGCACAGTTTTAAAGCACATTTGCTTTAAATTTTAGCTAAAAGATTGTAATTTTTTTCTAGTTAATATCAGAATTAGATCATACAGAGTTTTTGTTTTGTTTAAATGTAAATTATACATAATGAAAATTTACCATTTTAACCATTTTTAAGTGTACAATTCAGAAGCACTAAGTACATCCAAAAAGACATGAAATTATCACCACTACACATTTCCAGAACTTTAAAAAATGTTTTTATTCCAAATTTGATAAATTTAACACTCCTAAATTGATGCATATCAAATTTATTTACACAGGAAAGGCTGCATTCTCCAGCAGAGAGTTAAAGAAAAACGTTGGCAATAGCTCACAGAAAATGCTCAGTAGTCCTTACTAGAAGAGAGATGTTTCTAAGTTAGAACATTGAAAACTAAAACATACACACTTCATTTATTATCAACTAACTTGCTCCATTTAATAAAATAGGTGATTCTGCATTGATGCTATACATTTGAGAAAAATACATGAGTTTCAGGTATTAAAACACTAAATTCCTTCAGAGTATTCCTTTCCAATGAAAATCAACTATTAAAACTGCTAATGGGGGTGCCTGGGTGGCTCAGTGGGTTAAAGCCTCTGCCTTCCACCGAGGTCATGATTCCAGGGTCCTGGGATTGAGCCCTGCATCAGGCTCTCTGCTCAGCGGGGAGCCTGCTTCCTCCTCTCTCTTTGACTGCTTCTCTGCCTACTTGTGAACTCTGTCAAATAAATAAATAAAATCTTAAAAAATAAAATAAAATAAAACTGCTAATAGGGGCGCCTGGCTGACTCAGTCAGTAATGTGTGGGACTCCTGATCTTAGGGCTGTGAGTCTGAGACTCACATTAGGCGTGGAGCTTACTTAAAGAAAAAACACCAAAGTGCTAATAAAAACCCACTTTCTTCTTGGAAAAACAAAATAGAAATTATACACATACACATACACAAATATATATAAACTGTATATATAATTTAGATATATCTGTGAATTTACCATATTACCCCCCTTTTTTTTTAAAGTAGGCTCCATGCATGGAGCCCAGCACAGGGCTTGAACTCACAACCCTGAGATCAAGACCTGAGCTGAGATCAAGAGTCGTATGTCTGACTGAGCCACCCAGGCACCCCCCATATTACCCATTTTTAAGTATACAATTCAGTGGCATTAAAAGTATAGTCACAATGTTGTGCAACCATCATCCCTATCCATTTCCAGAACTTTTTTTCATTATCTCAAACATTAACTCTGTACCCATTACATAAAAACTCCTCATTCTCTCCTCCCCCAAGCCCTTGGTAATCTCTATCTACTTTCTGTCTGTATGAATTTGCTTATTCCAGAAACCTCATTTAAGCAGAATCCTATAATATCTGTCCTTTTCATTTACTCTTCTTAGCGTAATGTGTTCCAGGTTCATCCATATTGTATCAGAATATATCAGAATTTCATTCATTATCTTGGCTGAAATATTCCAGTCTATGTATTATACTACATTTTGTTTATCCATTCATTTGTTAATGGACATGAGATGTTTCCAACTTTTGGCTACTGCAAATAATGCTGCCATAAACATGATGGTACAATCTTTTTGAGTCCCTGCTTTCAACTGTTTTGAGTATAAACCCAAAAGTAGAATTGCTGGATCACAGGGCAATACAATGTTAAACTTCTTGAGGAACTGCCTAAGTGTTTTCCCCAGAGGCCGCACCATTTTGCATTCCCATCAGCGATGCACAAAGGTTCCAATTTCTCCACATTTTGGCTAATACTTGTTGTTTTTGATCATAGCCACACTTATGGGTGTGAAGGAGTATCTCACTGTGGTTTCGATATGTACTCTCCTGAAGATCTTTTCATATGCTCATTGACCACAGGTTCATCTTCTTTAGAGAAATGTCTATTTGCCTATTTTTAAATTGAGTTTTTCTTTGTTATTCTGGATACCAATTTCTTTGAACATATATGATTTACAAATATTTTCTCCTGTTCTGCAGGTTGTCTTTTCACTTGTTGATTGTGTCCTTTGGTGGACAAAAATTTTGATTTGACAAAGTCCCATGTATCTCTGTATTTTACTTTTGTTGCCTATGCTTTTGGTGTAAAATTCAAGAAATCCCTACCAAATCAAATGCCAGAAAGATTATCCCCTAATGTTTTCTTTGAACAGTTTTACAGATAGTTGAAGCACTCAATTTAAGTCAGATTCAAGTTCGTTTCTGTACATGGCATAAAGGGTTTAACGTCATTCTTTTCCATGTGGAAATCCAGTTTTCTCAACATGATTTCTTTCAGGGGCTCCTTTCCTCTTTGAATTGTCTTGGCTCCCTTGTCCAAAACCAACTGACCATTTAAGTGAGGGCTTATTTTGGGGCTATTATATTCTACTGGCCTATATGTCTGTCCTTATGCCAGTATCACACTGTTTTGATTACTTTCACTTTGCATTAAGTTTTGAAATTGGGAGGTGTGAGTCCTCCATCTTTCTTCCTTTTTTAAGATTGTTTTGGCTCTTCAGGTCCCTTGAGAGACCATGCAAATTTTAGGTTGAGTCTATTTCTTCAAAAAAAAGGATGTCATTGGGATTTTTATAAGGACTGCTTTGAATCAGTAGATTACTTGGGGTAGTACTGTGATCTTGATAATACTAGGTCTTCCAATCTATGAACACGAAATGTCTTTCCTTTATTTATGCTTCTTTAATTTCTTTCAGCAATGTTATCTAGTTTTCAGTAAGTCTTTTGTGCATGGTAAAATTTATTGCAAAATAATTTATTCTTTTAATGCTATTTTAAGTGCTTTCTTCATTTTAGTCTGTTCATTGCTAGCATTATGTAAAAGGAACTACCTTTGCAAGCTGATTTGTATCTCGCAATTTTGTTGAATTCATTTTTAGCTGTATCAGGTTTTTAAAATTTTGTTTTTAATTGTTTTTGCTAACATATAATGTATTATTTTCCCCAGGGGTACAAATCTGTGAATCATCAGGCTTACACACTTCACAGCACTCACCACAGCACATACCCTCCTCAATGTCCATAACCCAACCACCCTATCCCTACTCCCCCACCCCCCAGTAACCCTCAGGCTCTATCAGTTTTTTCCTGTTGAAATTTAAAGTCTTCTACATTAAGATTATGTCATCTGCAGAGATAATTTTACTTCTTCCGTTCTAATTTGGATTCCTTTCATTTCTTTTTCTTGCTTAACTGCTCTGGCTAGGGTTTTCTAATACTCTGATGGAGAGAAGTGGTAGAAGTGGGCATCCATGTCTTGTCCATGATCAGAGAGGTAAAATTTTTAATATTTCACCAGTAAGAATAAGGTTAGCTGTGGTTTTGTCGTATGTGGCCTTTATTATGTTATCTACAGAAGTTTTTAAGTAAGCTGTATTTTATTTGTCCTAACAAGAAAAAAAGAAGAACTTTGAAAGATGGAAATGCTGTCTTCAGTAAGAGGTTATTCAGTATTATGAAGAGGGTTCCTTCAACATCCTGACAGGAAAAAGAGGCTCCAGAAAGCACCGGCATTCTGCGCAAAGCTTAGAGATACCACATATCCATACCTTACATGAAACTAGTCAGGCACCAAATTCTAGCTGCCAAAACCATACAATATATAGATACGTACACATCCCCTTGGGCCACCATTATAAAATGGCACAAATTCAGTGATTTAAACAATAGAGAATTACTTTCTCACAGTTTTGGAGGCTAGAAGCGTGAACATCAGGGTGCTAGTGTATTCCAGTTCTGGCAAGAGCTCTCACCTGGGTATGCAGACGACTGCCTCTGGCTCTTTCCTCACAATCTCTCTTCCTCTTCTTAGAAGATCCGCCAATGCCATCATGAGGGCTCCACCCTCATCACCTAATCTAACCCTAATTACCTCCCAAAGGCCCATCTCCAAATACCATCAGAGTGGGTGTTAGGGCTTCAACACAGGGTTCTTAGAGGAACACAAACCTTGAGTCCATAACATCTTTTTTTTCCAGGAAACAATGATGAAGCTAATAGCAGTATTCAATGTAGGCACATTCTAAATAAAGTTCAGTCACCTATCGGAGTGCTAAATAATTCAAGCCGTATACATACTTACAAAATTTGGAGATAAGTTATGTTTATAAAGCTGAAGAGTGGAATGAAGCAGGTTGGACACAAGACTGGAAACTAATACTTCCTTTCCCAATTTATTATCTGTCATTCGTCTCTGGCTACTGGCCACTTGCACAGTCCATTTATCCATATCTGCTATAATACAGACAGCTTCTGCTATTGGTTCATCCAACACTGGATGCTGGAAAAAAGAATTCATCTTACAATAAGCAAATGAGGTTTTCAAATAAATGTTAAAGAAAATAAGGCAAGAAAGAGATATTAAAAACAGAATAAAAGAATATTAAATTCTGACAGTTACTGCCAAAGAATCCTTGACAGTAGAAAATAGAATACTGAATTAACTCAATTAACAAATACCCTGAGAAACCTTACAGAAATCATCACTGGGGACACCTGGGTGGCATTGGGTAAGCATCTAACACAGGTCATGATCCCAGGGTCAGGCTCCCTATTCAGCAGGGAATCTGCATGAGATTCTCTGTCTCCTTCTACCCCCTCTTCCCCCCAAATAAATAAATCTTAAAAAAAAAAAAAAAGAAAGAAAGAAAGAAAGAGATCACTGTAGAAATTAATTGCCAGAACTTTGTATTCTTTTTTAAGTTTTTATTTAAACATTTTAACATTTAAACATTAATATTTTTAAAAAAGATACAAAAAGAATTCACATGAGCAAGTCAAAGGTAAGATTCTGTGCTAACTATCCCAACTTGTCAGACATTAATTTGATTGAGCACCTCAAGGACTATCACTTGATTAGATTACATGAAACACCTTGCTGCTTTATGTTCCCTGGATTTTTCTGTTTTACCACAATATACATCCCCAATATGGCTAACAGCAATTAAAAAGGAAACAAATCACCAGGTACTAACATGATTCTCCAAGACATATGGTTAAGTCAGAAAGAAAAAGTCATTAAACACCTAGACACATGTGCACGGATGCACCCACATATATATATTATATCCATCCCAGTTACATTTTATAAAATCAGTATCTGTATCTAAACGCAAATGTATAGAGAGCTGAATGAAAATACTCAAATCAGACTCTATCATGAAGATCTCTGTGAAGAAGTACGAAATATGACGAGTACAAATACGGATGTCTTTTTGCCTTTGTGTATCTTTATTTTGTTTGAATTTCTATCAGAAGCATTTACCCAAATGATACTTTTATAATTAGAAAGTTTAAGGCACAATGAAAAATATTTTAAACTAACATACACAAATAAAAGGCCCACAACATGTGGCTGTGCCCTTGGCTTCTTATGGTTTATACACAAAGACCAAAATTGACAATTAAGTACAAAGCGCCACTATCAAAAAGAAATGATAGTGGAAGGAATGCATGAAGGAAGGAAGGGAGGAAGGCAGGAAGAAAGAACCTACAGTGCTCAGTATTTCAACATCTTTCTATATTTGGAAAGCTAAGGATTTATTCACCACTGGCCATATAGAACTGCATAATAAAACTGAGATTAACAACTGTAATTTGAAATACTTGAACCCAATGGCCTTTATCCTTTTAAACTTGTACTGTTACTACAACTTTATAGCAAAGAATGTAGGTTTGCTTCTTGGTAACACTAGGTTTGGCATGCCCAAAGGATATCCCTTTGCCCAATAAACGAACAACCCCTATGAATAAGGCTTTTGGCTTGATGCTAACTAAACAAAAGACAATGGACCTCACAGTCCAGTGTGGGAGATAAAAATAAATACATCTGGCTATAAAAAGACATGTGTAATAGACGAAACAGGTATTAAGTGCTGGGATAGCAGAGGAGGGCAATAATGGGTTCTTGTGTGAGTGGGAGTTTCACAGTGACACAGGGACATAACATTTAAGTATGGATTGGACTGCTGGTGAAAAATCAGACAGGAATATGGACAATTCTGTAAGACAGAATATCATGAGAAGGCTTAGAGACATAAGTAGATGCATGTGACTAAGTTAGTGAAATATGATACTGAGAAGCAGTGAAGAAGAGAATGGAAAAGAAAAAGCCTGGTAAGATACACTGTGAAAACTTTCCATGAAACTCTAAACTTTGTATTTGTTTTTATAAAGTAGTACTCAAATAATTCTTATTCACCTCTTACCAAGAATAGAACATTGTTCAATGTGCCAACTTAATTACTGAAATATTAAAAAACCAACATGGAATAACAAACTGTTAAAGGCAGACTTCAAAAGCAGGGGGCATCTTTAGGAGATGATATTTATGAAGGGGGTACATCCATTATCCTCACAAGGAAATGCCTAAACAGATAATGAGAAAACAGCTACAAAATATACCTTGTTTAAAGGTCACAAACTATTTTAGAAATTAACTTTATAGCCATTCAATCAAAAGGCATGTGGCTAAGATTTTTTTTTTCCCCACAAGTTTTTATTTACATTCTAGTCCATCAACATACAGTATAACATTAGTTGCGTTTACAATATAGTGATTCATCACTTCCAAGCAATACCTGGTGCTAATCACAACACTTGCCTTCCTTAATCTGTATCACCTACTTTACCTCCACCCACTTCCCTTCCAGTAACCACCAGTTTGTTCTCCACAGTTAAGAGTCTGTTTCTCGGGGAGAGGGGGGGTGGGATTATGGACATTGGGGAGGGTATGTGCTATGGTGAGTGCTGTGAAGTGTGTAAACCTGGCGATTCACAGACCTGTACTCCTGGGGATAAAAATATATTATATGTTTATAAAAAATAAAATAAAAAAAAAATTCCATAAATCCTCTTGAAAAGAAAAAAAAGAGAAAAAAAATGAAAAAAAAAAAAAAAGAGTCTGTTTCTCGGTTTTGCCTCTCTTTTTTGTTTGTTTGTTAAATGGTTAATCTAACCAAAACCTATAAAAACTACTTTTTGGTAAAGAAAAGGAAATGGTCCCAAATCTGTAGTCTCCCAAGTGAGAAGGGCCTAAACACCAAGCTTATGATCAGAAATAATTCAAGCCAAAATTGTTTTATAAGTTGTTGTTAAAGGCGGTGGGGGGCGGGGGGGGGACAGTGCCAGTCATTCATTCTGACTGCTTATTTTCACTCAATGGACTGTCACATGCAAGGTCCTAATGTGATAAATTTTCAATTTATACAACCCCAGTCTTTCCCTTCATCATCAACTTCTGGAAAAGAAAGCTATAACAAATGGGAGCATATTCTCAAGTAAGACCTTGTAGTGGCTTCCTCCACAATCTTTACTGAGCTTGTATCCAGCTTCAGATACTTCCCAGTCATAAAATGGAAGTAATTTACGTGAGAGAGAAACAGTAAATATAGTTTTATTTGGCTTAAACCTTCTTTCCTGAGTTACATGACTTCTGTAATACAAATTCATCCACAACTTTACCAGCCTTTTTTCTCCCCCAGGTATTTCCAGAATGTCAATACATAAACTCTCTAACCTCTTCTCAAGGACATACATACTCCCAAATCTCCACCCCATAACAAAACCTGGCTTTTCAGTTGCTTGCTAGTATTCAAACATGGCCTTGTAAACTGCACGTTTGAACTAAAAATATACAACTTCAGTGTACTCTCTTCAGAACTATCAAGTTTCTTTATTTGCCTTTCAAAATAAAAAATAATTCCCCCAATGTGGCAGAGGGAACAGGCCTTAAAGACACTGCAAAAAAAAAAAAAAAGACACTGCAAATTATAGTTCAAACTGGCATTGCCTTTTGGAGAAGAAACTAACCAACATACATCAAGAACATGAAAATAATCCTAACCTTAAAACCCGGCCAATAACCACATTTCTGGGAATCTAGCCTAAAGAAATTAACCTAAATTCTTAAAACACAGAAGTAGTATCAATGTTAATAACAGTAAAAAGAAGAAAAGGTTGAGCAACAGAGAACAGAGAACCCAGAAATAAACTCATGCATAATGCTCTATTAACATATGACAAAGGAGCCAAGAATATACTACAAAGGAGAAAGGATAGCCTCCTTTAGTAGATGGTGCTCGGAAAACTAGAGAGCCAGAAGCAAAAGAATGAAACTGGATCACTATTTGTACACCATTACACACAATTCTACTCAAACCAAATTAAAGATTTGAACATAAGACCCAAAAGCATAAAAATCCTAGTAGAACATAGGGAGTAAGCTCGCTGGTATCAGTCTTGGCAATGATTTTTTGGATTTGATACCAAAAGCCAAGACAATGAAAGCAAACTAAACTAAAATGCTGCTGCACAGCAAAGGAAACCATCAGCAAAATTAAAAAGCAGCCTACAGAATGGGAGAAAATATTTGCAAACCATATATCAGACAAGAGGTTAATATCACACAACTCAACAGCAAAGGGGGAAAAAAAAACCCTAACAATCTTTGATTTTTAAAAATGGGCAGATAAACTGAATAGGCATTTTTCCAAAGGAGACATACAAATGGCCAGCAGGTACATAAAAAGATGCTCAACATCACTCATCTTCAGGGAAATGCAAATCTAAAACACAATAAGATATGACCTCCTATCTGTCAGAATGGCGGTTATCAAGACAAGGATAACAAGTATTATGCACTGTTGGTGGGAATATAAATTGGTGCAGCCACTGTGGAAAACAATATGGAGGTTCCTCAAAAAATTAAAAACAGAACTACCATATCCTTTAGCAATACCACTTCTAGATATACATACATTCAAAGACATGAAAACAGGCTATCAAAGAAGTACCTACACTCCCAGGTTCACTGCACCATTATTCACATTAGCCAAGACAAACACACACACCTAACTTTCCATCAATAAATGAATGGATAAAGAAGATACCACACACACACACACACACACACACACACACACACACACAGGAATAGTATTCAGCATTGAGAAAGATGGAAATCCTACCATTTGCAACAATACAAATGGACCATGAGGGCATTCCGCTACATGAACTAAGTCAGACAGAGAAAAGACAAATACTGTATAACCTCACACACCTAGATTCTAAAAAAACAAAACAAAACAAAACAAAACAAAACAAAAAACTCACAGAAACAGAGAAGTGGGTGATGTGGGAGCCGAGGGGGGAGGATGGAAGAAATGGGTGAAGTTAGTGAAAAGGTATAAACTTCCATTTATAAGACAAGTAAGTTCTGGACATGCAATGTACAGCATGGAGACCATCCTTAACAACACTGTATTATATATTCATTATATATTATATCGGGAATAGATCTTAAAGGTTCTCATCACAAGAGGGATGCCTGGGTGGCTCAAACATCTCACTCTTTTTTTTTTTTTTTAATTTTTTTTTTAATTTATTTGACAGACAGATCACAGGTAGGCAGAGAGGCAGGCAGAGAGAGAGAGGAGGAGGAGGCAGGCTCCCTGCTGAGCAGAGAGCCTGATGCGGGACTCGATCCCAGGACCCTGGGATCATGACCTGAGCCGAAGGCAGAGGCTTTAACCACTGAGCCACCCAGGCACCCCCAAACATCTCACTATTGATTTTAGCTCAGATCATGATCTCAGGGTCTTGAGATCCAGCCTCATGTTGGGCTCTTCACTCAGTGGGTAGTCTGCTGGAGATTCTCTCTTCCTCTCCCTTTGCCCCTCCCCTGGCTCATGTGCACACACACTCTCTCTCAAATAATGTTTAAAAAAAAAGTTTTCACCACAAGGAAAAGATGTATAACTATATGAGGTGATGGCTGTTAACTCAACTTACTGTGGTAATTTAATATACATATATTAAATCATGTTATACTCCTTAAACTAATACGTTATATGTCAATTATATATCAAAATTGGGGTAAAAAAAAGTTGAGCGTATGACAAAACCACAGAATTACAATAAACATTAGAAACAATGTTTACAAAATATGTTAATAATATGGGGAAATTCTCTTACATCAACTGTTAAGTAATAAAAGCAGAATTCAAAACATTAAATATAATGCCACATATAAGTAGGTAGCTATATATACACATACATACATCTTATATACATGTATAACCTATATAAAAATATATATTTATACATAAAAATGTAAATTTTAGTGTTTTACTGTACAGCAGGAAAATTATGGCAAACATAGGTAAAAACAAAGTTTGTGGAAAAAAATTATCAAAACCCTATATACATATATAGTATATATATATAAAAAAATGTGTATCTGTAAAAAGTGTGTGTGTGTGTGTGTGTGTGTGTGTATATATATAGCCCTAGTTATATATGTATATAAATACACACACACACACACAGAATAACGATTACAAGAAGATGTAAGACAGAGAATACCTAATATATACAAAACACCACATAGCATAAATCTGGTATATAAACATTAGTATCACTTTCATTACAGTCAAGGAAACTGAGGTTCTATAAAATTAAATATCTTGTCTTAAGATATGCAGATAGAAGTGGCCAAGTCTGGGTTTCATCAGATGCCACATACTACATAATGTCTAGAAGAGGTTTTTATATTAAGAATGGCTACCATCAAAAACTAAATAATTTACTATATGCTGGGTGATTGAACATAATAGTAAAATTAATTTATTAAGTAATTTTTAAAAAGGATGGCTAAATAGTAGAGTTGGGAAAACTTGTGTTTAGCTTTCTACACATTTCAATCTTTTATACAGTAAATATATATTTAATTTGGTAATAAGAAAAATGCTACTTTCTTAGAAACTGAGGAGAAAAGAAGAAAATACTAATACGGTTCAAAAGAATAAGACTGTATTTTTTTGAAGTACTATCCTCATGAATTATCTATTGAAAGGCTCCTGTGGGGTTTTCCATGTAGGCACATAAGAAATAGTTCTCATGTTAGATGTGATGGTGATAAATTATGAGCACACAATAATTAAAACCATTAAATATAAACTTTATACATGAATAGAGAAAAACGCATGATAAAAAACCCAACCTGTTAGTGTTAAGTTTGGTATTTTAGTTTTCACTTCTTCAAAATTTTCTGTGATCTGCTTTGACAGTAAAATATCTTATGAAAATTTAAGAGGGAAAGACTAGAAATGCAGTTAGAAAAACAGAGGGCAGAAGACAGAAAGCTCTTACTTTTTACCATAGTGGAATGATCCCAAGGGCAATAGAAGGAGGACTACTAATATGAAAGTCTTGCAAGCTTTGTTAATGCCAATTTTGCTATTATATTTACATTTACTTTTGTTCATCTGTTTTAGAGACAGTGTTCTGTATATACTAAAGCTAAAGAGCATTGCTAAAGAACAGACAGATCAGCATTGGTTTCTAGCTCTGCCATCCCCTATCTAATATAACTTCAAACACCTCTCTGTGGTATATCTGAAATACAGAAATGATAGTAATAAGTGCCATAAAATTAAGTATTACATTTATGTACTTGGAACACATTAAGGCTATAATAAAAACCAAATGCTTTTTATTATTGTTACTATTCCTCCTATTCCAAAGGTTAAAAACTCTTTAAACTGAAATGTTCTGTCTTCGGTAGGAAACAGCCACCCCTTCCAATTCCAGGCTTCCAGAAGCAACATCGAAGAACACAGTGTGGGGGAGTGTGGGGGTGCCTGGGTGGCTCAGAGGGTTAAGCCTCTGCCTTCAGCTCAGGTCATGGTCTCAGGGTCCTGGGGATTGAGCCCCACATTGGGCTCTCTGCTCAGCAGGGAGCCTGCTTCCCCCTTTCTCTCTGCCTAGTTGTGATCTCTGTCAAATAAATAAATAAAATCTTAAAAAAAAAAAAAGCACAGTGTGTGCTAATGGGTATAGATGGAGAGAAAAATGAATAAAATGAATGACTGATATCAAACAGAAAGAAAGACAAGAGGACACAAAGAGCATTACAAGGACCCACATCAGATTTCCTAACCAAGTATTTCAACAAATATTGAGTACTTTGTCAGACAATGGGAGGACAGAACTGGAAAAAAAAAAAAAAAAAAAAAAAAACAACAACAACAACAGAAAAGGTTGTTACACTCTGAAGAATACCATTAACTGATACAAATTTTTTCCTGTGAAGCATTCAATTACTTACTAGTATCTTCCTCAGGCATTTTTTTTAACATGTTGTACTACACTTACTCATATACATACGTCCCTTACTTCCTCCATTACTAAGTAAATAACTTTTGATCAGAAGCTATTTCTTTTTCATCTATATATCCCTTGGACTATCAGCACCATGTTCAGAACACAGTGTATCAGTAAGTATTTATCTAACTGGTGTTAAAGAGTTGAGCAAGATGGCTTTTAAATATAAAGAACATGAGTTTTGGTAACTTTCCTTCCAAAGTCTGTTTTTAATCTAGATTTTTCTGAATTTCCCAACTATACAATAAAACACCAAACTTAACAACTTAAGATAATTTACTACAAACATAGGGCATTTAAACCTTTCTCGTGGGCACCCAGGTGGCTCAGTTGGTTAAGCGACTCTGCCTTTGGCTCAGGTCACGATCCCACAGTCCTGGGACTGAGTCCTGCACTGGGCTCCCTGCTCAGCAGGGTGTCTGCTTCTCCCTCTCATGCTCTCTCTCAAATAAATTAATAAACACAAATCTTAAAAAAAAAAAAAAAAAAACTTCTGGCTAATAATTAAGGGAATGCTTCCTCAATGAGCCGTATTTTCTCACCTATGATTTCCTAGTTGGCTTTCTCCATTCCTTTTTAATGTTTTCACAGGGGGAAAGGAGAAGATTTTGCTTTAAAAATTATTAGAATGACACATGGAAATTGAAGAAAGAGAAAATTCAACAAAAGCTGGAGACTTCAATACTCCATGCTCAATAAATGATGCAGTAACTACACAGAAAAATCAGCAAGATTGTGGAAAAATCAGCAAGAAAGGGGAAACCTAAAGGCTATCAACCAACTTGACCTGACATCTAGAGTACATTCCTTGCCCAACAACAGGCGACTATTTTTTTTTAAAGATTTCATTTATTTATTTGACAAGAGAGAGAGAGCACAAGCAGGTGGAGTGGCATGCAAAGGGAGAGGGAGAAGCAGGCTCCCTGCTTGGCAGGGAGCCCAATGTGGAGTTCGATCCCAGGACCCTGAGATCATGACTTGAGCCGAAGGCAGACACTTTAACTGACTGAGCCACCTAGGTGTCCCAACAGGCAACTGTTTTTTTCAACTATTCTCTAGGATACACCACATGCTGGGCCATAAAACAAGACTCACTAGATTTAAAAGGACTAAAATCATACAAAGTCTGTTCTCTGACCACAATGGAACTAATTTAGAAATCAAGAAAAGGAAATCGAAGAATTCCAAAAATATCTGGAGATCAAAAACATACTTTTACATAACCCATGCATCACAGAAATGGCAAGGAAAAATAAGGAAATATTTTGAAGAGAATAAAAGTGAAAACAAAAGATTAAAATTTATGAGCTTCAGTTAAAGCAGTGCTTAGAGGACAATTTAGAATTAAATGCCTATATGTGAAAAGAAAAAATACTTCAAATTAATAACCTAATCTTCCACCTTAACAACAACAAAAAAAACTACATCCACAGCAAGCAGAAGGGAAGAAATAATAAAGATGAGGATAGAAATTAATGAAAAAAAAAAAAAAAGACCAAAAAAAATGGAGAAAATCAGTGAAAATGAAAGTTGTTTTCCTGGGGCGCCTGGGTGGCTCAGTGGGTTAAAGCCTCTGCCTTCGGCTCAGGTCATGATCTCGGGGTCCTGGGATCGAGCCCTGCATCGGGCTCTCTGCTCAGCAGGGAGCCTACTTCTCCCTCTCTCTCTCTTTCTGCCTCTGCCTACCTGTGATCTCTGTCTGTCAAATAAATAAATAAAATCTTAAAAGAAAAAAAAAAGAAAAAAGAAAGTTGTTTTCCTTGAAAAGATTAACAAAATTAACACACTGTTCAGTTAGGATAGGAACTGGCAAACTTCAATTAAGAGCCACAGAGAGAAAATTTAGGCTCTAGAGGCTATAAAGTCTCTGTCAGTGACTTAGCTCTGCTCCTGAAGCAGGAAAACAATTGCAAAGTAAATAAATGGGTGTAGTCATGTTCCAATAAAACCTAATTTAAAAAAGCAAGCCTATTTGTCCCATGGGCCACAGCCTACTCATCTTTGATGCATATGGGACAAAAACAACTATTAACGAAGCCATGAATATTCTTTGGAATATTCCACTTATAGGAGGTTTCAGAAAAAAAGGAAAAGCACAGATTACAATAATCAGGGATGAAAGAGAGGACATAACCAATGAACTTACAGAAATTAAAAAGATTATAAATGCGGGTGCCTGGGTGGCTCAGTCAGTTAAGTGTCTGCCTTCGGCTCAGGTCATGATCCCGGAGTCATGGGATCGAGCCCCATATTGGGCTCCCTGTTCAAGGGGAGTCGGCTTCTCTTCCTCCCTCTGGCCCTCCCTGCTACTTGTGCTCTTGCAGGTTCCTCTCTCTCTCACTTGCTCTCTCTCTCTCAAATAAATAAAATCTTTCAAAAAAATTAAAAGATTATAAATGTATGCTATGAATCATTTTATTCCAACAAATAAATCACTTAAATGCAATTAATTCCTAGAAAGACAAAAATTACCAAAATTGACTCAGGAAAAAATAAAAACTTGGAATAGATCTAGAATAAGAAATTGAATCAGCAATTTAAAATATTCTCATTTTAAAAAGCCCAGGTCCAAATAACTTCCCATATGAACTGGATTAAACATTTGGAGAAAAAACAGTACCAATCTTCCAGAAACTCTTTCAGAAAATTGAGGAGGGAACACACCCCATCTCATTCTATGAGGCAAGTATTATTCTGATATTAAAGTTAGACAAATGCATCACAAGAAAACTATAGACTAATATCCCTCATGAATACAATTCTAAAATTCATACTAAAATATTAGCAAATCATATCTAGTAACATATAAAAAGAACTGTATACCATGACCAGGTGGATTTTTTTCTCTAAGAATATACAAATTAGGGGCGCCTGGGTGGCTCAGTGGGTTAAAGCCTCTGCCTTCGGCTCAGGTCGTGATCCCAGGGTCCTAGGATCGAGCCCCACGTCGGGCTCTCTGCTCTGCAGGAAGCCTGCTTCCTCCCTCCTCTCTCTCTGCCTGCCTCTCTGCCTACTTGTGATGTCTCTCTCTCTCTGTCAAATAAATAAAATTTTAAAAAAAAATTAAAAAAAAAAAAAAAAGAATATACAAATTGGTTAATGTCTAAAAAAATCTACCACATCGGGGTGCCTTGGTTGCTCAATGGGTTAAAGCCTCTGCCTCTGGGTTAGGTCATGATCCCAGGGTCCTGAGATCAAGCCCTGCATTGGGCTCTCTGCTCAGCAGGAAGCCTGCCCTCCCCACCCCCGTCTGCCTCTCTGCCTACTTGTGATCTCTGTCAAATAAATAAATAAAATCTTTAAAAGAAAAAAAAAATCTACCACATCTAATGTAATCTTTCACATTAACAGATTAAGAAAGAAAAACCGAATGATCATTATCAAATAAGCACAGAAAAAGTATTAGACAAAATGCCATATCCATTCATGATTTAAAGGTGGAGGGAACAAAGAAACTAGGACTAGAAAGAAACTTTCTCCATTTGATAAAGGGCATCTGTAAGAATTCCACAGCTAACATATACTTAATAATAAAGAGTCAATACTTTCTCCTAGAGGACAAGGATGTCCACTATTAGTCCTTCTATGCAACACTGTACTGAAGGATCTAGCCCATATAATCAGGCAAGAAAGACAAAAGGCATCCAGACTGGAAAGGAAGATGCAACAATGTCTATTCATCAATGACATGAACGTGTATGTAGAAAAACCTAAGGAATCCACACAGAAAACTACAAGAATAAGAGTTCAGCAAGGTTGGGGCACCTGGATGGTATAGTGGGTTAAACACCCAACTCCTGGTATTGGCTCAGGTCCTGATCTCAGGGTCATGAGACTGAGCCCCATGACAGGCTCCACACTCAACGCACAGCCTGCTTAAGACTCTGTCTCCCTCTCCCTCTGTCCCTCCCCTAAACGCGCCCTCTTTCTTTAAAAGAAATAAATCTTGAAAAAAAAAAAGGAAAGAGAGTTCAGCAAGGTAGAAGAATGTAAGATCAATATACAAAAATCAATTGTATATATAAGCAATGAACAATCTGAAAATGAAAAAATAACCGCATTCACATTTAAGCATTTGTAATTTTCTTGATATCATAACTGATCTGATGATGAACATCTATGAATACATCCAATACTTTCTGTATTTCATATTTCTATTTGTGTAGATTCCTGGAACTCTCTACTTGCTCTCATGGTGATAGGTACAAACACACAGGTGCAAAAGTAACAGATTAAGAGAACAATGATTGTGTTACATAGTGAAGTATAACCAAAAATGTAAGGTAAACTGGTTCTATCGGTTAACAAAGTTCATTCTAAGTAAATTCAAGAACAGTGAAGGTAACTCACCTGCACAGCATGAGACAAATCGGATATCAGACACTGACGGAGCCTCTCATCATTCCCAATTCCTTGAAGAACAAAGTCAGGCACATAAGATGAGCAGTAGCCACCCAATAAGGACCTCCCAAAGTTGGCAATGTTGGGCTGAACAGCACTCACTTCAATTAACTTTGACCTGGAAGAAAGGTCCCAAAACAAGGCATATCCAATTATTAATAAACATTTTATCAATAAACTTTTTGGACTCTTCCTAGTCCACACTTCTAGTACCATCGTTTTCTACAAACTATACTCAGAGTAAAATCATCCTTAAGTAAAAATTGGCCTGAGTGATCAATGAGACCACAAAATACTCCTTCCTATCCAGAAAAGGTGGTAAATGAACAACTCTGTAATGACCTGGGTATAAATCGTTCAAGAGAGACATGCAGAATGGTGTCCTTTGTGTATATAATACATTCTTAATAGAATCAGAGAATGAAAACCATCATCCAAAACAAAGTAGTTAAATGTATCACAAACCCAAAGCATGGAATATAACATTTCTAAAATACGAATCTTCTCCTTCTATACTTGACCCACAGTATACATTTCCTGCTTTCCTTTTAGTCTTGGCCAAATTTATTTCTAACAGCCACTTTCCACCTTCTCTGTGATCACCTCTCTCTAGTTGCCAGGCTCAGTGCAGGTCCGTATTTGGGGGCATAATTCACTCCTAAGCTACTTAAAAACTCCTAAACAGTAAGGTATCTCCCACATACAAATATGCTTTTATGACTTCACATAACCTTTCTGGGGTAACTATGGGTCTTAGCCTTTAATCTTTCCCTAAAACACATGGTAATAGAAGAAAATCTCTCCAGGACAATGATGTCTTGCTTTATATTACTTAACACCAACCTTCATCTAAATAGAAGAATGATACATATTTACATAGGGTCTATTATAGGTTAAAACTTCCTACTTACCCAGGAAAAGGTATCTCATCTTCTTCTGCCCAATCTTCTTGCTCTCCTCCATAGTAACTGCTTACTTGTCTAGTCATATCATGACCTGTATCTTCACTTTCACTATCCCCAAGAGCACTATCTGAACTTTCATTTCGTGGAATGTCCCATTCAGTTCCTACAGCAATTTTTTTCTCTGAACTCTCTTTATCCCCATGGGGGACAAGAATGGAGAGTGTATCTCTTTGGTCCTGCTGAGGAAAGCAGGTTTTACATGAACCCTGGTGAACTGTTTCTACACATTTACAAAATTCACTCTTCTGTTTGCTACTTTTTGTACGCAATCCTTCCGAAAATTCTAACATACAGCAGTGTTCTTTACTGTCTGTACTTGTTTTAACTGCAATAATATCATCAATAGTCCTGGTTTCAATTGAATCATCATTAAAATATTCATCAAATAAGCTCATGCTTTCTGGATCTGAATGATTCCAACAGGGATGTTTGCAAGTCTCTCCAGAAACCATGTTTGGTATATCAGACTCGCCAGATTGGTCCTTAGTTATCTGTTTAGTTTCTTGATGCTCCTGATCAACAGCCCCTCCTTCTTCCTTCAGTGGTTTGGTGTGGTGCCTGGTAATCTGATCCACCACTGCCTGACTCCTGAGTTCAGTATCTGAGTCAGGGGACATAGAATCTCCAATCAAGAAGGTAACCTTTGTCTGTGATGCTTCACAAGAAAATGCAGCAGTCATAAGCTTATCTGGAGGTTTTTTTTCCACAACCATTCCTGTGGATCTCAACACTTTGCCTGTGTGATTACCTGAACCCAGCAATTCCTCATTATGCCATGTTTCCTCTGCTGGCTCTAAGCCTGATTTTGACAAGGCGCATTTGTCTACTGGAGCAGAGCCTGTGCAAACAACTGTCTCTAACTTAGTGTCAAGGCAAGTTCTTAATTTATCTCTGAACTGTTTAACATTAACAGCATTTTCTTCTTGGCAGTCAGAGGGAGAAATCATTCGACACTCATCTGAAATTCCTAGCAGCTCCTTCGAGCTGTTTTGAATATCTTCGCTCTCTTGTTGTGAAACATTCTCTATATTTTGCCCAAGGAAAGGACGACTGCAATATTTACAGCTACAGTTAGGAGTCCTTGTCTCTTCTGGGTCTTTAACGAGCAAACTGCTTTTGTTTCTATGCACTGTGATAAGCACATACTCTGATTCTTCTATTTCACCTTTCTCCAAAGTGGTAGTAATTACTGTGCCTGGCATAACAATGGCTTCATCTTCTCCATTTTCTAAAAGATGGGTTTCTTGAAGTTCAGAGCATCTTATAAAATAAGTAAGAAAATAAAGCAGCCTCTGGACCATGTCTTGTCGTTTGCCAACCACCACAGTCCTCGCTAATCGTACAGGAGAACCAATAGCGCCATACAAGTCCCCTGCAATGGAAAAATCAGTTATTGGACATATCCTCTCCTCATATAGCCAAGCAGGCTATTTCCAATGATCAGATACCTACTCTTACTGTATGAGAGCTAGTTCAGGTTGACTCTTAGTTCTTTAACAGGTAAGTGACTATTCAGGAGCATGGGATGAGATAAATGGTATTTACCAAAGAGGAAGGTGAATAGAGGGGTTTTCTAATTTCCTCTTTAAGCAGCTCCTATGGTTCTGAAACCCAACCAAAGAGTCAACTATGAAAGTCACACTGACCAAGAATATTCTCGGTGCCAGGCCTCATGCAGAGCTCTTCACTGGGGGAGAAGTACTACCTAAGAAACTATGAGCAAAAGAAGTCTGTTACTGCACCTAATGCAGAAAAGAGAAAGCACAGTATCTACTGGATGGGGAGGGAGGAGAGAAAAGGGAGTAAAATGTGGAACAGAACAGAGTAGTCATATCACACACTTAACCTTTCTTGATTAAATCACATCCTGAACCTTAACTGTTGTTGCCCTACCCATGACCCCAAACTAGTTCCCATGTTTTTAAAAGCCCTTCTATTTCCCAGAGAAGTAGGTACTCAGAAAAGACCAGAAAGAACAAGAAAAGTGAGACCTATCCTGACCAAGAGGAAAAGAAAGGGCAACTTTTAGCCATGTGGTTCATTTTCACTTCTGAATCCATACTAGATGCCAACAGCCATTACGTAAGAAAAGGGCGACAGGAACCTAAGAGTTGTCTATGTAATTTCTATATTTATGCTATAGCTCAAATTAGATGAAGATGCCAAATTACACTTAAAAATAGAGAACACATTGGGCCGCCCGGGTGGCTCAGTGGGTTAAGTCTCTGCCTTCGGCTCAGGAGGGTCCTGAGATCGAGCCCCACATCAGGCTCTCTACTCAGCAGGGAGCCTACTTCTCCCTCTCTCTCTGCCTGCCTCTCTGCCTGCCTCTCTGCCTTCTTGTGATCTCTCTCTCTCCTTCTGTCAAATAAATAAAATCTTTTTAAAAAATAGAGAATACAAAGTCATTAATTTAAATTTAATTCAATTTTAGCAAGTTGTCTGTATACACACTTTAAAGCCTAACTCCTATGCTTTTTAAAGGAACAGACATAAATAGGTCTCAGATAAATATGTGCTATAGACAGTATTATGATAATTTTTCTCCTCTGATTAATGCACTGGCTCTAATGCCATCATGCCACTGTTTGAAACTACTCCTAAGTTTCTCACGAATTACCAAATAAACTGAACTGCTTTGACATGACAAGTGAGTATTTCCTGACCAGTTCAACTTTACTTTTCCAGGTTTATCTTCTTATAGTTACCTTTTCATCATTATTTGCACTAAGTCCCACTTAAAGCAGACTACTTAAACTGAACACTGAAGCAACTCAGCACTCTTAACACCCTAGACATGCTTTCTGCTTGCCCTATTCTGTTTCTCTGCCAGTCCAAAGCTTCCCACCCAAGCACCCTCCCTTGTGCAAAAGTAAGCTTCCCTAACTGAAATTTCACTGAACTTTTTGTTTCTCTTATAATTCCTCTTTGATTTATCATTACTGTCCTCATATTTATTACCTTCAGTAAAATAAACTGTCCACTTCTTTTTTTTCTGAAATTTTGCTTATTTATTTGAGAGAGCGCATGCGTGCATGCATATGTGGGGGAGAGGGGCAGAAGGAGAGGGAGAAGCAGATGTCCTGCTGAGCAGCGAGCCCAAAGAGGGGCTCAATCCCAGGACCCCAACTTCATGACCTGAGCCAAAGGCAGACATGTAACCTACTGAGCCACCCAAGAGCCCCTAAACTGTCCAGTTTTTTTTTTTTTTTAAGATTTTATTTATTTGAGACACAAAATGAGAGAGAGAGAGAGAAAGAAGTGGGGAGGGTCAGAGAGAGAAGCAGACTTCCCACTGAGTAGTATGCCCGACCCAGGACTTGATCCTGGGACTCCAGGAACATGACCTGAGCCAAAGGCCGTCACTTAACTAACTGAGTCACCCAAACACCTTAAACTGTTCACTTCTTTAAGGCCAAGAACTGCATTTCATCTTTATATGCTCCAATGCTGTTTGCATAGTGCCTTATATATGTTATGCACTAAATAAACGATTGTAGAATTGAAAATAAATTTGAAATGTCCAAATAAATATCACTGAATTACTTGATTTGAAAAAAACTAAATTAATATCCATACAATAGCATACTACCCAGCAAAATAAAGGCATTGATTATTACTACAAACAACACAGGCAAATCTCAAAATAATTATGTTGAATAAAAAAGTCAGACCAAAAAAAAAAAAAGCATGTACTGTATAATTCCATTTATATCTAGAAAATACAAACTAATCTATAATGATAGAAAACAAACCAGTAGCTGCCTGGGTATGGGGAGGGGGTTGGAAGGTCAATAGGGAGAGTGGGAAGAACAGGAAGGAGGGGTTACAAAAGGGCATGAGGAAACTTTTGGAAGTGATGAGTGAGTTCATCATCTTGATTTTGGTGACTGTTTCAGAGGTACTCACATTTTAACATAAATATCAATACTTACAAAAGTGTATATATATTTGTTTGGTATGTGTCAATTATTCCTCAATTAGAAGAAAGTAAATGAGGGACAGAGAGAGGAAAGAAAGAGAAGGGGAGGGAAGTTACATGAAAAAGTTACATGACAACCTGCCTGGCAAGCTCACTCAGCACAACCTAAGAGAAGTTTCTATCAAGTCATCAAAATGTTCTCATTGGACTCCTCCCCTATGACCTAATAGCAATAGAGTAAGAGCAAGAGCAACAGCAGTCATGTTTACCAGACACTGTTCTAAGTACTTTACAGGTACTCTCTAATTTAATTGTCTTCACTTTATGAAGTATGTACTATATATTATTATCCTCAAATTATAAACAAAGAGACTGTGACTCACGTGTGGTCTGACTCATATCCTGCACTTTTAAGCACCAAGCTACAATGCCTTCCTAATGACTGTCAACTCATCAACTATCCCTTCTTACCTGGTTACCCATTTATTTAACAAGGCCTTGCACTAAGGGAAACATTTTCCAAAATTATTTAAAAAACAAGCAAAAGTGGAAAACAGAAACCTCAATGACTGCTTCTCAGTTCACCAAATTTATTCTAGCTATCATAGATAACATGATTAACTCTTTCTGGGCAAAGTACATAACATAAAACACCCTAAAGAACCTGAGGTTATGAGTGAATCAGTCATGATCCTGCTTCTCTAGCTCTCACTGCAGTTGTGTAGCTAGAAGAAATTGATGTTAGACTTAAGATGGAGATCAGACAATTTAGCAGGCATGAAAAGGACAAGGAAAGAAGAAGTGCTTTAGAATGGAGGATGTGTTCCACCAAGATGGCAGAGGAGTATGGGAACTCCTTTTCAACCAGACCCCTGACTTTAGCTAGAAATCTACCAAACCACTCTGAATACCCATGAAACCAGCCTGACATGTAAGATTATACACGTCTGGATCTCTATAGGGGCAGAGGATCCTCAGTCAAGAGGGTGCATCCTTCCTGGACTGTGGCTGATAGTTTTGGTTGTACATCCCCTCTACTCAACAGAATGACTTAGGAGGAGAAACTCCCAACAAAGAAAAGTCCAAGGGGCAATGGCCTCTCCTGGAGATATAACAGATATGATCTATTAATCTATATGATCTAAGCAAGATGTCAGAAATAGACTTCAGGATAGCAGTTATAAAGACAATAGTCAGGCTGGAGAAAACTATTAATGGCAAAAAATAGATTCGCTAAGGGCAGAAATGAGAGTGGATCTGGCAGAACTTAAAAATGCTATCAATGAGATACAATCTAATCTAGATACTCTAACAGTTAGGGTAAATGAGGTAGAAGAACGAATTAGTGATCTAGAAGACAAACTGAGAAAAAAGGAGGATCAGGAGAAGACCTGGAACAAATAGCTTATAATCCATGAAAACAGAATTAGAGAAATAAATGATGCCATGAAACATTCCAATGTCAGAATTACTGAGATCCCTGGCAGGGGGTAGGGGGAGATGGAGAGAGAGAGAGAGGACCAGGAGATATATCTGACCAAACTGTAGCCAAGAATGTTCCTAATATGGGGAATGAAACAAGCATTCATGTCCAGAGAGAACACCCCCCAAGATCAAGAGGAGCAGGCCAACGCCCAGACGTGTAATAATAAAACTCGCAAATCTCAGAACCAAGGAAACCATTTTAAGAGCAGTTAGCAGGAAGAGATTCCTTAATACAGAGGGAGAAACATCAGTCAGATCTCTAATGTCAGACCTGTTCACAAAAACCTTGCAAATCAGAAAGGGCTGGCAAGGCAAATTCAGGGTACAAAATGAGAAGAATATGCAGCCAAGAATTCCTTATCCAGCAAGGCTATCATTCAGAAAGGATGGAGAGAGGAGGAGTTTCCAGGACCAGCAAAGACTGAAAGAATAGGGACCACTAAACCTGCCCTGCAAGAAACATTAAAGGGAGGGAGGATTCTATAAAAGGAGAAAGTCCCCAAGAGAGATACAGAAAGAAATATACAGAGACAATCTATAGAAACAAGGACTTCACAGGCAACGTGGTAACAATAAAATCCTGTCTTTCAATAAGCACTCCCAACGTGAATGGCCTAAACGCTCCCATAAAATGGCACAGGGTTGCAGACTAGATAAAAAGACAGGACCCGTACATATGTGGTCTACAAGAGACTCATTTTGAACCTAAAGATACATCCAGACTGAAAGTGAAGGGATGGAGAACTATATCTTTCATGCCAATGGACCTCAAAAGAAAGCCAAGGTAGCAATTCTCGTATCAGACAAATTAGATTTTAAGCTAAAGACTGTAGTTAGAGACACAGAAGGACATTGTATTATTCTTAAAGGGTCGGTCTAACAATTACAATTATCTATGCCCCCAACAGGGAAGCAGCCAACACCATAAGTCAACTGTTAACCACAATAAAGAGGCATATTGATAATACATTCATAGTAGGAGACCTCAACACTGCATTCTCAGCAATAAACAGATCATCTAAGCAGAAAATCAACAAAGAAACAAGAGCTTTGAATGACACATTGGACCAGATGGACCTCAAAGGTATATACAGAACATTCCACCCTAAAACAACAGAATACTCATTCTTCTTGAGCGTGCATGGAACTTTCTTCAGAAAGACCACATACTGGGTCACAAGTCAGGTCTCAACCAATACCAAAAGATTGAGATTACTGCTTGCATATTCTCAGACCACAGTGCTTTGAAACTGGAACTCAATCACAAGAAAAAGTTTGGAAGAAATTCAAACACTTGGAAGCTAAAGACCATCCTCCTCAAGAATGTTTAGGTCAATCGGGAAATCAAAGAACTTAAGCAATTCATAGGAACCAAAGAGAACGAAGACACGTCAATCCAAAACCTATGGGATATGGCAAAGGCAGTCTTAAGGGGAAAATACATAGCATTCCAAATCTCGCTCAAAAAAAAATAGAAAAATCCTGAATACACAAATTATCTTTACACCTGAAGATCTAGAGAATCAACAACAAATTAAACCTAACCCATGCACAAGAAGGAAAATAATTAAGATTAAAAGAGAGATCAATGAATTAGAAATCGGAAATACAGTAGAACACATTAAGAAAACTAGAAGCTGGTTCTCTGAATTAATAAGATGGATAAACTACTGGCCAGACTTATTCAAAAGAAAAGAGAAAGGGCCCAAATTAATAAAATTATGAATGAAAGGGGAGAAAGCACAACTAACACCAAGGAAATAAGTACAATGATCAGAAATTATTATGAACAGCTATATGACAATAAATTAAGCAACCTGGAAGAAATGAATGCATTCCTAGAAACCTATACACTACCAAGACTGAAACAGGAAGAAACTGACAACCTGAATAGACCCATAACCAGTAACAACATTGAAGCAGTGATCAAAAACCTCCCAGAAAACAAGGAGTCTAGGGCCTCTTGGATTCCCTGGGGAATTCTACAAACATTCAAAGGAGAAATAATACCTATTCTCCTGAAGCTGTTTAAAAAATAGAAACAGAAGGAAAACTTTCAGACTCGCTCTATGAGGCGAGCTTTACCTTGATCCCAAAATCAGGCAAAGACCCCAACAAAAAGGAGAATTTCAAACCAATACCCCTGATGAATATGGATGCCAAAATTCTCAACAAGGTACTAGCTAACAGAATCCAAAAGTGCATTAAAAGAATTATCCAACACAACCAGGTGAGATTTATCCCTGGGATGCAAGGGTGAGTCAACATTCACAAATCAATCAATGGGGTAGAACATATAAATAAGAGAAGAGACAAGAACCACATGGTTCTCTCAACTGATGCAGAAAAGTTGCATCTGACAAAATACAGCACCTTTTCCTGATTAAAACCTTAGAGTATAGGGTATACTATAGAGTATAGAGTATAGGGATTCAGTTTCATAAAATCCATTTATGAAAAACTCACAGTGAATATCATTCTCAGTGGGGAAAAGCTGGGAGCCCTTCCATTGAGATCAGGAACACGAATGGAATGTCCACTCTTGCCATTACTGTTCAACATAGTACTAGAAGTACTAGTAGCAGCAATGAAACAACAAAAATAAATAAAAGGTATTCACACTGGCAAAGAAGAAGTAAAACTCTCTCTTCAGAGATGACATACTTTATGTGCAAAAACGAAAAGATTCCATCCCCAAATTACTAAAACTTATACAGCAATTAAGTAATGTAGCAGGATACAAAATCAAAGAACAGAAATCAGTTGCTTTCTTATACACTAACAATGTAACTGGAGAAAAAGAAATTACAGAATCAATTCCATTTACAATAGTACCAAAACCATAAGATACCTTGAAATAAACCTAACCAAAGACATAAAGGTTCTCATGAAACACTCATGAAAGCTGAACAAGACACAAAAAGATGGAAAAACATTCCATGGTCATGGACTGAAAGAATAAACATTGTTAAAATGTCTATGCTACCCACAGCAATCTATACTTTATCTATACTATCTATACATACTATCTATACTTTATCTATACTACACCATCCAATCAAAATACCAACAGCATTTTTCAAAGTGATGGAACAAAGAATCCCAAAATCTGTATGGAACCAGAAAAGACCCCAAATAGCCATGGAAATGTTAATAAATAAAAACAAAGCTGGGGGCATCATGCTGCCTGATTTCAAGCTATATTACAAAGCCGTGATCACCAAGACAGCATGGTCCTGGCACAAAACCAGACACATAGACCAATGGAACAGAGAGTGGAGAGCCCAGATATGGACCTTCAACTCTACGGTCAAATAATCTTCAACGAAGCAGGAAAAAATATCCAGTGGGAAAAAGACAGGCTCTTTAAAAAATGGTGCTGGGAAAACTGCATATATAAACAGAAGAATGAAGCTATATACAGAAGAATGAAACTCGACCACTTGCTTACACCATACACAAAGACCTGGGCAATATAAGAATGGAAGTCCTTTCTGGTCAAGAGGACATTAAGAGAAGGAAGGGAAGAATGGGGGGTGGGGAGTCAGATGGGAAGACAAAACTTGAGAGGCTACAGACTCCAGGAAACAACTGAGGGTTTTAGAAGGGAGAGGATTGGGAGGATGGGTGAGCCTGGTGATGGGGTATTAAAGGGGGAGGACTGCATAGAGCACTGAGTGTTATATACAAACAGTGAATCATGGGACATTACATCAAAAACTAATGATGTACTGTATGGTAAGGTAACATAATAAAAATAAAATAAAATTTAAAAATTGGAGAAAAAATAGAATGGGGGGAATAAAAAAGAACATCTTATTTCTTAATTTTTGTTTTTGCTATAAAATAACTCCAGACAGCTACACAAAAGTATAAGTGTTATGCATAATGTAAGGGTTTTCAGATTACATACCTAGTTGTGCCCAAAGTGGGTTATATGGATGAGTTTTTGCCAACATGTCCACACTCTGAGAGGAATGTTTTTCTAAAAATATTTTTATAGGTGGTTGTCCATTTGGCATGACCGTTGGAACCCAGGCAAGATGATTGGTCAGAACTGCAGTAATGAGTGCTGGTAAGAATCTGAAAACAAAATACATCCTATCAGACTCCACTCTGCTTTCATTAAACCAAATACAAAACGCAGCAACAGAATAAAGCAGAGACAGTACCTACTCTCATGTAACCAAACAGCATAAAAAAAGGAGAGGAAAGAAGAAAAGACAGGCATATCACCTGGATGAAAATGAAAATGCAGTTTTTGGTTGGGTAGGAGTTAAAAAAAAAAAAAAATCCTTAAAATAAAAACAGTATTCACACAGAGCTGTAGCTGATCTTAATTACAAAGCAAAAAATGCCATTTTACTTGAAAAACTGGTTTCTTTTCAGTGTTTAATCTGCAAAATTAATGAAGCAACAGGACTATACATTTCCAAACTACTGAATGGGAAAACGAAGTAAAGTATTAAGCAAACTTTGTCTATTTAAAAAGAATAAAACCTCTAAATTACTCATTTGGATTCTAGGAATTTGATGAACGGTTACAAGCAAATAGTATGATAAAATATCACATTAAATATATATCACTGGAATCCTGGCACCACTTCTTTTTCTTTTTTTTACTTATTTTCTCTAGAATGAAACTGCGTAAGTGAATGCAATTCACCAAAAAATGGGAAGCCTCAGAAAGTTCTGTAAGTTGTCAGGAATTCTAATTTAACACATAATTAAAGACCTTTTTACTGTTTCTCATTCATTTCATTCATTTTACTGTTTTCTGTGGCTTTCATCCATATCCTATCTCTTATTTACATTTTTTAATTCTATTTTGGTTATTAATAGTAAGAAATAATTCGCAAAAAAGTTAATTACTTTGCTTTTGTGACTGGGTTTGATCAAAATCTAGATATCAAGTTATAGTACATAATATCTAAGCTATGAAGAGAGAAAGCCATACTGATTTTTGGAAGCATTTTCCATTAGAAAAGTGAACTCCTTCATGAAACGATGGCAAAGCTGGTTCTTTTCTGGAGTCCCCGACATCATTGTAAGCCAGACAGGTTCTCCAATTCGTGGCATTGTATAAAGATTACAAATTGTTGTTCTAAAAAGAGGAAAACACATTATGAAATTCATACTTCCCAGAATTACATAGTCTTCAAGTTTATGTTACCAGTTTAAGCCTCACAGGTGGATTATTAAAGCTTTCAAGAAGACACAATGAGTCAAGTCATTCCTTCTTTGTCACCAGCATAGTACCACAGGAAATGTTCTGCACATGAACACAAAATATGCTGGTTCTGGTGCTAGCTCTAGCCCCAACAACTGTGTGCCCTCAGATAAATTACTTCCCTATTTTAAGCATCAGTTTCCTCCACCTATAAAATGAAAGCACAGGAGTGGATTAATTTCTAAAGCCCTTCCTTCTTCTACATCCCTAAGGTATATGCCATACTTAAATATAATGCAAATTATCAACAACCTACAAAAGAAAAATATTCTGAATTAGATAATAGCTTATCCATATACCCACTCAAAATAATAGTTGATCAGCAGCATTTTGTTGCCTATGTAGAGACTCTTCAGTAAAATTCTGAAGGACTTTTCTCAATCTCCTGAAGTTTTTCTTTGAATCAACACAAGAGAGCATTATTGCACAATTATGATGATGCTTTTCTGGCTGTCTCTTGCATTTACTTAGACAATAGCTAGTCCCATGACTTGCACTTTCTCCTTAAAGCTTCACTGATATCTCTAAGATATCATTTTCCTCCTACGTTAATACCTATTCAGCCAAGTCCTACACACTCACTATATTAAGCAACTCCTACAAAGTTGAGGCTTAAAAAACTAGTTATCTCTTGGAAGATACAGAATGGTGCTGCATTTTCTACTTTCTATAACAATGCCATACGACAGAACTTTTGGCAGAGGTGGGAATGCTCTGTATCTATGCTATCCAAGACGGCAGCGACTAGCCACATAAGGTTACTGAACATGAAATCCGGTCAGTCTGTTGAACTGAATTTTAAATTTTATTTAATTTTATTTAAATTAAATATCCACATGTGGTTAATGGCTACTATATTAGGAAGTACAACTCTAGGAAGTTCCCTGAGATCTCTGCAAGCTCGAATACCTACTTCAGCATAATTCTCTAACACCTAGAATCCCAAAAAGATGAAAGAATTCTCTTGCCTGTACAAGTTGTATTGAATCTTGACCTAGTATGAACACAACATAACTGATAAAAGTGATAAACAAGGGTCACATTAATGAATTCTTGGTAGGGCATAATATCATGGCTGAGAACTTTAAAATAAATGAATGGCAAGAGTTAAAGGTATTTTATAGAGAAAAATATGATCCAAATATCAACTAGGAATATGTGAAAATGCTAAATGCTAAAGCCTATTAAGGATGTCTAGATAAGATGGAAAAGCAAACATCAGGGTTTACCTCCTTTCCATTCTGATATCTCAAATGAACATCCGTTAAAGATTTGAAAACAGATAAATTACTGTAATAAATAAAAATGAAGAGTACTCTTGGGGCACCTGGGTGGCTCAGTGGTTTAAAGCCTCTGCCTTCGGCTCAGGTCATGATCTCGGGGTCCTGGGATCAAACCCCGCATCGGGCTTTCTGCTCAGCGGGGAGCCTGCTTCCTCCTCTCTCTGCCTGCCTCTCTGCCTATTTGTGATCTGTCAAATAAATAAAATCTTAAAAAAAAAATGGAGATTACTCTTATTTAAAATTTAAATTACAGATTAATAAAATTATGCAACTCAAAACATGAGAGGAATGTTAAGTGAAGTGGTAAGGTAGATGAACATACAGGTTTTTAGTCCTCAAAGAAGGGGATGGATGAGTACATAAAGGAGCTAATCTGCTTCACTGACACAAGAAGAGGCTCAGGACACACAAGTTAAGCTGAGGACAGGAATTATTCAGGACTATAAAATGGGAGATTAATTCAAGGTCTGTAAATGGTTGGTGATCCCTTTCTATAACCTATTTTCCCAAAGAATGACTATAGACAGAAGAGCAGATGTAGCAACTGCCTAGTCTGAGAAGAAACAGGGCCCAAACCTTCCTGATATTTGAATCCTTCAGAATATATAAACATACACAGTAAGTCCTTGTGGCATTAAAATGTCATGGGAAGAAGGGACAGCAATTAGGAGAAGAAAATGTCTTAAATATGCCTCTTCATGAAGTGGTAATGAAAACAGGTTAAGAAACACTGCCCTAAAGTTCTTCAGTTTGTACCTAATCATGCACAGAACTCCCAACTCGTATTTTAGTACTTTGCTCTCAACTACAGATGGGCAACCACAATATTAATACAAGGGAAAAGCCTCCAAGGAGAGAGGGACACAAACAGAAAAATGGAAACACACACACACACACTCACTCACACAAAAGGACTCATAGAGGAAATAATAAATAATACATTCAGAAAAAGGGAAACATGAAAGAACATGTTTTTTACTAACAAAATAAACTCAAGAGAGAGAAGACAGAGGAAAATAGATAAGAAAGTAGAAAATTTACCAGAACTGAAAGACAAGCTAGTGCTAGAGCTATACTGAAGCTTAATAACCAATGGGCAAGTATAAAGTCATGGCAGGAAATAAATATGCTCTAAGACTGATAAATCAAGAAATAACTGCATTAAGTATATTGCTTAATAATGTGGAGGTAAATAACAGAATAGGTAACAGTTAAAAATAATGTTCTTGGGGGGCACCTGGGTGGCTCAGTGGGTCGAGCCTCTGCCTTCGGCTTGGGTCATGATCTCAGGGTCTTGGGCTGGAGCCCTGCATCGGGCTCTCTGCTCAGCAGGGAGCCTGCTTCCCTCTCTCTCTCTGCCTGTCTCGCTGCCTACTTGTGATCTCTGTCAAATAAATAAATAAAATCTTAAAAAAAAAATAATGTTCTTGGGAAGTAAGAATAAGGATGGGAGAGATAGGACAGAGTTCCATTTCTTCTTCATTACTAGATTTCTGGGCATGTTTTCTTTGTTTCTTAACCATGTAAATATACTTTATGATTACAAGAAACACTATATACATGAGTGAATGAGATGATCAATTTGTTCTCCATGAGTTTCTTAAGCATATTTGTGACTACTACAAGTCCATGTGTCATAGGTCAGAACCAGTTCACTAACATTAGTATAGTGGTCCACTGAAATCATTAGTTCTAGAGTTCTGGTGTTTAAGGCTAAGTACTATGACCTCAGGGTATATCAAATGTAAAGAAGGCAAAGAAATTAATTATGCAATAGTGCTTCTCATTATATACAACTCTATGTTGTCATCGGCAATCTAGAATTAATAGGGCTTTCTTCTCCCCTAATGATTATTCCCTAATTTTCAGTGGTAAGCATGAATTTTTAGTCATATGACCCTTTTTTTTTCCTGACTGACACTAAAGAATGAAAGACTCCTTTAACTGGAAGGGAACTGTGGACCTGATTTAGTTTTCTTTGATATGCACAAAAGTCAGAGGGAGAATCCAAGAAACTCATCTTTGTGGCTCCAAACTAAACATGCTTCCTGTTTCTCTACATTTCATGGCTTCTGCATGCATGTGAATCATTTCCTTCCTCTTCTCAACTACCCCAAAATCATTAATCATCTGGTATCAGATAAACACATACTTTGATAATTGTCTAATTGCTAACTTTTAATAACTTAATTTTAAAATTAAGTATGATGGATCCTCATTATTTGCAGTAATGTCCTATAAAGCTGAGGCAAACAAAGAAGGAGTGAGCAATGAAATACTGTTCCTAAGGAAAATACATGGTCAGATTCCTATCAAGTCTCTCATCAACATTTTTATCAGCCTTTCAATACATAACACTTTTTTATGTGTTTCTGTTTAAAGACACCTTATTAATTTACTACTGATTCATTAACACTAAATTCATAGTCAATAGCATTATAACTTATGCCTGAAGGAAGCTCATATGTCTTTTCTCTGTAAAGCACATCATCGTTTTCTTGCACTTTGGAACATTAGACAGCATTTCAGCAGTACACCAGGGGATGATTTTTAATAGCAAAATTACTAACCAACAGTGCAAAATGCCAGAGGGCAGAGGGCAAGACGGTGGAGGAGTAGGAGACCTAAATTTTGTCTAGTATCAGGAATTCAGCTAGATAGTTCTCAAACCATTCTGAACATTTACAAATGCAACAGGTGACCAAAGAAAAGAATAGCAGCAATTTTATGAACACAAAAGGGACCATTTTCTGGAAGGTAGGATGTGCAACGCAACAGGAAATCAAAGAAAAGAATAACAGCAATTTTATAAACAGAAGAGTGACCATTTTCTGGAAGGTAGGATGTGTAGAGAAGTGACTCTGAAGTGATATTTGGGAAGACAGACTGCAGGGGGAGAGAGCCTTCATCAGCCGGCTCCTAGCAAGTGATAGAGCAATGGAGCACAAAATTGGAACTTTTAGAAGTCTGCTCCCCTGAGGGAGGTCTCTCCCGTGGCTAAGCTAGGGAGTGGAAACCTCGCTGGGACAGTGTGGTCTCAAGACCCTCAGGTCATAGAAAGATGAGGGGTGCCTAAGTGTGGAAGAGCTCCCAAGTATCAGAGCAAAGCTGCAGCCAAGGAGAGGGCTGCCAGCTAGGGGTTGCCATAAACCATGATCTGTGGCACAGCTGGGCCACTACTCATTGAGCAGGGACCCAACAAGCAGCAGATCCAGGAGATTCCCCTTCTTCGCCCTGGGAGGAGTGGCATGGGAGTGCACTGCAGGAATTTGCTGGGTTTGGAAACTCCAGACAGGGTTGTGTGCCAGAGAAAGAAATGCTCAGACACAGGCGAGGTGAGCAAGGAGTGTGGCCGGAGGCATGATTGACTGGTTTTCTCTGAGAGCTGACGGAAGGGCACTGGCCCCAAGTTTTCGGCTCCTCTGGGGCCAGAAACTGGGAGGCCGCCATTTTCATTCTCGTCCTCCAAAGCTGTACAGAAAGCTTCCATGGAACAAAAGCTGCAAGAGCAAACCCGAGCAGATTACTTAGCCTGTCCCCAGGAAAGGGCAATGCAATTCCGCCTGGGACAAAGATATATGAGGATCACTGTAAGAGGTACCTCCACCAGAAGATCAGCAAGAACATCCAGCCAAAAGAAAGTCTATCCAGTCAATGAGAACTGCAAAACTACAGTGCTAGGGGAATACAGCACATAGAATTCATGGTTTCTTCCCCCATGATTCTTTTTTCAAAGTTAATTTTTAAATTTTTATTTTGTTCTTTTTCTATTTTCTTGAGTTGTTCAACCAACATCTTATCTTATAAATTCCTTTTTAAAAATCTTCTTTTCATTTTAATTTTTACAGTCATAGTCTATCCCTTCATCGTATTTAACTGTGTGTGTGTGTGTGTGTGTGTGTGTGTGTGTATGAAAAACCTGTATATACATTATTTTTCTTTCTTTAAAGTTTTGGAATACAGTTTCTTCTAAATGACCAAAATAAACACTGAATTCCTAAATCTAGTGTATGGCTTTGTTCAAATCTCCTGCATGATAACATTCTCTCTTTTTTTTTTTAACATTTTTTTAAAAATTGTTTTCTTTCTCCAACCAAGATCCTATCAATTTCTTTTTAAATATTTTTTAATTTTCATCTTTACAGTCATATTCCATCCTTTCATCATATTTACCCTTATTTTTATATGTATATAAGTTTCTCTTTAAAATTTTAGAACACAGTTTCTTCTAACAGAGCAAAATATACCCAAAATCTAGTGTGTAGCTCTGTTCTATTCACCGGCCTGATCATATTCTTTCTTTTTTTTTTTCTTTTTCCCTTTCTTTTCCCTCATGTTTCAGATCTCTCCTGATTTGTTTAGTGTACATTTTTCTGGGGCCATTGTTACCCTTTTAACATTTTGTTCTCTCATTCATCTCTTCTTCTATGGATATGACAACAAAATGGAAAAACTCACCTCAGAAAAAAGAATAAGAGGTGGTACTGCCAGGGACCTAATCAATATGAACATTAGTAAGATGTTGGAACTAAAGTTTAAAATAACAATTATAAAGATACTAGCTGGGCCTGAAAAAAGCATAGACGATACTAAAGAATCCCTTTCGAGAGAAATAAAAGTAGTAAAATCTAACCAAGTCGAAATCAAAAAGGCTATTAATGAGGTGCAATAAAAAATGGAGGCTTGGGGCGCCTGGGTGGCTCAGTGGGTTAAAAACTCTGCCTTCGGCTCGGGTCATGATCTCAGGGTCCTGGGATCGAGCCCCGCATTGGGATCTCTGCTAGGCAGGGAGCCTGCCTCCCCCCCTCTCTCTCTGCCTGCCTCTCTGCCTCCTTGTGATCTCTCTGTCAAATAAATAAATAAAAAATCTTAAAAAAAAAAATGGAGGCTCTGCTAGGATAAATGAGGCAGAAGAGAGAATTAGTGATCTAGAAGACCAAATGATGGAGAATAAAGAAGCTGAGAAAAAGAGGATGAAAAACTACTGCATCACGAGGGGAGAATCTGAGAGATAAGTGATACCAGAAGACAAAATATTAGAATAATGGGATCCTAAAAGAAGAAGAGAGAAGGGGGCAGAAGGTATATTGGAGCAAATTATAGCAAAGAACTTCCCTAATTTGGGGAAGGAAACAGGCATCAAAATCCCCTCAAAATTATTAAAAATAGGTCAACCCCGTCATTTAATAGTAAAACTTAAAAGTTTCAGTGAAAAAGAGAAAATCCTGGGGTGCCTGGGTGGCTCAGTGGGTTAAAGCCTCTGCCTTCAGCTCAGGTCATGATCTCAGGGTCCTGGAATCAAACCCCACATCAGGCTCTCTGCTCAGCACGGAGCCTGCTTCCCTTCCTCTCTCTCTCTACCTGCTTCTCTGCCTGCTTGTGATCTCTGTCAAATAAATAAATAAAATCTTTAAAAAAAAAGAGAGAGAGAGAGAGAGAGAGAAAATCCTGAAAGCAGCTCGGGACAAAAGGTCTGTAACCTATAAAAATAAAAACATTAGATTGGCAGCAGACCTATCCACAGAGACCTGGCGGCCCAGAAAGGACTGGCATGATATGTTCAGAGCACTAAATAAGAAAAATATGCAGCCAAGAATACTATATCCACCTAGGGTGTCAGTGGAAATAGAAAGATAGATTAAAAAGCTCCCACGACAAAAAACCAAACCAAACCAAACCAAAACAAACAAAAAAAAACCACACACACACAAAGCTAAAAGAATTTGTGAACACCAAACCAGCCCTAAGCAAATATTGAAAGGGGTCCACCAAAGCAAAGAGAGAGCCTAAAAGTAATATAGAATAGAATGGAACAGAGACAATAACAGTCTCAGTCACCTTACAGGCAATACAATGGCACAAAATGCATATCTTTCAATAGTTACCCTGAATGTAAATGGGCTAAATGCCCCAATCAAAGGCCCATCGATAATGCTGTCTCTAAGAAACTCATTTTAGACTCAAAGACACCTCCAGATTTAAAGAGAGGGGGTGTAAAACAATTTACCATGCTAACAGACATCAAAAGAAAGCTGGGATGGGAATCCTTAAAACAAATTAGATTTTAAACCAAAGACTATAATAAGAGTTTAAGAGATATCATACTTAAACGTTCTATCCATCAAGATTTAATAATTTTAAATATTTATGCCCCAAACATAGGAGCAGCAATTATGTAAGCCAATTAATAACAAAATCAAAGAAACACATCAACAATTATACAATGATAGTATGGGACTTTAACAATCCCCCCTGAAATGGACAGATCATCTAAGCAAAAGATCAAATAAAGGCTTTAAATGACACAATGGACCAGAAGGACATCACAGATACATTCAGAACATTCCATCCGAAAGCAACAGAATACCCATTCCTCTCTAGTGCACATGGAACATTCTCCAGAACAGATCACATCCTGGGTCACAAATCAGGTCTCAACTGGTACCAAAAGATTAGGATCATTCCCTGCATATTTTCTTTGAAAGAATTACTAAGACTGATAAATCCCTGGCCAGACTTATCAAAAAGAAAAGACAAAGGACCCAAATTAATAAAATCATGAATGAAAGAGGAGAGATCACAACCAACCAACCAAAGAAATACAAACAGTTATAAGATCACATTATCAGCAACTACACACCAGCAAATTGGACAATTGGGAAGAAATGGATGCATTCCTAGAGACGTATAAACGACCAAAACTGAACCAGGAAGAAAGAGAAAACCAGAACAGACCAATAAACAGTAAGGAAACTGAAGCATATTGTTAATAAAAAATCTCCCAACAAATAGGAGCCCAGGGCCAGAAGGCTTCCAGGGGAATTCTACCAAACATTTAAAGAAGAATTAATACCTAGCCTCCTGAAACTATTCCAAAAAATAGAAATGGAAGGAAAACTTCCAAACTCATTTTATGAGGCCAGCATTACCTTGATTCCAAAAACAGAAAAAGAGAATCACAGACTAATATCCCTGATGAACATGGATACAAAAATTCTCACCAAAATACTAGCCAACAGGAGCAACAGTACATTAAAAGGATTATTCACCACGACCCCGTAGGATTTACTCCTGGGTTGCAAGGTTGGTTCAACATCCACAAATCAATGTGATACATTAATGAAAGAAAGAACAAGAACCAAATGATACTCTCAATAGATGCAGAAAAAGCATCTGACAAAGTACAGCATCTCTTCTTAATTACAACTCTTCACAGTGTAGAGACAGAAGGTACATACCTCAGTATTATGAAAGCCATGTATGAAAAACCCACAACGAATAGCATTCTCAATGGGGAAAACAGAGCTTTTCCCATAAGGTCAGGAACACAGCCTTAGGGGATGCCCACTATCCCCACTGCTATTCAATGTAGTACTAGAAGTCCTAGCCTCAGCAATCCGACAACAAGAACAAATAAAAGGCATCTGAATCAGCAAAGAAGTCATCAAACGCTCACTCTTTGCAGGTGATATAATACTTTACGAGGAAATCCCAAATGACTCTACCCCCAAAACTGATTCAACTCATACAGGAATTCAGTAAAGTGTCAGGATATAAAATCAATGCACTGAAATCAGTTGCATTTCTATACACTAACTGAGACAGAGGAAGGAGAAATTAAAGAGTTGATCCCATTTACAACTGCACCCCAAACCATAAGACACCTAGAAATAAACCTAACCAAAGAGGCAAAGAATCTGTACTCAGAAAACTATAGAATATTCATGAAAAGAAATTAAGACATAAAGAAATGGAAAACCGTTCCATGCTCATGGATTGCAATAAATATTGTGAAATTGTCTGTGCTACCTAGAGCAATCTACACTCATTGCAATCTCTATCAAAATATCATCAACTTTTCTCAACAAAATGGAACAAATAATCTTAACATTTCTATGTAACTAGAAAAGACCCCGAACAGCCAAAGGAATGTTGAAAAAGAAAACCAAAGTTGGTGACATCATAATTCTGGACTTTGAGCTCTATTACAAAGCTGTAATCATCAAGACAGAACAGTACTGGTCCAAAATCAGACACCTAGATCAATGGAACAGAACAGAGTGCCCAGAAATGGACCCTTAACTCTACGGTCAACTGATCTTCGACAAAGAAGGAAAGAATGTCCAATGGAAAAAAGACAGTCTCTTCAACAAATGGTGTTGGGAAAACTGGACAACGGAAAAATGAAACTGGACCATTTTCTTACACCACACACAAAAGTAGACTGAAAATGGATGAAAGACCTAAATATGAGACAGGAATCCATGAAAATCCTTAGGAAGAACACAGGCAACAATCTTTGACTAGCAAGTTCTTCCTAGAAACATCACCAAAGGCAAGAGAAATAAGGGCGAAAATGAACTACTGAGGCTTCAACAAGATAAAAAGCTTTTGCACAGCAAAGGAAACAGTCAACAAAACCAAAAGACAACTGACAGAATGTGAGAAGATATTTGGAAATGACATACCAGATAAAGGGCTAGTCCAAAATCTGTAAAGACCTTATCAAACTCAACACCCAAAGAATAAATAATCCAATCAAGAAATGGTCAAAAGACATGAACAGACATTTCTGCAAAGACAACATCCAAATGGCCAACAGACACATGAAAAAGTGCTCAACATCACTCAGCATCAGGGAAATACGAACCAAAACCTCCATAAGATACCACCTCACACCAGTCAGAATGGCTAAAATATTAAATCAGGAATCGACAGATGTGGCGAGGATGTGGAAAAAGGGGAACCCTCCTACACTGTTGGTGGAAATGCAAGCTGGTGCAGACACTCTGGAAAACAGTATGGAAGTTCATCAAAAAGTTGAAAATAGAGCTACCATAGGATCTAGCAATCACACTACTGGGTATTTACCCCAAAGATACAAATGTAGTGATCTGATGGGGCACACGCACCCCAATGTTTATACCAGCAATGTCTGCAATATCCAAACTATGGAAAGAGCCTAGATGTCCATCAATAGAAAAACGGATAAAGAAGTTGCAGTGTATATATGTGTGTGTGTGTATACACACATACACAAATATTCTGCAGCCATCAAAAAAATGAAATCTTGCCATTTGCAATGACATGGATGGAACTAGAGGGTATTATGCTAGACAAAATAAGTCAGTCAGAGAAAAAGAATTATCATATGATCTTGCTGCTATGAGGAATTTGAGAAATAGGACAGAGATCAGAGGGGAAGGGAGGAAAAAATGAAACAAGGTGAAGCCAGAGAGGGAGACAAACCATAAGAGACTCTTAATCTTAGGAAACAAACTGAGGGTTGCTGGAGAGGATGGGGTGGGAGGGATGCCATGGCTGAGTGATGGACACTGGGGAGGGTATGTGCTATGGTGAGTGCCATGAATTGTATAAGACTGATGAATCACAGACCTGTATCCCTGAAACAAACAATCTATTATATGTTAATAAAAAATAAATAAATAAAAGCAATCTTAAACAACAAAAAAGTGTAAAGTGTGAAAAGAAACCCAGCCACAAAATACATTTCAGTCGGATACTTGTTAACAGAGTAAGTTCTGAAACAAGAAGGCAGAGCACTGTTTTTTTCAACTCATCTAGAAATGTATCCGGCTATTCCAATTTTTCACTGCTCTGCACTTGTTACAAATGATCATAAAATCACTGTGAGCATAGTTTGAGGCTATAAATAAATTTCAGCAAGTAGGTGAATTCACAAATACACAAACTGTACATAATGAGGATCAAATGTATATATTGAAGTACTTCTACTGACAGACCTTTAAAGTTTATAAAGTATTTAAGTTTTATTTATTTATGGGGGAGGGCAGAGGGACAGGGAGAAGCAGACTCCCCACTGAGGGTGGAGCCTGACAGGGGGCTCAATCCCATGTCACACCCTGAAATCACACCCTGAAGTAAAGTGAGACATTTAACCCACTGAGCCACCCAGGCGCCCCTTAAAAAGTATTTTTAAGATTATGTAAGAAAGCTTAACTGACTTAGTCTTTCATATCTGTATAGTAACTGAAGTAAAATAATCAAACTAGTATAAAAGGAAAGGTACACAATCACACATTTGCAATGATTTTATAACTCATACATACTGTAAATTCAGGCAATATTAAAATTCTAAAGCTAGGCCATATAGATTACCTAATAACATGCCAATTAATTCATAGGTATTCTACTAGGAATGAATTTTATGACAATATTTACTATGCTGGTAACCTCAGCTGGATCTATGATGACAGTTTCCTCAGACCTCAAATAGGGACACTTGGCCTTTTTCCACAACGTCTGTGACTGCAGAGAAGAAACTATCAATCCAATAACGGAAAGTAACATTTCCAAGTGCACGGGCAAGTATTGACTGCTTTGTAATACTGCAAAATGTGAAACTCAGAATACTGCAGAATTCTTTAAGGCATATAAGCAAAAAGAATTATTCAAACACATATTTGTAATAATTCCAGTCTAAAGTCAACTGAACAATACAAATAAAACAATAAAAAATTTAAAATATTATTAACAAAATACCCAATCATTCATAGCACATTTCTTTTAAAGTTATCCACTTGAGGAAAAGCAAACCTCTTAAGAATCTTTGGTTGAACTTTCAGGGAAACTACAGATTAAATTTAGAAATTGAAAAGATTAGGGGCGCCTGGGTGGCTCAGTGGGTTAAAGCCTCTGCCTTCAGCTCAGGTCATGATCCCAGGGTCCTGGGATCGAGCCCCACATCGGGCTCTCTGCTCTGCAGGGAGCCTGCTTCCTCCTCTCTCTCTCTGCCTGTCTCTCTGCTTACTTGTGATCTCTGTCTGTCAAATAAATAAATAAAATCTTTAAAAAAAAAAAAAAAAAGAAAGAAAAAGAAATTGAAAAGATTAAAACTTTTCATACTTCTCAAAACCACTCATTTCCATGACAAAGGCATAGTTTATAGGTATCTCAAAGAGAAATCACTCTAGAATTCTTTTTCTGGGTTATGCAGTTAAAGTAAAACTTTCCAGCTATGTAAATACAGACGAACTAGGCTACAAGGGAATGTGTGAAGAGCAAAGCTGTCATAAACTATGAGAAATACATAAAAAACCACTGTACCCAGCTAATAATGTTTTAACTTAATATGGTATTAGGTTCAACATGTCTTGGTTCCAATGAAACATAAGAACTTTTCCCACTGCATATAATCTCTCTGAAGAATTTCTAAGCCCAGAAACTCATTATTTCAAAGTAAAATTATTCTCAAATGCTGACTCGGACATCCTCTCTCAGGGCTGTACAGCTGAAACTGCTGTACAATGCAGGATAGCAAGTATACCTAGCATTGTAGTAGTATAGGTTTGGCAATTTTTCTCCTTGAAAACAGTTTAAGCTAGTAATTCCCAAACAGACTGTGAAATAAAAATGCAAGGCTCTAGACCTCTAGGAGTTTGGGAAACAGTTTTCATTATGTTTGCCTGGTTATTAGCTCAGCACCATATTTTTCTTTGTAATCAGTGGTATTTAATATAATTTAACTTCCAAACAAAATCAATTTGAGTTTTAACTAAATGGAAGTATTCCAATTCTATTTCAATTCAGTGTACTCTTACATAAAAATATTGATTAAAAAATATCTGAACTTCCAATCCTAGCCAAAATGTAAAGAGCCTGGAAGTCATCTCATCACTTTACTCAAAAGAAAAAGGCTGAACAAACTGAAAATCAATGACTTTTCTTAGCTACATCACAGAATTGAGGTCTGAGGGTAAAACATCACCCCTAAAACTAAACAAGAATCATAGCTAAGACCACCTTTCCTGAAGCAAATGCTTCTGTAACTGGTAGGCCAATAACTGGTAGGAACACTTAAAAAGTAACTGATGAATTTGGTGGCACAATAAATATGAACTACCACTGAATGATTAAAAAACTCCTTGGGGGGCTGCCTGGGTGGCTCAGTGGGTTAAGTCTCTGCCTTTCAGCTCAGGTCATGATCTCAGGGTCCCAGGATCGAGGCCCACATCGGGCTCTCTGCTAGGCAGGGAACCTGCTTCCTGCTCTCTCTCTTTCTCTCTCTCTCTCTACTTGTGATCTCTGTCAAATAAATAAAATCTTAAAAAAAAAAAAAAAAAACCTCCTTGGGTACCAGTCTTAGGAAGACTGCCACACTTTAAGGGAGTACCATCAGATTTCCACAATGAGGATCAAAGAAACATCCTTTTGTGTTTCAGATAGGGAGGAATTCTAACAATTTTTAAGTACACCGAGGGCATTCTCCAAAACAAACATCTGCCCTCCAAGAGTCCAAGTCCAACTATACTAGCGTCTTATCTGACCTAAGAAATGGGCATTTAGACAACTCAATTGTTACTGGCCTTCCACAATCATGTATTAGGAGCAAAATAAAGACCAAGAAACCCTTCTGAAGGTCAAAATCCAGGAATTCAAGCTCATTAAAAAAAACTACGATTTGATCACAAGATTATAGAATACTTCCTCCCCCATGCCCAACACCTCACCACCGGACCATTTCAACAAAATACTGCTAAAAGACAATAAAAACACAGTCTGAAGAAACAAAGCATCAGAATCAAACTCAGATTTAAGACACAGATTTTTATTATCAGATAAGGAAATAACCATGATTGCTATGTAAATGGTTCTAAATGTACAGCTCTAAATATACTAAATAAAGTAGATTAACATGTAAGACCATATAAGCAATGTAAGCAAAGAGATGGAAAGAGATGGAAATATTTTGAACTAAAAGAAGATTCGATTTAACAAAATTTGTGGTATGGAACAAAAGCAGTGCATATAGGGTAATTTACAGAACTTAATGCATATATTCAAGAAGAAGAAACATCTGAAAACAATTTTGGGAAACGAGAGAAAGATGAGCAACATAAACCTAAAGCAAGTAGAAGAAAAGAAGTATTAAAAATTAGATCAGAGGGACGCCTGGGTGGCTCAGTGGGTTAAGCCGCTGCCTTCGGCTCAGGTCATGATCCCAGCGTCCTGGGATCGAGTCCCACATCGGGCTCCTTGCTCAGCAGGGAGCCTGCTTCTCCCTCTGTCTCTGCCTGCCACTCTATCTGCTTGTGCTCACTCTCACTCTCTCTCTCTCTCTGACAAATAAATAAATAAAATCTTTAAAAAAAAAAAAATTAGATCAGGAATCACTGGAATTGAAAAGAGAATATCAACAGATTAAAAGTCAACAAGACTAAACCTAATTCTTTGAAAAGATAAATAAAAGTAATAAACTTCTATCCAACATAAGCAAGAAAAAAGAGAAATGACACAAATTACTGACACAAGAAATGAAAGATGGGTCATTACTACTAAGTGATAAACAATTACAGGATAATTAAGCAAAAATAAATCCTATGGCCACCAATTTATTGACTCTAATGGTCCCTGAGAGACAGAGAAGTACCAAAAATTATATAAGACAAAGATAACCTGGAGAGTCCTATACTTATTTAAAAAATTAAATCAGTAATTAATAACTCTCATCAAACTAGAAATAAAGAAGACTTTTTTTTTTTTAAGACTTTGTTTACTTGAAAGAGAGAGAGCACAAAGGGAGAAGGAGAAGCAGAACCCTGCTGAGGGATACTAGGATCAGAACCCAAGTGGAAGGCAAACACTTAACCAACTGAGCCACACACAGGCACCCCGAAGGAAACTTCTTTACCTTGATAAAGGCTATCTACAACAAGTTACCATTAATACCATGCTTAATCGTGAGGAACTTGAAGTTTTCCCACTAAAATACGGTACAAGGGAGGGGCGCCTGGGTGGCTCAGCTGCTTGAGAGTTGTACTCTTGATTTTGCCTCAAGTCACAGTATCAGGGTTGTGAGATCAGGCCCCTGTTGAAGGTCTCTGTGCTGGGTATAGGGATTACTTAAGATCCTCTCTACCTCTCCCTCTACACCCCCACCCTGAAATGCTCATGCTCTATTTAAAAAAAAAAAAGGAAAGGATAGGAGAGGAAGAGGGGAAGCAGGGAAGGGAAGAAGGGAGGGAAGAAGGAGAATAGGGGAGAGGAGGGGAAGCAGGGAGGGGATGGGGAAGGGCAGGGAAGGGAGGAGAAGGAGAAAGGAAGGGAACGGAAGAAAAAACCAACACCCAAAACTCTGCTGGAATTAACAAGTGATTACAGCAAGGTCACAGCTAAGGTTACTATACAAAGGTCAGGGACACATGGATGGACCTAGAGAGTGTTAGGCAAAATGAAATAAATCAGAAAAGTATGCATGATTTCACTTATAAGTAAAATCTAAAAAAAAAAAAATAATAAATGAACAGACAGAAACAAACTCATAAATAGAAAATAAACTGGTGGTTGCCACAGAGGGGAGATGCCACATGTGGGGAGATGGTTGAAATAGGTGAAGTGGTTAAGAAGAGCCAATTTAAAGTTACAAATAAAAAGGTCTCAAAGATGAAAAGTACAGCATAGGAGTATAGCCAATAATATTGCTGATAGCATTGATGTGACTACCTTATCATGGTGAACAGTGAGTAATATGTAGAACTGTCATATCATGATGATGTACACATGAAACTAATGTAACACTGGATGTCAACTATACTTCAAAAAATATATACACATATATACAAAAGTTCATTGCTTTCTTATATCCCAGCAACAAACAGTTGAAATTTGAAATTATAAACACAGTATCATTTATGTTAATACCAAAAAAACCCTCACCCTGAAATACTTAGGTAATAATCTTTAAAAATGTACAAGATCTGGAGCATCTGGTTGGGTCAGTCAGTTAAGTACCCAATTCATGATTCTGGCTTGGGTCATGAGATCAAGCCCTGTGTCAGGGTTAGGCACTGGGACGTAGAGTGTGCTTAAAATTCTCTCTTTTCCTCTGCCCCTCTCTCCTCCCCATCAAAAGTATAAGATCTATAGAAAAAAAAGAAACATAAAAAAACTCTGATTTAAGGAATTAAAGAATACCTAAATAAATGGAGAGATATTCCCTGTTCATGTATAGGAAGACTCTATTGCTAAGATGCCACTTTTTCCCAATATGACCTAGAAATTCAATACAATCTCAATCAAAATCACAGTGAGTTATTTTGCAGATATTAACAAAGTGATTCTAAAGTTTATATGAAGAGGCAAAAAGACGCATAATAACCAACATAAAATGAAGGGGAAGAACAGAGTTGGAGGGCTCCTACTACCTAACTTTAAGAACTACTGTGGAGCACCTGGGCAGCTTGAACAGTTAAGTGTCCAACTCTTGATTTCGGATCAGGTCATGATCTCAGTCAAGGTTGTGAGATGGAGCCCCGCGTCCAGCTCAGCACTCAGCACACAGTCAGCTTGAGATTCTCTCAATCCCTCTCCCCCTAACCCCCCCAATTATGTGCACACATGGCATGTGTGCGCGTGCTCTCGCTTTAAAATAAAATAAATAAATCTTTTTAAAAAATTGTTCTAAATTCCATCAAGAAATGCTGAGGGAATAATTTTTATTTTCCATATACTTCATCTTTAAGAAACATTTATTATAATGTTTTAATTATAAACAGCACCTGAAAGATAACAATTTGAATTCTTTTTTATTTTTTAATTAACATGTAATGTATTATTAGCCCCAGGGGCACAGGTCTGTGAATCGTCAGGTTTACACACTTCACAGCACTCACCATAGCACATACCCTCCCCAATGTCCATAACCCCACCACCCTCTCCCTACATCCCCCCACCCCCGCAACCCTCAGTTTGTTTTGTGAGATTAAGAGTCTCTTATGGTTTGTCTCCCTCCTGATCCCATCTTGTTTCATTTATTCTTTTCCTACCCCCCAAACCCCCCACGTTCCATCTCCACTTCCTCATATCAGGGAGATCATATGATAGTTGTCTTTCTCCAAACAATCTGAATTCTTAAGGTACAGGTATGAACAAATTATGAATAATTCTACATATAATTCATATATAAAGAGCAATGATGCCAATGAACTGAAGAAACACACTGATTAAAAATACTTTATTACTGAATTAGTATTCAGTGCATGTAGTTTCAGTGTTGCAAGATGAAAAAGTTCTGGAGTTTTGTAATAAAATTTAACACTACTGAACTGTACACTTAAAAATGGTTAAGACGTTAAATTTAATGTTATGTGGGTATTTTTACAACTATAAAAAAATTTTAATACTTTATTACAGTATTTGTTAGTATGGTTCATTCAGTAACATAGGATAGGCCTGAAGTTAACATGCTAAAATATAAAAATAGCAGAAACATCAGTTCCAATATAATTTGCATTTGTGCAAATTATTTCCTTCCAAGACCAAAAACGAAAAACTGATTTCTCTAATTTGTTTTTCTATTCCCCTCATCACTGAGTTTACTGAACAAAAATGGAAGATTTTTTTTTTTAAAGATTTTATTTATTTATTTGACAGAGATCACAAGTAGGCAGAGAGGCAGACAGAGAAAGAGAGAGGAGGAAGCAGGCTCCCCGCTGAGCAGAGAGCCGGATGCGGGGCTCGATCCCAGGACCCTGGGATCATGACCTGAGCCGAAGGCAGAGGCTTTTAACCCACTGAGCCACCCAGGCGCCCCAAAAATGGAAGATTTTTAAGCTTACTTTTAATACCTTTATCCTAAAAATTATAGTAAATAAAAGGTGAATGACTAGTAAATTTTATCTTTCTCAATAATTGAGTCCAGTGGATAATTATTACACAATAGCCACAAAGTAAACGTTTTCAACTTAAATAAATTAAAAACATGATAAAATACTCCATATTGGTTAGGTTATTTTTAACCATGCAATTTCCACTTAATACTTCTCTATAACTCAATTTCAAAAATCACACAGAACATTATTGAGGCAATACAGTCTCTCATTTTGAGAGAAGTTAAAAAAAAAAAAAAAGACACCAGATTTACTTCCACTGTGGTTTATCTAACATAGTATGAGGAAAATGAAAAATAAAAAACAAGCAAAGTTGAAAACAAACATAGGTTTTCCCTTACTGTCAAATTTACTAGACACCCCACTCCTTAGTCATCTCCATTAACAAAAGATGTGTGTGTATCCGTGTGTGTCTGAGTGTCTGGTTGTGTATGACATGCCTAAAGTTTCATCATAACAATCCTGAAATAGTACAAGCTAAAACAGACTCTCAATCCAAAATGTAACAGTCCATTTAAAGAAACAATCCAGCAGATCTCTGCCCCAATATGGGACCACAACAAATACGTAGCCCGTTTTTCTAAAAAATGAGATACATAAACTACTGGTAATAATAAACCTTAAGTGGTACACTTAACCCAAGAGAGAGGACAAAGCATGTTTCTGGGGAACAAGGGTCTCCCTCCTCTAGTCATATTTGTTTCTGTAATGCTTTGGTACTAAAACCATGCCCCCTGATGAATCCCAAATATGCTTGAATCCCTAAAACAAGTGATACTTAATAACAGAAGCCAGTGGCCTAGTGAATTATACCTTCTCTTGTCCGTGGGACCAAGAAATTTAAATAATTTTATCAGAAAAACCTAAAAAAAAATAAATCTTCCTGTGTACACTACTAGACAACTCTAAATTATGAAAAGCTAGAGAATATGTACCTGAATTCATTTAGGGCATCAACTATTCGATTATATGCCAAACTCCTCTGATTGGCATCAGCTGATCTCCGGCTCATTTTCATAGCCTTGGAAGCAATGAAATAGTTAATTCTTACACTGATCACAAGCAAAAAATGGGAGAAAAAAAAAGTGAAGGACAAAATCACTTATTTCCACAACACTCTACCATCATGTAAAGAAGGTACATACATTTACAGAGGCTTTCTTTTTTGCACCTTTGATCATTAACAGTTATAACAAAATTCAAATTTTTTAAATGTTAAATCTCTTACTGAAACTGTCAAATGGCAGAATACTAACATTAAAAAAAAAAACTGATATTAACAGTTTCTGGGTTACATAAAACTACCATTTTCTGTTTTTGTTTTTGTTTTTTTTAACATACAGAGCAAGATACAATAACTCAGTAACAATGGCATTTTCATCTAGCATTTTCACAGAGAATAGCTCGTTAAGTAAACCTTTTTAAAAATCTAAAACATCAGGATTCTACTGAAAAGTATCTCAAGCTATTAATAATATTTTCTTTATTAAAAACATATTTAGCCAAGGTTGAGAGGCTTTGCTTTAGAGAGACAAAAAGTGGATCAGGATTAGGATGTGAATGTCAAAAAGAACTTTTTTAAGACATTTTAAAGAGAACGGATTTCTGCATTACTTATGTAATTAAAAATCAATTTAAAAAATTTTAAACATATATTTCAGAGATCAGACTACTTTAAGGCCAGAAATCATGTTCATGCACCTCTAAAAGCTTCATAAGGTAAATGCGAAACTTTATGTTTTCATAAACTGTTGAGATTCCCAATTTATTAAAAAAAAAAAAAAAGGAGTGAATATTCTTTAGCTAGAACTAAACACTAATCTTAACTTTATCAGCAGTAAAAATGTACAATTACAGTATAGATCTCAAAAGGTGACACAAGCTTCAAAATAATTCCCAAGGTACCGAGAAACAAAATCCATATATTTTCATTTAAAAAAAAAACAAATAAATGATACTGTCAAAACTGACCCTAAAAGAAAACTTCTCTGGATGGTCCACTGTTTACGATATTCTATCACTAATTAACAGCTATAGAACTTTAAAAATTAAGTTCTGTTTATTTATATAGATACTCATCCATTAAGCTTTATCTTTCAGCTATAGTAACAAAATGAGATTTTAAACTTGCTGAACAAATACTGAAACAACTATAAAGACTGCAATGTATGCTTTTTGGTTATAAAATGGTCAAAGCATTAAAACATGTAAAAAGTAATCTATAATGAGTTCTATACTGCCTGAATATTTCAAATTTTATACAAAACTTCAAACCATTCTCCCAGTAACTCAAAATGTCAGTTCATTCGCAGCTAAATATTATGTGTATTGACTTCGGCAACATTGATTACAAAAACGGACAGCTGCCAACTGAAGAAAATGTCACCAAGGTCTAACTTCTGAAAAAAGCAAAAATGGCCATTACTCATTTGTTCAAGTAAAGATGTACTGCTAATGATCTATTTGTCCTCTGACGATTTAACGTAAATAACAAACATCAGTGTACTCTCTAGAGGCAGAGGAGACTTAGTTACTGCTGGGTTACCAAAATGCATCCTGTTTTCAAGACCATTCTAATTGGTCTTCCTCTCCCTAGCCTTCTGAATTCTACTCTCTTAAAAAAAAAACATACTGCTAAATTAATCTTCCGAAAGCACAATTTGGAGACGGCTTTAACAACAAAGTCAAAACTTCTGGCTAGCATTCTAGATTCTTTGTGGTCGGTTCTCATAAATTCTGTCAACCATACCACGCACTACCCCTCTTCTATCCTTTCCCTTCTGTATACTGTCAATGGAATTAAGAATTTAGTTATTCCCAATGATTTGTTACTTTAACTTCCTGGGAATCTCTTAAAAATAATAGGGAAACTTCACCACGGTATTAATTACAGTGTAGTTATAATTATGAAAGAGTAAAAATGACTTAATAGAAAAACTGTTACTTGAGGAAATCCTCTCAAATATATTTAAGAACAATTTACAATGACATGAGAAGTGTATATGTTAACAATGATGAGTTTTTAAAAATAGGCACATAATTAAAATAATATGGACACAGAACAATCCCAATCGAGTAAAAATAAAATATACATAGAAAAGGCCTGGGAAGACTTTAAGCAAAATGTTACAGAGTTATTTTTGGGTGGCAAGTATATCAATTTTCTTGCTATTCAGCTATATCCAATTTTCAAAGCTTTAAGTTTAAAAAATCCTACATATCCTTTAAGATCCAGTCCAAATGTGACATCTTCTCAAAAGGAAGTCCTCTTCTTTTCCTATGAGCTTGTCTTTTTTAGTTATTCTTATGTTCTATCTTATATTCATAATTTTCTTACTTGTATATAAATTTATCATATCCACTATCAGCAGCATGAGACACAACTATTACTCTTACATTCTTAAATCTTTCTCTTCATTTGGCTCCCCTCAAAAAAGTATTCTCTCTTGTTTTTCCTATTACTTGAATGGCCAATTCCATTCCTCTCTGCAGTTCTTTCTCAACTCTTCAAATTTTAACTGCTGAAATGCTCCACAGATCAAGTGTAGGATCTCCTCTCCTTTCTTCTATTCCTCAGTTTCATGTCTTTAAATATCATCAATGCACTGATGACTATCTAGCCTGGTCTCCTAAACTCTAGACTCATATAACCACTTAGATGTCCAAAAGGCCTTTCAAACAAATACCTGACTTTCCTCTACCCAACCTGTTCCATCTTACTACTGGCAACTCCATCCTTCTTACTGCTCAAGTGAAAAATCTCAAGCCAACCTGTACTGTTCTCTTTCTCATACACGCCAATTGAGTCCATCAACTAATCTCATTAGCTCTATTTTCAAAACATACCCAGAATCCAACCACTACTCATCAATTCTATCACCTAACTGGTTTGAGTATCCAACATCTCTCACTGGATCACTGCAATAGTCTCCTATTTTGGTCCCATAGCATCCACCTTTGCCTCTAGAAGTCTATTCTTCATAAGCAGTAGGAGTGAGCCTCATAAATACTCTCATTCCTCTACTTGAAACTCTTCAATGGTTTCCCATTTTAAGAGTAAATGCCAGTGCCCTTGCGATGGTATCCTAAAAGTGTGTACATAATCTGAAGTTACTTCTAAACCAGCCACTTTGGCCTCCTTACTTTGCTCAAGCATCAGGGTTACTCCTGACACAGGCCTTTGCCCCTGCCTAGAAAGTTCTTCCCTCATATAGTTGCATCTCACTTCTTCCATATCTATGGATCAAATGTCATTCTATCAGGAACCATCATGACTAGGCAACAAAAATCAGAATGTCTCCATCCAGCATTCCTTATAAACCCATTTTATTTTTCTCCACAACATTTATTATCATCAAAAATCATATATTTGGGGCACCTAGGTGGCTTAATTGGTTAAGTGTCTGACTCTTGATTTTGGCTCAGGTCATGATCTCAGGGTCATGAGACAGAGCCCTGCATGAGGTTCTGTGCTGGATGTGGAGCCTGCTTAACATTCTCTCTCTCCCTCTTCCTCTGCCTTTCTCTCTGCTTGTGCATGCATGCTCTCTCTCAAAAAAAAAAAAAAAAAAAAAAAAGTAAAAATAAAAATAATCATAATCATAAAATAAAACTTATATATTCATTTGTTTATTTGCTGCCTCATGAGGTCTAGAGTGTTGCTTTTTTCCCATATTACCTACACTTGCTAGAATAGTGCTTGCCATGAATGGATGAATGACTTTGTAACATATATTAGGCAGTAAGCTCCTTGAAAAGAGCTGAAGTCTATTTTGCATCTCCAGAGCACTTTGTAGGGTACTTGCAACTGTGGCTGTTAATTTTTCTGCCAAATGAATAAACATAATACTAAATAAGGAGAATAAGATTCAGAGGAAAATAAAGGACATAAACAAACCAACAACATGACTGTGCTTACCTGTTCTATTGCACTCTTTAGTTTGTTCATGTGGCTTTCAAAGAGAGGAAAATGTGAAAAAAAGAATTCATTAAATTTGTTATTTTCATCTTCATCTTTGGATAATGAAAAGATTACCCCAATTGCAATCTTCTTTTTTCTCACAATTCCTGGGTTAGGGCCACAGCTTTCATCTGACAGATTAAAGCTTTCTTCTATAGACCTTAAAAATAAAATTTTTTTAATTAAAAAAATACAAAAATAATTAAATTCATAGTTTGAGTCCTTGCTAATTAAATGTAGACTAAGTATCTTTTTCTGTTTTATCAAGTAAATCTAAAAATGCATATCAACTGTTATCTCATTTAGCAATCTACTGGCTTTTCTTTCATACTCACATTTTTATAAGAAATTTTAACAGAGAGTCAGATTGGGAACATTTTTGTTCAATTAGAAGTCACTAAAAAAAGGAGAAAACTTCCAATTCTTAACCAATCTAAAATGCCTGAATTTTTAGGTTTATAACTGAGTCTGATATAATTCACTGTTCTATGATCTACTTATGTCTCTCCTTTTGATTCCAGAAATACTAAAAAAAAAATCAAGGACTAAGGGAGGAAGTAAAAGAGGAAACAAGAAGCTGCATTATCCATAGTTGCTTAACGTAGACTAAAAAAAAGATCTTTCAAGAATGAATGAACTTGCCTAATTACAAACACGAAAAACTGAAATATCAATCAAACACCCAAACAGAAGGGTTAACACTATAAAAATTTTAGGAAAAAACATAGGGTAAAAGCTTTAAGATACTGAATTTGGCAATGACTTCCTGGATATGACACTCAAAAGTACAGATAACTAAAGAAAAAAGAAATAAACTAGACTACATAAAATTAAAACTGCTGTGTACCAAAGGACACTGTCAACAGAATGAAAACACTACCCATGGAATGGGAAAAAATACAGCCAAACATATGTCTGATAAAGGATTAGTATCTAGAATATGTAAAGAACTCCTATACTTCAACCAACAAACCTAATTTAAAAATGGGCACAACACTTTTAACACGCATTTCTCCAAAAGACAGACACACAGCCAATAAGCACATAAAAACATACTCAATAACACTAGCTATTAGTGAAATACAAATCAAAACCATAATAAGATACCACTTCATACCCATCAGGATGGCTATTATCAAAAAAACAGAAAATGACTATTGGAAAGAATGTGGATAAATTAGAATTCTGTGCATTTCTGGTAAGAATGTAAAAATGGAACAGCCACTGTAGAAAACAATATGGAATTTTCACAAAACTTTAACCACAGAATTACCCTATCTCCCAGCAATTCCACATCTGGGTATATACTCAAAAAGAATGAAAGGAGGAACTCAAATAGGGTATTTGTATACCCATGTTCATATCAGCATTATTTGCAAAAGCCAAAAGGTGGAAGTAATCCAATTAGCAACAATCGCACCTCAGATAAACCTCATTGGCTACAATACTGTCACTGCTCAAAGCTAGGTGAAAGCAATCCAAATGTCCATCAACAGACTAGTGGATAAATAAAGTGTGATATATACACACAATGGAGTATTAATCAGCCCTAAAAAGGGATAAAACCCTAATACATGCAACAACACAGATGAACCATGAAGACATGCTAACTGAAATAAGCTACATATAAAAGGATAAATATTGTATGATACCACTTATATGAGGTTTGTAGAGAATTCTCAAATTCAGAGAGACAAAAAATAATATTTTGAACGGTGGATGCCAGGAGCCAAGGGTAGGGAGGAATGGGGAGTTACTGCTTAATGGGTATAGCTTCAATTTGGGGAAATAAAAAAGTTCTGGAGATGAATAGTGACGATGGTTGCATAACAATGTGAAGGTACTTAAAATGCCACTGAACTATACACTAATATCAGTTAAAACTACCAATAATTTAACAAATGGAATACATTTTAAAAGTTTCAAGACTTAAAATACACAAAATACAAACCCAGGCTCTAATAAGAACCATTCAGAATTGTGTTTAAGGAACTATTCAGGGCGCCTGGGTGGCTCAGTTCGTTGGGCGACTGCCTTCAGCTCAGGTCATGATCCTGGAGCCCCAGGACTGAGTCCCCCCTCTCATGCTCTCTCTTTCTCTCATTCTCCCTCTCAAATACATAAATAAAATCTTTTTTTAAAAAAATAAGGAACTATTCAATTTTATTATAGTGAAGGTTCCAACTTACCATCTAGGAAATACCCCATTCTCCAAGCTTGTTGTTTGGCTGCGTCGCCAACGTCGCTGGTAACTGCTGGCACAACTTCGGGTAAGTGAGGAGTTTGGAGAGGGAAATGGTGTAATAAGCAAGCTGCTCAGAGATGCTGTCAGGTCAAAATAAAAACAAGTATAATGTAAACATTTAAAAATACATCAATAATAACTAAGCATAAAGATAATTTTTTTAAGATTTTATTTATTTATTTGAGAGAGACAGCAAGAGATAGCACAAGCAGGCGGAGGGGAAAAGGGAAAGGAGGAAGCAGGCTTCCTGCTGGGCAGGGAGCATGACACGGGGTTCAATCCCAGAACCCTGGGACCATGACCTAAGCTGAAGGCAGAAGCTTAACCAACTGAGCCACCCAGGGGCCCCAAGATAAATTTCTTTTTAACAAATTTAATAGTAGAGATTCAAATTTTTCATTTTGCTTCATGAACTTCTAAAATTTCCATTTAAAAAAAATAACATCGTTGTTGGAGCAAAGTCCCAGAACAGAAAATTCATATATTAATAGTGCATTGGAAAGAGACTCTGAGACATTCCCCTTTTTTAGTCTTACTCCCACCCCTACTTCAGAAAAAAAGGGCTAATTTGAAACAAGCATTATTTCTTCAGCCATCAGACTGTCCTCTAGCTTAGCTGAACACTTAGTCCTTAAATTAAAAGAAGTATGATGTGATTCAGGTTTTTAAAATTATTTTATCTTTTTCAAGTTTGTATTTAAATTCTAGTTAGTTAATATACAGTATAATATTAGTTTCAAGTGGACAATATACTGATTCAGCAGTTCCACACAATATCCCTTCTCATCACAACAAGTGCATGCCTTAATTCCCATCCCCTATTTAACCCATCCCCTCACCCACCTCCCTTCTCGTAACCATCAGTTTCTGTAGTTAAGAGTCTGTTTCTTGGTTTGCTTCTCTCTCATTTTTTCTCCCTTGGTCATTTGTTTTGTTTCTTAAATTCTACATATGAGTGAAACCGTGTTTATCTTGCTCGCACTAACTTATTTCCCTTAGCTCAACTCAATACCCTGTACCACCATCTATGCTGTTGCAAATGGAAGACTTTATTCTTTTTTATGTCTTAGTAATATTCCACTGTATAAATATACCAAATCTTCCTATATCTACTCATCAGTTGATGGATACTAGGGCTGTTTCTATAATTTGGCTGTTGTAAATAATGCTGCTATAAACATACATTGTAAACTGCATAAATGTGCATGTATCCCTCTGAACTAATATTTTTATATTCTTTGGGTAAACAGTACTATAATTGTTGGACTGATGTGATTCCTTTTAATGCAGCAGCTAGATTTTAAGAACAAAAGTTCTGAATGTCATCTGAAGATGTCATTTAAAATCACATCATCTTTTATCTGTCACAATGGCTAAAATCAAAACAATAACAAGTGTTGAAAGGATATGAAAAGAAAGGACCCTAATGTGTTTGTAGAAATACAAACTGGTACAGCCACTAGGTTCCTCAAAAAACTATAAAGAGAAATACCATATGATTCAGTAATTCCACTACTAGGTATTTACACAAAGAAAACAAAAACAGTAATCTAAAAAGATACATGCACTCCTAAGTTTACTGCAGCATTATTCACAAGAGCCAAGATATGGGAGCAATCTAAGTGTCCACTGATAGATGAAGCAATAAAGAAGATGTATACATATTACCCAATCATAAAATAGAATGAGATACTGCCATCTGAGACAACATGGATGGACCCAGAGGGTATAAAGCTAAGTGCAGTAAGTGAGACAGAGAAACACAAATACCGTATGCTTTCACTTCTATGTGGAATCTAAAAAACAGAATAAACAAACAAACAGCAGAAAGAGACCCAATAACACAGAGAACAAACTAATGGTTGCCAGAGAGAAGGGGGTTAGATGGGAAGGGAAAAATGCGTGAGGGGGAGTGGGAGATACAAGCTTCCAGTAATGAAATGAATAAATCACAGGGATAAAAAGGACAGGTTAGGGATGAGTCAGTGGTACTGTAATATTGTTGTAGTAAAAATGAAGATGGGAGCTACATTTGTGGTAAGCATAGCATAACATACAGAGTTGTCAAATCCCTATGTTGTACATCTAAAACAGATGTAACAGTGTGTTGCAAGTGTATTTACAACTATACTTCAATAAAAAGAATAAAAGTATCACTGACACTTGAACATGGGTTTGAAATGTGCAGGGCTACTTAACATATGTTTGGGGTTTTTTCTCGATAAATACAGTATAGAATTACAAATCTATTTTATGATTTTTTTTAAGATTTTATTTATTTATTTGACAGACAGAGATCACAAGTACGCAGAGAGGCAGGCATAGAGAGGAGGAAGCAGGCTCCCTGCTGAGCGGAGAGCCCGATGCAGGGCTCAATCCCAGGATCCTGAGACTAGGACCTGAGCCGAAGGCAGAGGCTTTAACCCACTGAGCCACCAAGGGCCCTTCTTTATGATTTTCTTAACCACATTTTTCTCTATGTTATTGTAAAAATACAGTATACAATACATATAACATATAAAATGTATGTTAACTGACTATTCATATTATCATTAAGGCTTCCAGTCAACAGTAGGCTATTAGTAGTTGAGTTTTAGGAAGTCAAAAGTTATGTACAGATTTTTTTTTTACTGCGCAGGGGGAGAGGAAGTTTGCACCCCTCACCAACACATTATCCAAGAGTTAACTCTACTGATGAATTGCTTCTGCACAGGTAGTCAAGCCTGTGAATGTTTAGCCCCTTTCAATAATAGTCATGACTATACGTACTAAGCTCCAAAAAGAGATTAGATTGCTCCAGAGAATAAGCGGTGACAGACACATTCCAATAGAACCCATTATGATTATAATTGCTGCAATCCCTTAACTGTGAGGAATACGCTCTTCCCAAAAACCCCCTCTCCAGAAACTTTTTCTTGCCTGGAATGTCAAAACCTACAACCCTTTGTTTTTCGTTAGACTAGGAATCCTCTCCTTCTCTGTGCTGGATCTAGAAAGCGAAAAGACATTAAGGGTCTGCTTTTCTTTGGCTATATTTTAAATTCCCATTTTCATAATTACAATCACATACTGAAAATTTGTGAGGTAATCAAAAACAGGGAAGCACCTCAGATGGTATATTACTTTTGGATATCAGGAGTGAAAACTAACAGACTCACTATGAAGATCTGTTCATTTCAATTCTCGCTAACAAATCCAACGTTAATGGGAAGAGCTTTATGTGCCATACAACTATCTGGAACATCAATGAATTAATTCTAAACTACTTCCTTGAAAAGACCACATTTTTATTAGTATTATAAGTAAGTGTTGTAAAAGTCTAAGACTGGATATGTATAACTAACCTGGGGATGCTTCAGTGAAAAATCAAATGCTAATTTAAATTTGGAAAAAAACTATGTGTTACCAGAGTCCGGTATTAAAAATAACCCTACTGGAAAAAAAAGAAAATACACAATTAATTTAAAAGGTGTACATGAAGTTACGGCTTGAAAAAGCCTTACAGATCAATCTGATGAGGGAACAGAAGGCTGGGTGAGGACAAAGCAAAAGTTGACACCCAGCAACCTTCCCCTACCCCCAGTCCTGTATGGGACATATATGACATTCTTTAGGATTCTCCCAACTACCTTAATGTTAATACCTTGCTAAGAAGGGGAAAGGGACCTTAGCAATGGCAAAGCCTCTGGTATCCGGTATCTTGTAGGTCCTCTTTAGCATATCAAAGTTCTATTGAAACCTCCCTTTTTCCTTACCTCCCCCAAACCCACCATATATAACCTGCCACCCATCACAACCCTGGAGCAGCAGCTCTTTCTGCCCACGGGTCCTGCCCCTGTGCTTTAATAAACCACCATTTTGCACCAAAGATGTCTCAAGAATTCTTTCTTGGTCATCAGCTCTGGACTCTACCCTACTGAACCTCACCTATATTCTAACACCTCATTAAATTCAGCTAGGGCCTTCAATTTATAGCTAAAGAAAATGAAGTACAGATACTAATTTATCACCTCCAAAACCTTGGATAAAATAATAAGAACTAAATTCCTGTCACAGAAGAGAAAACTAAATCTCTAGATCACACAGAGGCAATGAGTGTTAGAAATATACGCTAGATTAGTTCCTAAGAAAATTTAAAAATTCAATTAGAAAAGAAGTTGAGATTATTTGAAAGATCAAGATTTTTCATATAAGCAATAATCACGCCTCGGATAAGCCTCATTGTCTACGATACTGCCACTGCACAAAGCTAAGATTTTTCATATCAGAACAGTTCTTAACTCTATCTGTCCATCATAATGAGGTATTTTTTCATTTTGTTTTGTTTTTCAACTATAGCTGCATAAGCCTTTCTCTAGACTACAGTCCTGGAGTACAGTTCAGGCATGTGAAAACTTTTTTTTTTAACCTCTTGTTATTCTAATTGCATACCTAGGGATTATAATACTGGTAAATTTGGACTTCCCAACTATACTCAAAACTGAATTATAAACAAATTAGACAGCAGAGCCATATAACGTCACAGTTCATATGGATAAACCACAGTGAATAAAGTTTCTCATACCTAACAATAATGCAAGCCTAAGATACTCCTTTCGTTTACACTATCTGGGCCCTGACAAACACTTTTCCTTTTAACTGGAAAGCCTTTCTTCCATGCCTTTGCCTGGATAACTCCTACTTACTTCTCAAAACACAACTCAAGTATTATCCCTCTATAAAGCATTACTGGCACCCTGTCCCTAGCCCAGGCTAAATCAGGTTTCCTTTCCCTAAACCTCTCTGCACAGATTTATCAGAACACATGACACAATGGAGGACAATTTTCCTAACTGTTCTCTCTTTAAACTCTGTGCTTCTTAAAGGTAGAATGCAAGGTTTACCTTTTTTTTTTTTTTCTTTTAATCTCATCCATGTTTCAATAAAGATTTGTTAGTCTGTATTTTGGGAGTCCATACTTGAAAGCAACATATATATATATATATATATATATATATATATAGCATTGATCCAAAATGCCTAAGCTTTTCTGGGCAAGAGATACTCTGCCAACTTAAAACTCCAGTTAAGAGTAAGCAGCTATAATCAAATGTGTTTTTTCTACTATTTAAGCCATCTCTTGAGCAATACTTTTTCTTATATTGACTAAGTCTAAGCCAATGTCCATTCATCTAGGCCATATTCCACCAGGCACATGTAACAGTAAACATGAAAATTTTAATTTTAAAATACTTCCGTCATTACAATTCTCTTACAAGGCTAATAACAATACTAACAAACTGTACATGAAATTGGATGGTAAAGGAAAAAATAAAAATCATTGTTGGATAACAGTGATCTCATAAGAAAACTAGATTAACACATGAACTTGGCATTACCAGAACGTGCTATGCCACTGTCTCTGTCCTCATTCAGCTCTCTTCCAGGCATGTCCATTGGGTTGCTGTGAACTGTGAATTAAGACAAAACTGTCAGAGCATATAATGCTATCCAGGGTGGTGTTGCTGCTTTTATGTAGCAAATGAAATCATGCTCATCTCATTGCATTCCTTTATTTTTTTTCAATAGCATGGCACAAACCCAACACCAAGAGCTATCACTCAGTTGAACAAGCTTTGAGATCTAGGTGAAGATTGACATATAATATGAAAATATGATATATTATCTAAAGAAGCAAGGGATGCTAAAAGGAAAATACTCACAATATGCTACTAAATGACCAAAAAGCATGCTATTGAACTTAATAAGAATGATTCCTGGAGGTAAATAATGGGTATATGGTGGTTCACTTTACTATTCTGCCAATATTAATGTATGTTTAAAAATTCCTCAAAATAAAAATTTTAGGAAGACAGTTTGAATGGTATGATCCAAATTAAATTATGGTGTTTTTTTCAGAAAGGTTAATTCTAGCTGACACAATGGCTAATATATATTTTTTTGCTCATTTCTCATATTTTTCAAATTTTCTGTAATAAATATGTATTATTCCTATCTCATATTTGCAAGGAAAGTAAATATTAATTAAAACAAGAAGTGAGATACAACTCCCTGGACACAAGACATAAAAACACTCTACAATCATCAATTTAATGATATAAACAAATACACTCACATATGCCTTTTACAGGTTGATATAATGGTGCTTGTTCATCTAAATCTTAGCTCCAAGAGAAATCGTTCTTATGGAATAACACAGATCAGAAATTTTAAAATAGTGACTGAGAACATTTTCTGCAATTGGTGAACTATGAGTACACAAAAGCTACTCAGCCATGGAAACAAGAGCATGTCACATGAGAAATTCTAACTGGTATTGTTAAGAAATAATGTTCATACTAAAATTTGGTTAGGATTCTAAAGTTAAATCATCATTTTATAATGAGATATGAAATAAACTGAAATTACATGAAAATGTCAATTCTACTGATAACTGAAATTTCTGGAAAGTTTTAAGAACATACTCAGTAGAAAGGAATTAAGTTCTTACACTTGATAAACAATGTTTTCTTAACCACACCCTCTCCAAATGCATTTATCTACTCTCTTGTTTCCACAGCTTAACTACAGATTCTAGCCACTGGAGCACACCAGCTAGTCTACCCACACAGCACATGGCAAACCTGCAAAGAAAGAGGCGCTCCTGATCAGGCGGAGCGGACCCTGCTCAGAGAATGCCCGCCTGGGGCTGCAGAACTGTGAAAGACCTACATGGCGAAAACGTAAAATACATATGAAAGAGGGCTGTCAGAGAAGCTACAAAGCGTCAGGAATAAAGGGTGAGCTTAGGCAGCACAAATGCAGACCAACAGATATGGATGGAAGCTTTTAAATTAAGTAAGAATAATTCAAGCTGGCTTCCCCTCCTTGAAACAGGACTGTTTCTCTCTGGTCATAGCTTATGTCAAACAACACTCATGCCTACTTACTAATAAACCTGTATATAATAATAAAAATAACCTTCTACTACACAACGTAAAAGTTATTTTAAATATTCAATCCTTTCTAACCTAAAACAATGATTTTAAAGATTCAAAAAAGCACAGTATTATTATCTAAATAATTTGACATTTGCCAAATAAATTTACCTTTTAAAAAGTCAGGATTGGTTTTTTTTTAAGATTTTATTTATTTATTTGAGAGCCTGTGTGCAAGAGAGCACGAGAGAGAGAGAGAGAGAGAGACTGGGTTTGGGGGTGCAGCGGAAGAGGGAAAGAGAAAAGCAGACTCCCCACTAAGCAGGGAGCCCACAGCAGGGCTCAATCCCAGGACTCTTGGGACTATGACCTTAACTGAAGGCAGACACTTAACCGACTGAATCACCCAGGTGCCCCAAAAAGTCAGTTTTAAAATTACAGCATTCTCCTGCCCCTGCAGTAAAGAGAAAACCACCTAAGTGCTTGGCTGAGAAAAGAGAACACAACATACAACAAAAAGCAGAAAAAGGATCTACTGACAAATATGTATGAGACTTCTTTTTTCTAACCTAGTGAAGTAACAAAGTAACTAACTTTGGAAGTAACCAAAGTTCCTAAAACAATGGTCAGCCACAAAGGAAGCAGGAACACCAACACAACTCCATCAACTCCCAGCTATCCAGGAAACATGGCTGCCACACACTGGACCAAATAACAGAGTCTGAAGACCCAAAGGGGCAACATTAGAACCTGGAAGCAAGCAGTTGGGCTGCCAGCTATGCTTAATCAAGACAGCCTAAAGAGCCCCGTAGGAGGTTACCTAGGATAGAATAGGGGGCTTTCAGTTTTAACAAGTGACAAATGTATTTTTCAAATTGCTGATGGATATTTTTCTATAACAAGAACTTCTAAAATTATAGTGCATTTGCAGCAATCCTTCAATGTTTTAACTGTTCAGCTCTTTCTTCAATTCTCTCTAGCTACTTCAAAATTTATCTACTCTCTTTAAACTCCTTCTCTACCTACCTCCTTCCTTACTTTCAGGATATGACTGTCTCCCACATATGCATGTGTGTATGCAAACAGAATTCACCAGAAGGAACTCTCTTGTTTCCTTCCACTTTGTCTTCAAACTTAATCAAATTCTGTCCCACCTGCCCCTTCTGGCTAGAGCTAGGAACCCCCACCTCCCTCCCTTTCAAAGCCAATTCTATGTCAGCTAGGACCTTCAAAAAATCTCACTTTACTACTTCTATCTTTAACTTTACCCTCCTTATAGCCTCCTATTCCATTCAACATTTAAACATAGTCAAAACCACTGGCGCCTAGGTGGCTCAGTCAATTAAGCCTCCGACTCCTGATTTCAGCTCAGGTCATGACTTCAGGGTTGGGAGATCTAGCCCCGTGTCAGGCTCCGGACTGAGCATGGAGCCTCTTAAGAATGTCTTCTCTCCCTGACCCTCCCCTCTTCTCAAAAAAATAAAGCAAAAAAAAATTATTAAACAAAGCAGTCAAAACTATTCTCTCCATATATCTAATACTATATAATTCAGTAGTTCTTTAAAATGTGGTCTGAAGACTCCTTTAGGGGTCTGTATAAAACTGTATTTTCTTAATACACTTCAACCAAAACAACATATCACAAGAAAAGGAATACAGAAGCAGATATGAGGATTAAGTTGTATCCTATTAAGCCAGAAATGAAGGAGTCTTGCAAAAATCTAAACAATGCCACTCTCCTCATTTAGTTTTTTTTCATGGAAAATAGTCATTTCATGTTATTTATATTTATATGTAAAAAGTTGTTTTTTAATAAATTAATGTTTTTAAATTTTGTTTTAATTTTTAAAACATCATCAAAAAAGGTAACCCACATAAACCAAAGCTCCCTGTGTTTCTCAGTAATTTCTAAGTGTATAAAGGGGTCCTGAGACCAAAAAGAATCACTGCTTAAATCTCGGGGAAAAAAAATGACCTCTGAGTCTCTCCTCAACTCTGGCTTCTATTCTCTTCTCCCCACTGAAACTGTTTACGTAGGCCACCAAAAGCCTTCCCATTGACTAATGCAGTTCATTACCTTATTATATATTTGATGCTGACTAAATTACACTTTGAACTTTTCCCCACAGTTCAGTGATTACAAAGGTTTTTTTTCTTAATCCTCTTTATGTGCTTCTTTTCACCTACTCCTTCTTTTCTTTTTTTTTTTTTTTAAAGATTTTATTTATTTATTTGACAGAGATCACAAGTAGGCAGAGAGGCAGGCAGAGAGAGGAGGAAGCAGTCTCCCTGCTGAGCAGAAAGTCCCATGCGGAACTCGATCCCAGAATCCTGGGATCATGACCTGAGCCGAAGGCAGAGGCTTTAACCCACTGAGCCACCCAGGCGCCCTACTCCTTCTTTCTTTAAGCCAACATTCCCCAGGATTTTAGCCTCAAACATTTCCTTCTCATTCTTTAACATTTCCTAGGTCACCTCATTCATTCTTACACTTTCATTTATCATTTACAAGCTAATGTTTCACAAATCCACGGGAGATACAGCTGTCTAATAAAGAACTATGCTCTCCCTTCTATTTTATCAAGTAGTTTCTGGGAAGCTACCCAGCTAGGGATCTTATTTCTCAACTCTTATATATAGGTGAAGCCATGTGATTAATTACCACTAATGGAACCTGAACAAAACTGATATATGTCATGTTCAGGCTGAGGTTGGTTATGAAATAGATGTGCCTTTTCCATACTCAATTCCTTTCCACTGGCTTTGTGCAGCTGAACACAACCTTGGAAACTACATGATGAAGAAGGCAGAACTCCCAGAAGGAGAAAAACTGTTAATCAATGAGGAACACTCTTTCGAATTTCACATGACTGGAAACAAAAAACAAAAACCAAAAAAAACTTTACTGCTTTTAAATTATTTTATGTTCACTAATTTTTATGTTATAGCACCTACTGCTACACCTACTAAAGAACTATAATGGATATCTTTACTCGAATAACCAACCAATACTTCTATTCCAACATACATAAACCTAAAATTACCAATTCCTAATTTCTTCTGTTCCTTCCAATAAATGGCATCAATATCCAAGCAATTATACAACCATACAGCAAAGTGCCACACTTGAGTTCTCCTTTCTCCTCCCTTCTTCCTCTAATTACCAAGTCCTGTCCACTCTATTTCCCATAAGGAACCTCTCAACAACTCCCTGTCCTCACTGACAGTCTTAGTCTAGGTCTCCATTATCTGACACTTATATTATCAGAAGGACTTTCTAATACAGATCTTTTACTCAATCCCATCAGTTCACTTAAATCCTTTCCCACTGCAATTAGAATACTCTTTTGAAGGTATAAAGCTAATCTGATCATGTTTCTCTAGTCTGACAACTCCTCTGTGGTCACCTTCAGAACGCACCACAAAGATCTCTAGCTAAAAGGAGTATAACTGACTAAGTACCCCCAAGATGATGTGTTCTGACATCTACTGTGATGTCTGTGCAAGGCCACATACCCTATAGGCTACTGTTAGCCAATAACTCATCACAGCAGAAACAGTAAGGCAGGCACATTTTGGAACACATGTGACAACAAACTTTGATTTAAAGACTTGTCAATGGCCTTACCAAACCTTCCATGCATTGCATGGCAGGATAGGACACTTCCATTCAATCTTCTCTCTTCATTTGGAGTCAGACTTGGATCACAATCTGATGGTTCTCTTGACCTTTACCAGATCCCTGCCTCATTTCCTCTCACAGTCATTTCTCCTAATATTAACCTTGCATGTTTAATCATGCCTTGGCACCTGTTAAAAAACAGGCAGAGGACCAAAACTAACATACCCTCACTACTACTCAACTGCTTAACGCTTAAGTTCAAATCCTCACTATAGCCCAAAGTGTCCTTTGTCATCAACCTCCTATTCACTTTTTTTAAAATTTCTTTTAACTTTATTTACTCCTATTCTTTGCTCCATCAACACTAATTTATTCATATTCTTTCCTCATGCTATCATCTCTTGCTCCTAGGTCTGTGCACACACTACTGCATCTTCCTAGAATGTTTCTGTCTGCAAACAAAGGGCTAATCCTTCAAGGACAGGCTTTATATCTTCAAGAAAGTCTGGGACTCTCCAGGACTGGATTAGGTACTCTTCCTCATTTCTATCACACCATGCTCTTTAACATGTTCAAGAATTAACTGCACTCTACTATAGTTGTTGTATTACTTGTGTGATTCGCACTAACTATAAATCTGTTGAGGCAGGGAGTGTGTCTGGTTTACCACTGTACCCTCAGGGCCTAGCAGAGTGCTTAAGCATACAACAGGTGCTCAATAAGTATTTGCAAATTAACTGGAAATGTAAAAAAAAATAAGAAACGGTACTCAGATATCCTTGATTCACAATTACAAACGTGAAAGTAAAAGACACTCATTATTTAAAGTCTGTACTTTGTTAAATGAATTTCCTATCCTGTATTAAAACACAGAAGATGAGTATATCTAGCATCCATAAGGTAATTTACTGTATTAAGTAATAATGAATTTGAATTATTAAAATAGGTTTTAATTAACCTCTTGAGCTTTGAAAAGTGTCAAATTATAAAGAAAAAAGATGCAGTTATCTCGCCACATTTTTACTTTATTAAAACCAATGAAATAACTGATCATTTGAGTTATGAAAAAGCAGTACTCCTCTATTTTTCTAAAAAATGTGCAAAGTTTCTTTTTTTTAAAGACTTAGCTATTTTGAGAGAGAAAGAGAGCATGCAAACAGGGGGAGGGGCAGAAAGAGAGAGAAAATCTCAAGCAGATTCACCGAGCACAGAGCCCAACATGGGGCTTGACCTCACAACCCTGAGATCCTGACCTGAACCAAAATCAAGAGTTGGATGCTTAACCAACTGAGCCACCCAGGCTCCCCAAAATATGCAAACTTTCTAAAGTACATGCCTGACACTGTAACTAGCCCATATTATTTGCTGTATAAATGGTTGCTCATTTGAATGAACATGAATTATAAAAAATAATAAATTACAATATGGTTCAAGTTGGAAGAAAAACTCTTTCCTATTTATATATGTAACTAATATTTTTTAAAATCAATTTGAAATAAAAATTCTCACTAAATAGATAGAGAAATATTTATCCTTGTCTAATTGCTGTCCGCGTTCTGGCATGTTAGTTATTTGCGTACCAGGAATATGGCCAGCATCAAATTAGTTGAGCTTTGTAGGGTAAAACAAATGACTAGAAATTTTAGGAACAGTTTGTCACTTCAGAATGTTGAACTTAAATAATAACAGTCAACTATCCAAATCACTAATGAAGCTGTTATTTTAATAAATCTTTAAGGGAACATAAAATTTGAATATCTGCTCATCTATCTGAATTCAGGTCACAAAAATGAGCACCATTTCAAAATTACTTTTATGGTTTGGAAAGACAGAATGGAGAATAATACCAGTATTCTTCAGCTGAAATATTCAAAAAAGCTGGTAAGGACTTCTTATATGAATGACAGTGCCTTTCAAAGATGCATCAAAGTTAAAAACAAAAAACAAACCAGATATACCTTCAGCAGTTCTTTTTCAAATACAAAAAAAGTATTGTTCAAATATACAAAAATTATGTTTTTCAAATAATACAAATGTTATATATACTGCCAATTTAAATTCCTTTTCCACTTCTAGTATGTCAAACTCTGCGGTCTAATTAAAAGGTCTACATTATTAAAAACAAACTGCAAATCCTTGTTTTACTGTTAACCTATTTAAAACTTGTAAAACCAAAGGAACCGTTTACCTATATTTCCAAGTAGTCCATTAATAACTGTGTTATTATCAGCCTTTAATGTACTGTTGTCCTGATTGATGAATTCAAGACTGTCCTGTAGCCTAAAGGGAAAAAGAAACAATAAATTGCAAATTCATTTTATGTTCTTTAGAGCAATTCTTTGCATATCCTAATGAAATTTTAAGTATAAAACTGTTTTTTTTTTTTTAAGTTTTAAGTATTCTTATTAGTTTACAGCACTAAATCAGGAGTTGGCAAACTACACCTTGAGGGTTAAATCCACCCTGCTGCCTGTTCTTATAAATAAAGTTTTACTGGAACATAGCCATGCTATGTATACAGCCATGTATGTACTGTGTATGGCTGCTTTAATGCTACAATGGTAGAGCTGAGAAACCAGACATACTGAGAGCCCAGAAAGCTAAAATTATTCACTACTTAGAACTTTACAGAAAAAGGTTACTGACCCCAATTTAAATTGTAAAGCTTTCCCTTGTATTTTGGACCTGAAATTATTTCCTAAACTTCCGGCAGGAATAAAAAAAAGACAAACAAGAACAAAAATCAAGGTATCATCAGTTCACACATTATAAATGAACTGTATCACTTTTGCTAGTAAACCTTTCAAAGTAACAAAAATAGAACTACTTTATGCTTTTAGTACAAAGTATCCTTCCTAGGGATTTTTAAAACCACAAATAAAAAATTAGAAAAGATGAAGAAACTGAGAGGATCAGAGCTAGAACCAGTGATTCCAATGTAGAATCTCTAATTTCTACTTTAGTATTAAACTCTTGAAAATCAGCACTTGTAACATCATTATTTTTTAAGCATCCATAATACTGCAAAAAAATCTCTTTCCCTTTCCTTCCTTCCTAAAAGAAAAGTTAATAAAGAGCTGTAAGTATTAGAACCTTAGCAAATGAAACCCCTGATAGGTCTTTTTTGGAGCATTTTCAATTAATGCAACCTTCTGAGAATTTTTCAAGGTTTGAGTAGCTTCCCTGCTACCTTTCGACTTTGGGTAACTCCACAGATTCTGATAGCCAGTGTTCTGACCTGGACCCTGCAGGCCATCAATGGAATCCACTAACACCTCACTCTAGCCCTAGTCCTTCATTTACCAAGTTCTGGCATGTAGCCCATGATTCTAGTATCAGGCCTGCCTTTATTTCAGCCTCACTTTTCTAATCTTAGCATTAACACCCTGTGGTAATCTTGTGCCCCACCATGGGTGACCTGTGCCACTCCTGATTGCAGAGTTAATTCTACAATCTAAAAACTGAAGAGCACAATATACAGATGCTAACTCGCATGTCACTACAAAACGGTAAATCCATATCTCATCCTAACATGGGAATGCTGTCAACATTTTACTTCCAGACATAGCTTCCAGAAGCAAATTAGAGAAAGAGAAAGCACATTTCCTATTCTTCAACTAAACTCAAGTGAGAAGTAATCTGAATTCCATAGAGAGAATAGCTTATTGAATAAAAAAAATAATATCCAACATTATGCTGCCTACAAGAGATTCAGTTCAGCTTTGAGGATATATATAAGCTCAATGTGAAGGAACAGAAAAAGATAATCCATGTAAATGGAAATAAAAAAAGAACAGAGATAGCTATACTTATATCAGAAAAAAAATGGACTTCAAGCCAAAAACAGTAACGAGAAACTTTAAAAATGGTCATATAATAAGAAGAGCAATTCATCAAAAAAACATAGCAAGTAACAATCACAAATACAGACGCACTCAACATCAGAGACACCTAAATATATTAAGCAAATACTAACATATGTAAAGAGACAACAATGCAATAACTAGTAAAAGACTTTAACATTCTACTTTCAACAATTAATAGATCATCCAGACATTAAGTCAGCAAGGAAATGTTGGACTTGAACCATATCTTAGGCCAAATGGAGCTAAGAGATATATACATATACAGATATATCCAAGAATAGCAGAATACCATTCTTCTCAAGTGGACATGGAATATTTTCTAATACTGATCACATGATATGTCACAAAACAGGTTTTAGCAATTTAAGAAGGCTGAAATGAAACCACATATCTTTTCTGACCAGAATGGTGTAATACTAAAAATCAGTAACAAAAGGAAAGCTGGACAGTTCACAAATATGTGGAGATTAAACAACATGCTTCTGAACAACCAATGAGTCAAAGAAGAAATCAAAGGGCAAATCAAGAAATACCTTGAAACAAATAAAAATGGAAGCACAGCGTATCAAAACCTGTGAAATATTACAAAAGCAGTTCAAAGAGGGAAGTGAGAGCAATAAATGTTTACAGTAAAAAGCCAAAAAGATCTCAAATAAATGATCTTGAATTATACCTCAAAAACTGAGAAAAAAATAAAGTCCATAATTAGTTAGGAAGGAAATAAAGGCCAATAGGAGAATGAAATAGAAAAAGGAAAAATAACATTGAAGATCAATTAAACTAAGAGCTGGTTTTCTGAAGAGACAAAATCATCAAACCTTTAGCTAATCCAGGAAAAAAGAGGACTCGAATAAATGAAATTAAAAATGAGACACTACATCTGATACCATACAAATAAAAAGGATCATGAGACTGCTATAGTTACACAACAAAATGAATAACCTATAAAAAATGGATAAATTCCTAGAAACATACAACATACCAAGAATGAATCATGGAGAAATAAAAAATGTGAACAGACCAATAATGAGTAAGGAAAATGAATCATTCATCGAAAATCTTCCAACACAAGAAAAGCCAAGGAGACCAGATGATTTCCTTGGTAAATTCTACCAAACATATAAAGTAGAATTAATACCAATTCTACTCAAACTGTTCAAAAAAATTAAAGAAGGAACACTACCAAACTCATCTTACAAGGCCAGTGTTATCCTGACACCAAGGCCAGATAAGAACATTATAAGAAAATGAAATTACAGATCACTTCTCTTGACTATTGTAAATGCAAAAATTCTCCACAAAATATTAGCAAACCAAATTCAACAGAACATTAAAAGGATTATTCAATGTGATCAAGTAGGATTGATTGGGCTGCAAGGATGCTTCAGTATACACAAAATAATAAGTGAGAATTACCACTTTAAAAGAATGAAAGATAAAAATCATATGATCAAGTCAACAGATGCAGAAAAAGCATATGACCAGGGCACCTGGCTGGCTCAGTTGGTTAAGTGTCTGCCTTTGGCTCGGGTCATGATCCCAGGGTCCTGGGACAGAGCCCTGCATCGGGTTCCCTGCTCTGTGGGGAACCTGCTTCTCCCTCTCCTCCCCACTCATGCTGTCACTATCTCTGTCTCTCTCAAATAAATAAATAAAAACCTTAAACAAGGAAGGAAGGAAGGAAGGAGGAGCGAAGGGGGAGAAAGAAAGTGAGCATATGACAAAATATGTCTTTCCATGAAAAAAACCCTCAAAAAAGCAGGTTGGAAGAACAAATATTGTTAAAATGTCCTTATTACCCAAAGTCATCTATAGATTCAATGCAAGTCTTATCCAAATTCCAATGGGATTTTTCACAGAAATAATAAAACAATCCTAAAATTTGTATGGTGCTACAAAAGACCCTGAATAGCAAAGCAATCCTGAGAAAAACTACACTGCAAAGCTAACATAATCAAAACATTATAGTACTAGCATAAAAACAAACACACAAAACAATGGAACAGAATTTAAGAGCCCAGAAAAAAACCCTGGATATACAGTCAACTAATATTTGATAAGGGACCCAAGAACATTTAACTGGGAAAGGATAGTGCCTTCAATAAATGATGATGGGAAAACTGGATAACCACTCACAAAAATTAACTCAAAATTGATTAAAATTATAAACAAAAGACCCCAACACTGCAAATCTCCTACAAGAAACCATAGGGCAAAAGCTCCTTGACATTGGTCATAGCAGCAATTTCCTAGATATGACACAAACAGCACAAGCAACAAAAGCAAAAATAAATAAATGGGAATACATCACACTAAAAAGCCTCTGCACAGCAAATAAACACTGACAAAATGAAAAGGCGATCAATGGAATGGTAAAAAAAATTTGCAAATCCTTTATCAGATAAAGGGTTACTATCCAAAATATATAAATAATTCATAAAAATTAACAGCAAAAAACAACCTAAAAAATTAATACCTCCTCTGAATATTCAAAAGAACTGAACAATTTTCCAAAGAAGACATGCAAATGGTTAAGAGGTACATGAAAGAAATGCTCGACATCACTAATCATCAGTGAAATGCAAACCAAACCATAACAAGGTAACACCCCACACCTTTTATAATTGTGAACATCAAAAAGACAAGAGATTATCAAGTGGTGGACAGGGTATCCAGAAAAGGGAACCCTTGTGCACTGTTGGTGGGAATAAAACTGATGCAGCCACTGAGAAAAGAGCGTGAAGATTCTTCAAAAAATTAAAAATAGAACTACCATGTGATCCAGAAATCCCACTTTTGGATATATATCCAAAGGAACTCAAATGAGGATCTCAGAGAGATGCCTGCATTCAGATGTTCACTGTGGTATTAGTGACAACTGTCAATAAATGGAGACAAACTAAGAGTCTACCAACAGATGAATGGATAAAATGTCATACAGACACACACACACACACACACAGAGGAATATTATCTGACTTTGAGAAAAGGGAATCCTGCCATTTGTGACAATCTGAATGAACCTTAAGGGCATTATGCTAAGTGAAATAAGTCAGACAGAGAGACAAACACTATATAGTATCACTTACATGTGTAATATAAAAAAACTGAACAAAGAGAAACAGAAAGCAGGGTGGTGGTTACACGGGTTGAGAGTGGGGAAAATGGGGAGATAACGGTCAAAGGGTACAAACATCAGTTTCAAGATTAATAAGTTCTAAGATCTAATGTATAGCATGCTGACTAGCTAATAATACAGTTATTTTATACACTTGAAAGTTGCTCAAAGAGTAAATCTTAACTGTTCTCACTGCAAAAAAGAAACGGTAATTTTGACAGAATGGTGGCGTTAGCTAATGCTATGATGGTAATCATTCTGCAATATAAAAATGTATCAAATAAATGTGTTGTACACATTAAATTGACACAATGTTAGATGTCAATTATATCTCAATAAAGCTAGAGAAAAAGTCTGGCCTCCATAAATTTCCAAACTTAAGGGATGGAAGAAAATCTCAATTTAAACTGCAACCTTGGGTAGAGTCTGTTAGTTTTCACACTTTGCACATCCTAAATAATTCATTTCTCCCAGCATTCATAATCACACTTACGTATTAAGACTTCCACAGATACTGCTGCCAGTCCGTGCAGTAAAAACTTTGCTGAGCATAAGCTGTGGAGGGGAACTATGAAGAAAAAGAAAGGGACAGAGAGAGATCAAAACTAAAACATAAAAACCTTCTCAATTTATTACAAATAAAAATGTACCTGGGCACCTGGGTGGCTTAGTTGGTTAAGTGTCAGACTATTGATTTTGGCTCAGGTCATGGTTTCAGGGTTGTGAGATTAAGCCCATGTCAGGCTGCACAATGGGCATGGAGACTGCTTAAGATTCTCTCTCCCCCTCTCCCTATTTCCATTCCCCCTTCCCAAAAAACGTACAAATCACAAAAATTTCACTGCATGGTTCCAACAGTCATGAAGTAGCATGAAACCCATAAAACACCATAAATCTGACAAGCTCCATCTGTGTGAAGACTACAGGAAATTCTCTCATCTTCAAAAATTATATGTTCTAAAATGGATTATGAAAAATCAGAAAAAGCCCTCACCGGATCTGATGAATTTTTAAGGTAGACCCTTTATAGCTCATTGCTACTGAGCCAAACATCATCTCTCCAAGCATATTGGCATCAGAAGAGCACCGAGAACCCTAAAAAAAATAATCAGAACATTAATAAAACTGCAAAATTTAAAACCTATTTCAAATATTGAATTTTACTGAAAATTCCTTTGCTGCAGTTATTCTACACAACTCTACATATTTTTAAAAAGTGACTCTACATTGTATATACTGTTCTATAGCTTGATTTTCTTTATTTCACAATATGTTACAGATCTAACCATGTTGTTATACAAATACTCCTTTTAAATACATAGTATTCTACTGTATGAAAATACCACAGCTGATCTTACTGATAGGCATTTAGGTTACTTCCTGGTTTTTGCTATTATAATAATGCTTAATGCTTAAATAAACACTGTTAACCGCATCTTGTGCATATGCAATATTTCTCCAGGACAGAAAATAAGAAATAGAATTCATTGAACATGCAGAACAGTTTTTACTGCTCTTACTGTGCAAAAGAGGTATCTATAAACAGGGTAATGTATATCTATTTTGTATTTTTTAAAAGAACTTATTTAAAATATTAGAATGTCTTATTCTCAAAGAAGTCAAATTAAAAGTTACTCCTTTCCATTTTTCTTCAAATGTCTTTGTCATCACAGGAGTCAGAAAAAAAGGTAACACTGAACTCATCTATTTGGTTACTAATTAGATACTGTGGTAAACATCACTAATTACCCCCAAAATAGCTTATTCTTTATTTTTTGACGTCTAATTTGTTTCAGGGCAGCAATGTGCCCAACCAAAAATTTAAAAAAGAATTTTTTTTAAATGCATTTCACAGCCTTCCTTGTAGACAAATCGAGAGTTGGTTTCTACATCCAAAAGGTTAAATTAATGGTTGGAGCAGCACCTTTCAGAACTTACACATTTATAAGGCCTGGTCAATGATATAAATGGAAGTCACTGGAGATGGAGATGCCATATTAGGACCAAAAGGCAACAATTACACATGAACTCTGGCTAAGATAAGGATGCCTTGGTTTTCTAAAGCCATCTTGAAACCCATGTATCATACCTAGACAGCCTTTCAGACTTCTTGTCATATGAACAAAATAATCCCTAGGTATAATCCAATTCCTAATTTACACAGTTATGTAATAAAACAAGTGATAAGGAAGAGGATCTATATAACTATGTAAGATAATAGTTGAGTATTGTTTATAAATTTCACTAAGCCAGTCCATCATAAAAAATAAAAAATTGGGAGGATTTTTTTAAAAATATTTAAAAGACTCTTCTGATAACAAAGTGTTGAAGACCCCCATTTTACATGTGGAGGACAGGGAATACATCTGCATACTATTTTTATTTTTATGTGATTCCTTTGTTTACTTAACGCCTATCTGGGTTTTTTTAAAAAAATCTATGTATTTGCATTTGCTAGCTTTCTTTAAAAAATCTTCAAATAGCAATCTATTTCATTATATGTAACTTTTGTATTAGTTTTTATACATATTCATTTACATATTATTCTTTCTCTCTTAGGTACTATAGTCTTTATTTTGTGGGGTTTTTTTTTTAATTTTGTTTTAATAAAGACACAAAGCTAATGTTTAAGAAAAAAACACTTCTGATATACCTAGTTACTAAAATAACTCATCTAGGGATCTGATTGAGAAAAAATTTTTATTTCAAAACACGAAGGTTTGGGTACTAAGAACAACATTTTGGAAAGAGAGCTGAATAATTCTTCTAATGATCAAGTGCAAAGGCTTTTTTTTTTTTTTTTTTAAGATCAATGCCAATCTTCAAAACTATTATGAATTCAACTATCAAAGCATTTATATCTTTTACTAATAAAACCGGAAAAGAGTCCTCCAAAAGCAAATATAGTAAAAATAAATTTGTGTTCAAATTGTATTAGACCAGAGTTTTCCAGTAAAGGTTCTCCTTACCTGCTCTAATACATATCAAATGTTATCATGAATGTCATGTTATGTATTTTTATGTGACATAATCTATAATAAAGTTTATAATTTAAAAAGTGCTGTTATCTTTCATTTTTCTTTTGTTTCTTTTTTTTTTTTTTTTTAAATAAGGCCCTTACTTAAAAGGTCAATTTTTTAAAGTACCAATTGCTGGAAGCTATTAATCTGTAATAATCTGTGTAGATCAAAGATAATGGCCTAAGTTACCCGAAATCACATTTTATCAAGTATAGTGAACTATATGCTACAATAATTCAATGTCTCTTGCTAAAAGAGCAGATTTCCAGGACCATACTGAACCAATCAGAATATCTGGGCACAAAGCCTGGGAATCTGAACTTTAAAAAAGTAAATCTCTACGGATCTTGATGCAACATGAGGGTACAATCACTCAATGGTTCAGCATTTCTACAATCTGGATCCATGTGCTAATACTCATTTTTAACTGCATTACAGCAGGAAGAAATGCAAAGTTACACAACTCAATCAGCAAACATCCAACCTGGTATAAGTATGATGATGTCACATAGCATAACACTATTAGGAACTTACTAATTTGTCATGCTTAAGCTGGAGGAGAAACAGGGGAAGACAGGGCCAACTATATAGTACTTCCTAGTACCTGGATTCTAAATACCTCAGAGCTCTTTCACATACACTGTACACATGACTGGATAGAAGGGTCACTTCCCATCCAAACACAATTACCTAACTACAAATAATTTAAAGACCCAGAATTCCATGTTGATATTGCTAAATATGAAATACTTGTGATACATTCATGTAAGCTTGGATGACACAAATAAGTTCACACAGATGACATATACTTGGTATGAAACCAAACACTTAACGTTATATGTAAAATATAACAAGTTTATACAGAAGTTCCCACTAGGTACTAATTTGTTTAACTTTGTATTTTAAAAGAGATTATTATCTGAAAAATATAAATGTCCATTTCTGCATGTGTATACTTCCAATCGTATTTTAATTTCATACTACAGCCAAAATGTATATATAGGCTGTATAATATAGGTTATATTTGCATTCATATTTCAATAATTTAAAAGTATCTAAAATAAATTATTCTTATAGCCAAAAAAATCTGAATTGGGAAACAAAAGGGAGAAATTACCCTTTACTACCTATGCCCATCATTTTCTGAACTTCTCCTAAGATTTATCAAAATGCATAAACTTATTTAATTACCTGTCTCCCGAGAAGAGTAAGGACTAGGTCCTTACCCCTGGTCCCTAGGATGGTGCATAACACATTGTAGGTGCTCAAAAGTATTTGTAAATGAGTGAATGAATAAATAAATGATATCAATGACCTTACTTGGTACTTAGGACACTGGTCTTTTACATCAGAAGATGAAGTCACAGAACTATCCAGTGAGGAAGAACTGTCTCCTCCAGGTTTCAGTTGGCAGCATTTCCCAAAGACTTTTACTTGAGCATCACTACAGAGTTTCTGAAATAGAGATATTATGCCCATTCATATTATAAAAGACTTTTCATCATATACAAGTTTAATTATAATATAAAAACCTTTGAAAAAACCAAGTATGAAATAATTCAAAATAATATAACCTTGGTATAATGATTTGCATTGTACTGCATTTTCTCCGGTACTATTTTCTGTTCTTGTAGAGTTTGTATTATGCTTTTCTCACCAAGATTATCAAATCATGGAGTTTTTCTATATTATTATGGTCTACAACAATGTTCATTACTAGTGATGTAATGTACTACAGCAGTTTTTGAATAACTGGATCTCAAACCCCCTTTTACACCTTTTGTGTGAGTTATATCAATTTTCTCCCATATAAGAAAACAGAAAATTTAAAATACTAATTCACTTAAATATAACAATACACATTACAGGTTAACATAATGTAACATATTTATATGAAAAAAACCTTTTTTCATTAAGTGACATTAACATGGTTTTTTTTTTGTTTTTTGTTTTTGTTTTTGTTTTTTTATTTAGTTGAGAGAGAATGAGTGAGAGAGAGCATGAGAGAGGAGAAGGCCAGAGGGAGAAGCAGACTCCCCAAGGAGCTGGGAGCCCGATGCGGGACTCGATCCCAGAAGTCCGGGATCATGACCTGAGCCGAAGGCAGTCGCTCAACCAACTGAAGCCACCCAGGCGCCCACATTAACATAGTTTTTAAAAGATTTTATTCATTTATTTGAGAGAGAGAGAGAGAGTGTGCAAGTGAGAGAGCAGCAGATGGACAGGGAGAAACAGACTCCCCACTGAGTAAGGGATCCCAATAGGAGGCTCAATCCCAGGACCCTGAGATGACCTGAGCTGAAGGCAGACGCTTAACCAACTGAGCCACCCAGGCGCCCTATCATTAACATATTTTTATGAACAAAAGGCTTCTATAGAGAGATGTAGGGATAGGAGGAGAAATGCAAATGGAGCTTTCATATTTTACTAAATGTGTGTGTCTCTCTATATATGAACATATGTTTATTATTTTGAAATGAGAATGTATTCATGTAGTGAAGTTAAGTTTTTAGTAACAGCTGAGTTTAGAACCAGAAGGCTGTACAGTGGTGTAGTGTAGTATGAAAGAACCAAGTATTTCTATTTCTTTTTCTCTATGGTCTTGCTTTCCTCCTAATTTCCCAACAGGTTCTAGAGCTTTCACTGCTCCCAAGTACCAAAGTTGTAATCCACCAAGGACTTTAATACTCCTAAAAGTATTTATCACAGTTACCAGTATGTCACTCTTCCATGTAAAAGACTTCAGGGAGGTTTTCAGAAGAAATAATCTGACTGAAATCACCATTATTGAAGACCAATTAATTTACAAGTTGCCAACATCACCAAAGGCATTGTAAAAGAGAACACATGTTAATTTCAAAACCATCTCTAACCAAAAATGTAAAGAGCATGATCAACTAAAACTAAAAAGAACAAGGGCTTTAAAACTAAATAGACATGAATTTAAATCCTGCTCCTTGGCAAGTTACTTGACCTCTCTGAGCTTATCTATTTAATGGAGAGAAAAACCCTACCTAATCAGTAGAGTATTTGTGATGCGTAAGGGGTGTGTGTGTGTGTGTGTGTGTGTGTGTGTGTGTGTTTGTTTATCTCATTATATACTGATATATAAATATATTAAGTGCCCTATACAGCATCTAGAACTAGCATATACAAGATCCACCTATATGATGCCTATAAGAGACTCAATTCAGGGGCGCCTGGGTGGCTCAGTGGGTTAAAGCCTCTGCCTTCGGCTCATGTCATAATCCCAGGGTCCTGGGATCAAGCCCTGCATTGGGGTCTCTGCTCAGCACGGAGACTGCTTCCCCCTCTTTCTCTCTGCCTGC
>NW_019154089.1:8594988-8600400 GCF_002288905.1 Enhydra lutris kenyoni | reverse complement strand
AAAAAAAAAAAAAAAAAAAAAGAGACTCATTTCAGACCTAGAGTCATGCAGAGTGAAAGTGATGGAATGGAAAAGCATTTCCCATGCAAACTAAAGTGTAAAGAAACCTGGTGTAACAATACTTACGTCAGACAAAATAGATGTAAAACATTAAAACAAAGACTGTAACAAGAAACAAAGATATTATATAATTAATAAAGAGGATAATTCAGGGGCGCCTGAGTGGCTCAGTTGGTTAAGCGGCTGCCTTTGGCTTGGGTCATCTCAGGGTCCTGGGATTGAGCCCTGCATCGTGCTCCCAGCACGGTGGAGAGCCTGCTTCCCCCTCTCCCTCTACCTGCCTCTCTGCCTACTTGTGCTCGCTCTGTCAAATAAATAAATAAAATCTTTTAAAAATATATTTAAAAAGAGGACAATCCAACAAAATGATATAACAATTATAATTATGTATGCACCCAATATGGGAGTACCCAAGTACATAACAGCTAATAACAGGCATAAAGAAAGTAATGGATATGGGGCGTCTGGTGGCTCAGTGGGTTAAAGCCTCTGCCTTCGGCTCAGGTCATGATCCCAGTGTCCTGGGATCAACCCCGCATCGGCTCTCTGCTCGGCGGGGAGTGTGCTTCCTCCTCTCTCTCTCTGCCTGCCTCTCTGCCTACTTGTGATCGCTGTCTGTCAAATAAATAAATAAAATCTTTAAAAGAAAAGAAAAGAAAGTAATGGATAGTAATACAGTAATAGTAGAGGACTCCCCACTTATATCAATGGACAGATCAACCAGACAGAAAATCAACAAGAAAACAGGGCTTTGAATGATACAGTACACCAGAGAAATTTAAAATAGATATTTAGAACATTCCATCCTAAAATAGCAGAATACACATTTTTCTCAACTAAACATGGAATATTCTCCCCCAATAGATCATATATTAGGCTACAAAACAAGGATCAACAAATTTTAAAAGATCAAAGTAATACCATGCATTTTTTCTGACCATAATGCTATGAAACTAGAAATCAACCACAAGAAAAAAATCTGGAAAAAAACACAAATACATGGAGGTTAAATAACATACTACTAAACAGTGAATGAATCAACTGAGAAATTAAAGAGAAAATTAAAATATACATAGAGACAAATGAAAATGAAAACACAATTGTCTAAACCTTCGGGATGCAGCAGAAGATGTTCTAAGAGGGAGATTTATAAAAATACAGGCCTACCTCAAGAAGGAAAAAAAAAAGGCAAAAAACAATCAGACTTCACACTTAAAGGAGTATAAAAAGAACAAACAAAACCCAAAATCAGTAGGAGAAAGGAAATAACAAAGATTAGAGAAGAAATAAAGTAGAAACTAAAAAAACAATAGAACACATCAGTGAAACCAGGAGCTGCTTCTTTGAAAAGATCAACAAATTGATAAATCAAAAAAATGATACACCTTGGCCAGACTCATCAAAAAAAAAAAAAAAAAAGAGAGAGAGAGAGAGAGAGAGCGAGAACTCAAAATCATTAAGGAAAAAGAATAACAAATAACAAACCAACATGACAGAAATATATACACCATTATAAGAGATTATGAAAAATTATATACCAAAAAACTAGACAACCTAGAAGAAATGGAAAAATCCCTAGATACATATAACTCCTAAAACTAAATAAGAAATAGAAAATTTGAACAAACTGATACCAGCAACAAAATTGAATCAGTAATCAAAAACCCCCCAAAAAACAGAAGTCCAGGATCAGATGGCTTCACAGGAGAATTCCACCAAATATTTAAAGAACAGGTAATACCTATTTTTCTCAAGCTATTATTGCAAAACACTGAAGAGGAAGGAAAATTTCCAAATTCATTCTATGAGGTCAGCATCGCCCTGATACCAAAACCAAATAAAGACAGCACTAAAAAAGAGAAATAAATACTGACCAATATCCCTGATGAACAAAGATGCAAAAATTCTCAATAAAATACTAGCAAACCAAACTAAAAACATTAAAAAGATCATTCACCACAATTCACTGGGATTTATTCTTGGGTTGCAAAGGTGGTTCAATATTCGCAGCAAATCAATCAACATGACATAGCACATTAGCAAGAGAAATGATAAAAACCTTATGACCATTTCAGTAGATTCAGAAAAAGCATCTGATAAGGTATAACATCCACTCATGATAAAAACCCTCAAAAAAGTATGTTTAAAGGAAACACAGCCCAACATAATAAAAGCCATATATGAAAACCCACAACTAATATCACACTTAATGGTGAAAAACTGAGAGATTTTTCCGTAAGATCAGGAAAAAGACAGGGATGCCCACTCTCACTTTCATTCGACATAGCACTGGAAGTCCTAGCCACAGCAATTAGACAACAAAAAGAAAGGAATGGCATCCACATAGGAAAGAAAGAAAGAAAAATTTCAATAACTAAGGTGAGATGATACTATATATAAAAAACCCTAAAGAGTCCACCAAAAAACTACTAAAACAGTAAATAACTTCAGTAAAGTTGCGGGATACAAAATCAATATACAGAAATCAGTTGCATTTCTATAAGCTTATAATGAAGCAGCCAAAAGAGAAATTAAGAAATAATCCCATTTAAAACTGCACCAGAAAGAATAAAATACCTAGGAATAAACTTTGCCAAGAAGGTCAAAGACGTGTTCTCTGAAAAATGTAACAAAATGATTAGAAATTGAAAATGACACAAACAAATGGAAAGATAATTCCATGCTCATCGATTGTTAAGAAAAAATACTGTTAAAATACCCATACCACCCAAAGCAATCTGCAGATTTAACACAAACCCTATCAAAATACCAACAGTATTTTTCACAGAACTAAAATAAAAAAATCCTAAAATTTGTATGGAACAAAGACCCCAAATATCCAAAGCAATCTTGAAAAAGATAAACAAAACTGAAGGTATCACAATCCCAGATTTTAACATCCACTCCAAAGCTGTAGTATTCAGAACAGTATGGTACTGGCACAAAAACAGACACAGGCAAAGGAATAAAAGTGGACCACTTTCTTACACAATACACAAAAATAAACTCAAAATGAATTAAAGACCCAAATATAAGACTTGAAACCATAAAAATCATAGAAGAGAGCAAGGCAGAAACCTCTCTGACACCAGCCATAACATTTTTCTAGGTATGTCTCCTAAGGCAAGGGAAGAAAAGCAGAAATAAATTACTGTGACTACATCAATCTAAAAATATTTGGTACACAAAGGAACAATCAACAAAATTAAAAAACAATCTATTGAGTGGGAAAAGGTACTTGCAAATGATGTATCTCACAAAGGGTTAGCACTCAAAATATAAGAAGAACTTCTACAACTCAACACCAAAAACCCAAATTATTCAATTAAAAATTGGCAGAAGACATAAACACATTTCTCCAAAGAAGACATACAGACGGCCAAAAGACACCTAAAAAGATGTTCCACATCACTAATCATCAGGGAAATGCAAACTAAAGGCATAATGAGATATCTATTACACATGTCAAAATGGCTAAAATCAAAAACACAAGAAAATATGATGGTGAGGATGTCAAGAAAGGGAACCCTTGTGCACTGTTGGTGAGAATGCCAACTGGTACATTCACTGTGGAAAATAGTACAGATGTTCCCCAAAGTTAAAATCAGAATTATCATTTGATCCAGTAACTCCACTACAAGTATTTAATCAAAAAAATACAAAAACAGCAATACGAAAAGATATATGCACCACTATATTGACTGCAGTACTACTGTCAAACTATGGAAGCAGCCCAAGGGTCTAAAGGCCCACTGATCAATGAATGGAGAGAGGTGTGTGTGTGTGTGTGTGTGTGTGTGTGTGTATGAGAGAGAGAGAGAGAGAGAGAGAGAGAGAGAGAGAGAGATGCAGTATTACTCGGCCATAAAAAAGAATGAAATCTTGCCATTTGCAACAACATAGATGGATCTAGAGAGTATAATGCTAAGTGAAATAAGTCAGAGAAAGACAAATACCATATGATTTCACTCACATGGGGACATTAAGGGGAAAAAAAAGAATACAGAAAAAAGAAGAAAAAAAAAAGACAAACCAAAACCAGACTCTAAACTATAGAACTCTAAACTATAGAACACCAGAAGGGAGTTCAGGGGGTTTGGGTGAAACAGATGAAGGGGATTAAAAGTATATTTATCACGATGAGGACTGAGTAATGTGTAAAATTGCTGAGTAACTATTTTGTACACTTGAAACTAATACAACACTGTATGTTAACTATATTGGAATTAAAATAAAATTTTAAAAAAAGAACCTCTAAGGATGGGGACCCAGAATCATATTTTTAACAAATGCCCCAGGCCACTGTCATAACACAGAAGATTCACTGGATGGGACCATTGTTAGGATTTCTTTCAACTCTGAAACTATTCATTCTCATGACCTGAGAATTTTAGTTAGCTCTATTTTTCTGTGAAGAGAACTAAATTTTAAAATAAAGGCAATGATACTGCCTAAGAACCTACAATTTGGCTGGTGCTACATTTAGGGTCTTACACACATTGCCTTCTTTTCCTGCACAATAATCCTTTATGGCCAGTATTATTATCATCACCAAAGTATGCATAGATTCGAAGGTGGAACTCTGTACAAACTTCTAACTGTAGGAGTAGTAAGTTTGGAGGATGTAATGTTTAGCATGGTGACTAAAGTTAACAGCACAAAAGCTGTCAAGAGAGTAGATTTTAAATGTTCTCATCACAGGGGTACCTGGGTAGCTCGGGTGGTTAAGCACTGGACCCTTGATTTCAGCTCAGGTCATGATCTTATGGTTGTGGGATCAAGTCCTGAGTCAGCCTCCTCAGATTCTCTTTCTCCCTCTCCTTCTGCCCACCACCCCTCCCTGCTCTCTAAAGCTCTGTCTCTCTAAAATAAATAAGTAAATCTTTAAAAATAAATAAAGGTTCTCATCACACACACACAGAAAAATTAACTTTGTGATGTGACAGATGTGATCACTAACCTTATTATGGTAGTCCTTTTTTCATATATACATAGGTAAAATAACTACATTGTATACCTTAAATTCATTCACACAGTGTTATAGGTCTACTGTAATTCAGTAATGCTGGGGAAAAAAAGTTGGGACTATTGTACAGTATCTTATCTTCATAAAAAAGAGATTACTGTTTTAGGAACTGTTTCTTCATCCTCTTTGAATGACTGAGTATCTCCTACCATGAACATTAATTATCTGATGTTATCATGATAATACAAAAGCAGTAAGGGGAGACTGGGTGGTTCAGTCAGTTTAGCATCTGACTCTTGGTTTCAGCTCAGGTCGTGATCTTAGAAGTTGTGAGACTGAGCCCCTCAGTGAGCACTGCATTGGGCGGGGGGGGGGGGGGGGGGGGG
>NW_019154089.1:8518515-8594888 GCF_002288905.1 Enhydra lutris kenyoni | reverse complement strand
GGGGGGGGGGGGTCAGCCTGGGATTCTCTCTCTTCCTGTCCCTCAGCACCGCTCCCCAACCTGTACTCTCTCATGTGCATGCACACTCTCTAAAATAAATAAACTTTAAAAAAAACAAAAAACAAAAACTAAGGTTCATCTCAAGAACTCTTCGACTTCCTTTTCTCACCTATTTAAAATTTACTCTTCTTACATTTTATATGTTTTGTAAGACAATTTAAATCCTTTGTGTGTAGTAGGGAATAAATCAGATGTAAATAAAACAAACAAAAAACCACAAAAATAGATACAATTTTGGTAGTCATTGCAGATTAACCTCCATGGAGACTACAATTTCACTCACTTTAATAGCAAAGTATTATCATTAAAATTTGAGTTTTTGCCAGTCTAAAAGGAAAGAACTAAAATCTTAGTATAGTTTTCATTTTCATTTCCTTTATTAAAAATGAGAATATGGGGGCGCCTGGGTGGCTCAGTGGGTTAGAGCCTCTGCCTCTGGCTCAGGTCGTGGTCTCAGGGTCCTGGGATTGAGCCCCACCATGGGGCTCTCTGCTCGGCAGGGAGCCTGCTTCCCTCTCTCTCTCCTGCCTGCCTCTCTGCCTACTTGTGATCTCTCTGTCGAATAAATAAATAAAATCTTTTTTAAAAAAATGAGAATATGAATCCTATTAAATGTGTAATGGCCTTCTGTATGTGAACTCTCTGCCCTTGTCCTTCACCCAGTTTTCAAAGTGGTTCTCCTATCTAGATTCTAAGAACTCTTCATATAGAAAGATTACCACTTGGGGCTGATACACTGTAAAAACATTTTCCCAAGGTATTATTTTAACCTTTCTTTATGGTGGTGTTTTTGTTTCCTTGTTCCTTTGTTTTTGTTTTATTTTGTTTACCACAAGAGTTTGTTAGGGGTTTTATGTTGGATTTTTGTTTGGTTTGACTATCAAATTTACTTTATGGCTCTTGGATTTTAAATCATAACTAGAAAGATCTTCTCGACAAATATAAAGGAACTCATTCATGTTTTCTTATGTAAAGTTGTAGCTTTAGTTTTTTACATTAATATGTCTAATATACTTGAGATTCAAATTTGTCTTTAAATAGTTGTCTAATTACTCAGCACCATTTACTAGTCTTTGTATCTTCATCATACATATATTCCTGTGTAGATGTAGATCTATTTCTGATTCTTTATTTTACTCCTCTTTTCTTTTTATGTGCCAGTAACACACTGTTTTAATTACTGAAATTTCACAGTATTTTTGCAAATCTGGTAGGGCTAGCTTCATCCCCACTGTCCTTTTTCAGTTTTCAACCACTTACTGTTCACTTTCTTCCATTTGAACTCCAGATTCTGCTACCTAGTTCCACATACTGCCCTTTACCAAAAACAAAATAATAAGAGTGCCATTTTTTATTGGGATTGTATTATTTTACAGAGCAACTTTGAAAGAATTGACATTAGGACAGGGAATATTAGCCAAGAATATATTTGCCTTTCCCTTTGAGCAAGTAAGATTTTATGTACTTTTGAAAAAAAAAATTATGTACTTTTGGAGACTTTTAAAGTTCTAAAAACATAGTTTTTTTAAAGGGTCTGCAGAGGCACTTTTTCAAACTGCTGTTTCAAATGGAGTCCTAGCTTTCTTCATATTGTCTAATTGGAAGCTATAAGTATATATGAAGCTTACTGATTCCTGTATATTAACTTAAACACAGGTCCAATTACCTAAAATCCAATGTTCCAAATTTGATGTCATAATTAAGACTCAACAATTAGCACTTGTACAATGCTTCATAGTGTACAAAACTCACACGTTGTAATTTGTGTTCATTTTTTCAAAGTTATATGAATTTGCTGACATACTTGTGTGTAATGAATGAAGGCTGAAGCATGAAAATGATCATATAACTTCACTGAGAACTCATGAAATAGCATTACATTATCATGAAAACAAAAACAATGTCCAGGATAAGGATTGTATTAGGTGATCAAATCACACAGTACACATTTGACTAACATCATTGTTCAAAGAAACGACATCTCAATAATTTTTACATTTCAGCTATAAAATGAATAAGGTCTCAGGATTGAATGTAAAAAAATAAAAAATACATTTTTACAAACAAGGGAAGTTACTTTATTAAAATCACCGAATGTATTCAATTTAATCAGGTTTTACAGTTCAGCATTTTTCATTAAATATAATAGAGCTGGAATATACATGCTCTGAAAAGCTATACAGTGATCAATTTTATTTTTAGCATTATAGGACAATATTCAGACACGCAAAGTACTTTCTTCTTAAGTTCAATTAGCCAACATACATTATTAGTTTTTGATGTAGTGTTCAATGATTCATTAGTTGTACGTAATACCCAGTAATTTCTGACACAAAATCTAAGCATTCATGTAATTCACCAGTCATAGAACTTAAAATGTAAAACACAGAGCTTCTCATTTCATCTCCAAACCCATTAAATATACTCTAAATATACAGTATTTTCGTTGCATGGAAATACAGAAATGATCTCTTTACCCTTGTAAGGTACTATCATGCTCTTTGTAGAGAATTCTTTGGTTCAACAGAACCCAGATTATGAATCAGTATGCCACGGTGAAAATACTACCGACCTTCCCCCTCCCATCCCAGATTTTAAAATACTCAATAAAGTGAATTATTATCATCTATCATCTTTATAAAGAAAATTATCTGTCATTTGTCTTATTTAACGAGATCTCATTAAGTATTTTTACAATGGTCATTTCTTAATGCTGAAGTACCTTGAAATGAAATATACTTTCAAATAAAAATTATTTTTGAACATATTCCTAAAATTCAGATTCAGGCTACTATTAAACTTCCTAAGAAACTTACAGCTGTTTTCAAATTAGAAAATGTTAATTTCTTTTTGGTAAGGGGAACAGAGTGAAACCATTTGCTATGACTTATTATAAACCTTAGTTCTCCATTTATAATTTATGATATTACTTTCTCAACTTTAGGATAAAACTTTTCTCAATAAAATTTTTGGTGAAATACATGGCCAAATTCGTATTTATAATCCTTATTTTCTCTGGTAAGATTATTTTAAACTAAGAGCAAGGACACAAAAATGACTTCAATATTTATCATATCAAAATAGAATGTTGCTCTGCAAAGACAAAGGTGAAATGATTTACCTTTATCCAATAAACTGCTAATGTCTAAACTATCTTATTATGCACAGACTCAAAATATTGTGTAAAAAGTAAAAAAATTATCATTTACATCACACGGTCCTTCTTTGCCTATACAGAACCCACATGATCTGATTTTCCAAGGGTATTGTAATAGTAAAGGAGATTTTAAAAAATCACTTACAGATTCAGACAGCTTACAATTTGGAAGAAACATGAGTATTCGATGCGATTCATTGTGTTCAAAAGGAATATATGAAATCTTCATAGAAGTATTTACAGGATTTTGATAATAAACTTCCTAACTGAAACTGATGAAAGTATGTCCACCTTAGTTTTCTGAACTGCACAGTGCCACATGCTGAGGCACTGTGGAGTTTAGAAAACTAAGGTGAGTAACAGATAAATTTTTTACTTTTTTTTTCCAATCTAATAATGAAAGCACATAAAAAACACCTATGCTATAGAAGTCTATGAAAGACTATGAACCAAGGATTATGAGAATTCTGATACAGGAGAAAAGGAATAGAAGAATCAAAAAGGATTCCTAAAATTCTGATAAAATGAACCTTGAAAGCAGATAAATCTTCATCTAGGGAGATGGCACACAAGGATGAGGACATATAAAAAAGTTAGACTGGAGGTATTCAATACTGTTTGATTTCTAGTTACCAATGAATCTAGAGAACATTTTTTGTTTTAAGATTTTATTTTATTTTTTTGTCAGAGAGAGACACAGAGAGAGAGGGAACAGAAGCAGGGAGCCTGACATGTGGCTTGATCCTAGGACCCCAGAATCATGATTCCCAAGCTGAAGGCAGATGCTTAATGACTGAGCCACCTAGGTGCCCCTAGAGAACAATTCTTTAAAAAAAGTAGTAGACTTACAGGAAAATTTCAGAGGACTGAGGAATGAGTGGGTGATACGAGATTAGAGCCAGAAGACAGATTAATACTGAAACACAGAGAGAGAGAGAAGAGACTAAGAGACATGGAGAAGACCAAGCAGAGACATTAAGGAGAGAACAAGAGACAGAACAGTCAGATAGCCTGAGAGATAGTGAAGCACTCAGACTGAAAGATAACAACAGATGCTGAGAAGGAAGAGTGAGCAGAACAGAGTCAGAGACAGAAAAAGACAAAAGAACACATATAAGAAAGAGAAAGTAAAAGTATAATCACTTTGTTGGTGTTGGGTAAAGAGGCTGTGTGAAGGTCTATAGACAAAGATAAAAAAAGCTAACTGAGAGGGAAAAAGGAAGACATCAGCAAGAGAGAAGACCAATGAGACTAACGAAGCATCATTCCAGAAAAGGTGGGGAGGAAGGGTTCAAGAAATAATATGAGTCAATACTCACAAGGTTGTTTAAAACAAAAAGTAAGAATGCTTAGGGCGCCTGGGTGGCTCAGTGGGTTATGCATCTGCCTTTGGCTAAGGTCATGACCTCAAGGTCCTGGAATTGAGCCCCAAATCAGGCTCCCTGCTCAGTGGGGAGTCTGTTTCTCCCTCTCCCTTGCCCATCCCCTCTGCTTATGTTCTCTTTCTCTTTCACACAATCTCTTAAATAAAAAAGTAAGAATGCTGAAAAAACATACAATAAATAAACATTAATCAAGGTAAATAATAAAGGAAAGGTCAGATGCTGCAATTCAATGGAACACTACCAAGCAAAGAAAAACCTCGATAAATATTTTTTTTAAAAAAGCAGTATTTATCAATCAATATCAACCTCAGCTTCAGTGTAGTTCTGCTGAGCTATCATCAGTCTAAACTCAAAGAAAATATGCTCATTACATTTGTAGCCTTAGATTTCAACTGTCTACTTAACCATCCACAATTCTGTGATTGTGTGGCTACTTCATCATTCAGCTAATCAAAGTTAAGTGCTGTATTCAGCAAACACTTCCTTCTTCCTTATCCCCCAAATCCAGCCATTCTTCATATAGCAGCAAAAGTGGTTTTTCCCCGTCTCTTTAAAACTGAGATATATATTAGTTTCAGGATTACAACATAATGATTTGATGTTTTTATATGCTGCAAAATGACCTCCATAATAAATCTAGTTAACATCTATCACTATAGTTACATATTTTTTCTTGTGATAACTTTTACTCTTTCTGCAACTTTCAAATATACAATATAGCATTTTAAATTATAATCACCATTCTGTACATTACATCCCCATGACTTATTTTAAAACTGAGAGTTTGTACCTTTTGACACATTTCACCTATTTTGCTCACTTTCCACCCTCTCCCTCTGGCAACATAGCTATGACTTTTATTGTTTTTGGATTCCACATATAAGTCATATCACTAAGTATTTTTTTTTCTATGAGTTATTTCACTTAGCATAATGCCTTCAAGGTTTATCCATGTTGTTACAAATGGCAAGAGTTCCTTCCTTTTTATGGCTGAAGACTTCTCGATTGTATATACACACACATTTTCTTTATCCATTCATCCACTGATGGAACTGGTTGCTTTCATGTCTTGACTATTGTAAATAATGCTGCAATAAACATGGGGGTGCATTTATCTTTTCAAATGTTTTCATTTTCTGTGGATAAATATCTGAAAATGGAACTGCTGGATCACACGGTAGTTCTATTTTTAATTTTTGAAGATCCCCCATACTGTTTTCCATAGTGACTGCATAAATTTACATTCCCAAAAACCAGGCACAAGGATTCCTTTTCACTACACCCTCAACAACACTTGTTATTTCTTGTCTTTTTAATAACAGCCATTCTGACAGGTGTGTGGTGATATCTCATTGTGGTTTTGATTGGCATTTCCCTGATGACTGGTGATGTTGAGCATTTTTTCATGTACTATTGGCCACTCATATTCTTTTTTGGAAAAATGTCTATACAAATCTTCTGTCCATTTTTTTAAAGATTTTATTTATTTATTTAACAGACAGAGATCACAAGTAGGCAGAGAGGCAGGCAGAGAGAGGGGAGGAAGCAGGCTCCCCCGCTGAGCAGAGCCTGATGTGGGGCTCGACCCCAGGACCCTGGGATCATAACCCGAGCCAAAGACAGAGGCTTAACCCACTAAGCCATCCAGGAGCCCCTGTTCTGTCCATTTTTTAATTGCACTTTTTTGTTTTGTTTTGCTATTGAGTTTTTTAAAATATTTATTTATTTATTTGAGAGAAAGAGAGAAAATGAGAGAGATTATGCACAGGGGCAGAGGCAGAGGGAGAAGCAGACCCCTACTGAGCAGGGACCCTGTGATCATGACCTGAGCCAAAGGCAGCGGCTTAACCAACTGAGCCACCCAAGCACTGCTCCTACTGAGTTCTTTATATTTTTTGGATATTAAACCCTTATTGGATATGTGCTTTATATTATAAACACTTTCTCCCACCAATAGTTACTGCCCATGTTTTCTTCTAGGAATTTTATGCTTTCGGGTCTTATGTTCAAGTCTTTAATTAATTTAGAGTCAGTTTTTGTGTATGGTGTTAAGGCAGTGGTCTAATTTCATTCTTTTATATGTGACTGTCCAGTTTTCCCAACATTTGTTGGAAGAGACTATCCTTTCTCCATTATATAGAATAACTGATCATATATACATGGGTTTATTCCTGGGCTCTCTACCAAACTGATTTTTTGAAATGTAAAAAGATCCCTTCAGTGGCTTCCTTCTGTATTTAGGATATAATCTAAACTTTTAACCCAGAGACCGGTAAGGCTCTAATTCTGACTCCTGCTCTTTCTTTCTCTCTTTCTCTCCAATTACATCTCTAGCTACTTTACATACTACTTACTATCAGTCCAGTCAGACTGGTGTTCTTCTAGTTGTTTCAGTTCACCAAGCTTCTAAGTCACTTTGAAGACTACATATGCAGGTCCTGCTACCAGGAATACTCATCCCCTATTCCATTCTTTCTGTTTCTTCAGACCTCAGCTTGAATTTCACTTCGTCAATGAAAACTTCCTTAATATCCCTTCATCCAAACTGAAGAAAACTGGGCTCCTTCCTATGGAATCTCATAAGCATTCTGTGTGCTTCATTCATAGCATTTAATCATAATTTGGTATTATTTATTGGTGTACTTTTTTGTTCAATGTCTAACTCCCCTAGAAGGGTACCCTATTGTAGGCACCAAGAGGACAGAGACAGCTAAATCTCCAAGTGCCTTGTAACAACACTTTAAGAACATTTTGCTTTTTGATAAAAGAGTGGAAAAAAATATCCAAAGAATGGCTAAGAAATCTAAACAAAGTACCGTCTCCAGAAAACCGAGCAATGTGTTAGTAATTAGAAGGGACATTATAAAACTTGGCAATCAAATTAACTCAAAAATTAGTCGAGTTCCTATTATATACCACTGTAGTGGATGCTGAGGATGCAGTTACAAACAAGTCTATGCCCAATAAATTGAAATTGTTTAAGAACACAAAACCTCAAATATAAAGTCCTACTAAAGTCTCAAAAAATAAATACTTGTTGGCTTTAACAGACAATTCTATTGGTGGGACCAGCCCAAAGTATTCTGTTTTCAATTGTTTACCAAAATGTTAGTGAAAATTATTAATTTAGTGAAAGGGAGAAATCACTATTCCAAGCTTCAATTTCCAGATTAGAGATCTAGGGGAATGAGTCTTTATGCCAGAAAATTTAATAACAGTAGCAGCAGCAAAGATAATGACAGTCACATGGGTTTTTGTGAAAGTTAGTAAAGGGAAACCTAAATAAAATGGAGTCTGGAGGTTCTGCAGCGGTTAGCTCTCATGCCCTACCACTCGCAGTTAATAGCAGACCCAAGAGGAAGAGACGGACTTGACCTTACAAGGACTTGACCTTGCATGTAGATACTACTCTACTAGTTCGGCCGAGGAACAGATGCTTTTTTATTCCCCCCATGTACCCTTGCCTTCAGGAGCTCTACCAATGAGAAGCCATGACACTTCAAATCCTCAGTTTACCCCAATGAACTTTTAGTTCCTACCAGCCTACCCAATTTACCCGTTTTCTCCTTTAAAAAAGCACATCTCTCCTTTGTTCTTTCTTTCTGACTTGTGTATGGTTTTGTTTTGCCTTACCTTGTCTGTCCAGGACTGTAGGTTTTTTAATTCCCAAATAAACCCATCTTTGGCTGGCAAAATAACTGGCATGTCTATTTTTAAGGTTAACATTTCCTTGGACAACCAAGTTAATGTCCATGTACTACTGCTAAACTAGTCGTAATATATTTCAAAATAGGACACTGAGAGTTAACAAAATAGAGGCTCTTTTTACACTGTAGAGCCGGGGGGACTAAGGGCAAGAGATTTAACTTGCTTCACTCCTTCAGACAAATAATTTCATCTCTCCGGGTCACACTTTCCACAACTTTAAGATCAGAGGTTTGGACCATATCCTCTGTAAGAATTCCTGGACCTCTAGTAGTATCTCACAACACAATTATGTGGGAAAATAAACATGAAACTAAAATGCTCCCTGGTGCTAGAAAGGTAATAAATAAAGCAAGTATTTTTCCTTTAAGAAATATTCAAAATCAAGGCTCTAAATTTTACAAACATGATAAAGATGTTTTGTACTGAACAAAAGTGCCGTAATTGAAATTTTACTCATTCTTTCTTGCATTAAAATATCTGACATTAAATTTCAACCAGTCAATAATGATGCTCACCGATACTGATATGTCCTCGTTTTTTCTCTTAACACTGGAGTCAAACAAGACATTTCTTCCCCGTCTTTCACAGTCTTGATATACAATCAGTCGAATTTGACTTGGATCAAACTCTGGCAAAGGCCAACTTTAAAGAAAAATAAAGGCCCATTAGTTACTCTAGTAAATATTCTACATAAATTCCTAGAAATAAAACCTAATAAAATAAAACCCTAAGTTGTATTATTACTAAAGAATATACGGAAGTACTTGTTATAAATTATCATCATTTAGGACTAAAAACTCATATAGCAATGACATTCTATGAGACTGATTATGAGTAGCAATGACATTCTAAATTAAAAAGTAAAAATAAAAATTGTAGCAAGTGTATACAATATAGTCAACCCATTTGAATCTAAAAATGGTTAACCTAATAAAAATATGTGACTATATTTAATACAATGAAAATACACATTGCTTCATGGCATGAACCCAGATGGCATAATATTAATCCATATTTTTAGAGAGTTTTGATTCTTTATATAGAAACATAAAAAAGAAACAGCTTTCAGATTAAATAATAGCAGCTAAAGTATTTATAAAACAAAAACAAGTTAAAAAAAAAAGTGATGAGGGGCGCCTGGGTGGCTCAGTGGGTTAAAGCCTCTGCCTTCAGCTCAGGTCATGGTCCCAGGGTCCTGGGATCAAGCCCCGCATCGGGCTCTGCTCAGCAGGGAGCCTGCTTCCTCCTCTCTCTGCCTGCCTCTCAGCCTACTTGTGATCTCTGTCTGTCAAATAAATAAATAAAATCTTAAAAAAAAAAAAGTGATGAATGACTAAATGCAGTGGAAATTCTCACATAAAGCTGGTGTGAGTAAAAACTGGCTCACTCTTCTTAGAGAATAGTTTTTTAAATCTCTATAATAAATAGACAAAATCTAATATAACTGATTTTTAAGTTGTATTTTTAATATATTTTAATTATATATTAATATATTAAATATTAATTAATTATATAATTAATATGATTATATGATTAATTATATAATCAATATAATTATATTGATTAATATAATTAATGTAATATTTTAAGTTATCCATTCCATTCCATTGTATCAGAATCTTCACAGAAGTACTGTTACTGTTACGGAAATATTACAAATGGTTCATCAACAGTAGAATGGATAAACATGGTATATTCAGACTACAAATATATATATTCAGACGTAACAAATACAATGAATGAACTTCAACTATACACAAAAATGCAGACTGACCCTGACCAAAAGAAATCTGACAATGACATACTCTCACATACACAAGACACATACGCACCCAGAGTTACTATATTTTTCCACTTATACAAAGGTTTAAATCAGGTAAAGTTTAAGGCTGAGATACATATTTAGTTTTTAAAGCTGTAAGGAAAACAAAGGAAGTGATGCTTTCAAAAGTGTGAAGAGTGGTTACCTCTCAGGATAATGCTGGGAGTGATGACGGCATAATCAAGAAAGAACACAGCAGGTAGACCAGGGCACTGACTATGTACTATTTTTAGCCTGGACAATACTTACCTCAATACTCACTTTGGAGGTCAAAACAAGCCACTGAATTTGTTTTATGTATTTTTACATAGGCATTCTTTGTCACAATCAAAAAAAATTAATGAAGTGACTAATTAATTAGTCATTAATTAATAAAGATGAATAAAGATCAGGGAGAGAAAGAGAAAACAAAGAACTGTATGGTGGAGACACTAACCCAGTGAGCTGAGCACACTACAACTGATGGAACAGGTGTTAACAAATAGGAGAACAGCCATTTCAGGGACTCTTTGCTGTTAGTTATGTCAGGCTAAATGGTCAATTACTCACAATCCATCAGTTACAACTCTTGATTGGGTTCCTTCACCTCCTTAAGAGAATCTTTTTTTTTTTAAAGATTTTATTTATTTAGGGGCGCCTGGGTGGCTCAGTGGGTTAAGCCGCTGCCTTCGGCTCAGGTCATGATCTCAGGGTCCTGGGATAGAGCCCCGCATCGGGCTCTCTGCTCAGCAGGGAGCCTGCTTCCTCCTCTCTCTCTACCTGCCTCTCTGCCTGCTTGTGATCTCTCTCTGTCAAATAAAAAAATAAAATCTTTAAAAAAAAAAAAAAAAGATTTTATTTATTTATTTGACAGAGAGAGAGATCATAAGTAGGCAGAGAAGCAGGCAGAGAGAGAGGGGAAAGCATACTCCCCGTGGAGCAGAGAGCCTGATATGGGCCTCGATCCCAGGACCCTGAGACAATGACCTGAGCCGAAGGCAGTGGCTTAACCCATTGAGCCACCCAGACGCCCCTCCTTAAGAGAATCTTAACCTTAACTTCATCAATGCATCGTTAAGTGACCCTAATTCACAACATAAAACATCTTCATCCAAATTCTTGACAGTAATTAGAATTTTAGTTTTCTCCTGTCTAATCCTTAGTAAATGTCTGTCAGGAAGTGATTTACTAAACTGTAGCTAGCTGTTGTGTGAAGGAAACTATAAAAGAACACACCAATAGAAAATGAAAATCAAAGAGGTCTTAAGGAAACTAGAAAGAAGAGCATTTTAGAGAGGAAGAAATACCATGGCAGTCACTGAAAGCATCCACTAGCTTCAATGATTTCAAAGAAATCATTGGTGACCATGGCAAGGACACTTCTAAGGAATAGAAAGTACAATGGGTCAGACTGCAGAAGAAAGAGAAAAATAGTGAATTTAAGACAAGTGTCAAGAAAGAAAGAAAGAAAAGGAATCATGGAATGACAGCTATTTTGCTATTAAAAAGGACCACCTGAACATATTTACATAACGATGACAAAGATTATGAAGGGGAAGGGAGATGGTGACTGACAAAGCACAGGCTCTGAAGAAGCGGAATTGAATAGGTATAAAGTACAGGTGAAAGGATGAATTTCAAAGAGAAGAAAGGATAATTCCCGCGCTAGGATGAAAAGAGGCAAAGAAGGAAACGGATACAGAAAGAACTGTAGATATTAAGGTAAAATGCTAAGAAAATTCATGCTAAGAGCTCTATTTTCTTTGGAAAGTAGATGAAGAGAAATAAAGGCTGTGAAATGTGGGAAAGCAGAGTGAAAATGAGAACAGTGATATGGGGAAAATATATATACACTGACTAGGAAACATAAGGTTTCTTGGCAATGCTGGAAGTCTACATGTTTAAGACTACGAATATGTACCAGCCAAAACTATACAGTTGGGTCATTTTCTCTAGCAAACACTCCTCTTCAATTTGGATGAGACAGAGCCAATGTAAGGAGTTTGATAGGGAGATAAGACAAAAGCAAAGGGGAGCCTTGGAAATAGAGCAAAAGACAAAAATATAGGTGGAACAAAGGACAGGAGAATCTACACTATTCAGGTAAGAGAGTGAGGAGGGGGAAGCTAACAGATGGGAAGACAATGGGGGGGGGTGTCAAAGTGCTGAAATAACCTCAAGAGCTATAGTGGGGAGGCAGAGAAGTAAGATTTTATTTAGAGGCAGAATAGTTCCCTCTTTCATTAATTCAATAGAGATAGTGCCTACACCATGTACCAAGTACTGGTTAGGGCGAGGTAAGTAAGAACCTGCTTTGGAAGCAAGAAACAGTAGTACTAAAGTAAAGAAACAGACAGACATGATAATTTCAGGTAAGCAGCTGATGAAATAAAGAAACCGAAATAGGGAATCAATGAGCTGTGACAGATGTGGTAGTTAAGAGGATGGTGGGGCGCCTGGGTGGCTCAGCGGGTTAAGCCTCTGCCTTCGGCTCGGGTCATGATCTCAGGGTCCTGGGATCGAGCCCCACATCGGGCTCTCTGCTCAGCAGAGAGCCTGTTTCCCCCTCTCTCTCTGCCTGCCTCTCTGCCTACTTGTGACCTCTCTCTCTCTCTGTGTCAAATAAATAAATAAATAAATCTTAAAAAAAAAAAAAAGAGGATGGTGTGTGAGTCAGCAAGGTATACTCAATTTTGTAAGTGACTACACAGGCAAAATTTTCTGAAAAAAAGGAAAACTTAGGCTTTGCTGGATGTGAGGTATTCCAAAAGACCTTGAATAAGTAGTGGCCACCATCTCATTTATCCAACCCCCTGGGATCGCCATGACACACAAAGAGTAACAGCTAAATTCCTTTGTACAGATGCAGAAATATTCATAATCTAGCCCTAATCTACCCTCCCAGACTTACTTCACCTTACTCGTAATATCAACATAGTCATCTTCTCAAAGGTGCAAAGACATACCAATTCCACAGTTCCACGCCCTTGTGCAAGCTACTACTTCTACCTGAAATACCCTCAATCACCTTGGCAAAACTCCCATTCATTTTTAAAGATCTAGTTTAAATCTCATCTCCACGGAAGGCTTTACTAATTCTTCCAGCAGTTAGTTGCTGACTTCTGAGATTACACTTACTTTAGGTTATAAATCTAATAGTAATTTTCACACTGTACTTTATCTGTTTACACGCAGTTTCCTCCACTAGAAAGAAAAGCTCCCTATAGCCAAAGTTCACTCATCTTTGAATTCCTAGATCTGAGCACATTAAATAAGTAAAACTACATAAACCCAAATAAAGGTTAACACTATAGGAATGAAATAATTATTTTATGAGTACATAAATTGAATTATCATAGTCCACAATCGGAAAAAAAAAAAACCAACAACTTTCTTTAAAAAGCTAAAATAAGGGGTGCCTGGGTGGCTCAGTGAGTTAAGCCTCTGCCATCAGTTCAGGTCATGATCCCAGGGTCCTGGGATCGAGCCCCGCATCGGGCTCTCTGCCCCACAGGGAGCCTGCCTCCACCTCTCTCTCTCTCTGCCTGCCTCTCTGCCTACTTGTGATCTCTGTCAAATAAATAAATAAATAACCTTTAAAAAAAAAAAAAAAGCTAAAATAAAAAGGCATGTCCATCAACTGAAGAATAAATTTTAAGAAGTGGTATAAAAATGTTATAAAGCCATAAAATGAATATTATATGACTATGAAAAGGATATAAACTACAGTATGGATGAACCCTGACAACGTAACACTAAGTGAAAAAAGCCAGACACAAAAGACCGCATTACCACATGACCCCATTTATATATCTATCCAAAATTAACAAATTCACTGTAACAGAAAGTAAATTAGTGGCTGCTCAAGAGGGGAAGGGGGAGTAGAGAGAGCATTTACAGCAATATTAATGGGCTTTCTTTTAGGGGTCATAAAATGCTCTGGAATTAGGTTGTGGTGATGGTTATACAATTTTGTGACTATACTGAAAAACCACTAAATTGCACACTTTAAAAGGGTAAATTTTATAGTAGGGGAAATACATCTCAACAATAATAAAAGTTAGGACACTTTTCTCCCAAACTTACAAGTATTCTCTGTTAATTCAAAATAAGACTGTATGTAAATGCTAAATTATAAAGCTTCTACAAATTAATGTAGAAATCTCTGCAACCTTGTGGTACACAAAGATTTCTTAAACAAGACCCAAGTTACCAAATATGAAAGAAAAAACTGATACATTTGACTACATCAAGATTTAAAACCTGTATATCAAAAGAGATAGTTTAAAAAAAAAAAAAGGCCAGCCATAAACTGGAAGAAATTATTTGAAATGTGGATAACTGATAAGAGGATTTGTAAACAGCCTGTACAGAGAACTCCTACAAGGCAATAAAAGAATACAATTTTAAAATGGGATTAAAAGACTGCAGCATTCCACATAAGGATATATGTGAATGATGAATGAATGAAAGCACATGGAAAAGATGCTATCACTATCTGTCATTAGAGAAATGCAAATTAAAATGCTCCCACAACCACTAAAATAACTAAAATTAAAAGAATACACCAGTTGATGGTAAAAATATGAAGCACTTGGAATTCTCATATATTGTTGGTAGGAGTTTGAACGGAATATAACCATACTATAAAATTATCTGGCAGCTATGGCCCAGCAATTATTCTCATAAGGGATTTCATAACAGAAATAAAAATATATGTTTACAGAAATGTCCTCTCCAGCTTTATTCACAATAGAAAAAAAAAAATGGGATGAGCTTAAATGACCATTAATGGGAGAATGGATAAACAATACTATATACACTCCTACAATGAAATACACCTCAAAAATAACAAGGAATGAACCACTGAAAACACAGTAACAAAGATGAACTCTAAAATACTGTTGAGTGAGAAAATCCACACACAAAAGCATACATACTGGTAATTTCATGTATATGTAGTTCTAGAACAGGTAAAATTCATGCAGGCTGATAGAAATCAAAACAGTGGTTGGCCAGAGGTGGAGGATGAGGGGAATGGATTAGAAAAGTATATGAAGGAACTCTGTGGAGTAAATGAAATATTCTAGATCTTCATTGAGGTTCCAGTGAAACAGGTGTATGTATACATTTTTCAAAATTCATCAAATTGTACACTTAGGGTTGTGCATTTTATGTGAATTGTTCTTCAACGTTTAAAAAGGAGAGAATTAAAAAATAATACAAATAAATTTAAAAATTAAAAAGGAGAAGACTATAGGAAAAAAATAACACTATATGTAACCAAACTATGTATTTACATTACAGACATCTCATTTAAACAGAGATATTAAACATTTACCACATTCAAAGCACAATGCCAACTGCTGGGAATATTTCTGTTATCACATTCTTTATCTATATATTCTTTTGCTGACTTCAAAGCATTTATTCAGGGGTGCTTGGGCAGCTCAGTTGTTAAGCATTTGCCTTCGACTCGGGTCATAATCCCAGGGTCCTGGAATCGAGCCCCGCGTCAGGCTCCCTGCTCGGCAGGAAGCCTGCTTCTCCCTCTCCCACTCCCCCTGCTTGTGTCCCCTCTCTCGCTGTGTCTCTGTCAAATAAATAAAAAAAGTCTTAAAAAAAAAAAAAAGCATTTATTCAGCATGAAAACAAGACTACAATGAGAAGACTGAATCTAACAGAAAAATAATCAATTTATTAATGTGTTACTGTCTATGACCAAGGCACACTTACAATCTAGACAGGAGGTTTGCATAGGGAGTTTGGTGAGGACTCACTAAAGAGTAATAATAAATGATACGGGGGCACCTGGGTGGCTCAGTGGGTTAAAGCCTCTGCCTTCGGCTCAGGTCATGATCCCAGGGTCCTGGGTTTGAGTCCTGCATGCACTCCCCCTGCTCTGCAGGGAACCTGCTTCTTCTTCTTCCACTCCCCCTGCTTGTGTTCCTTCTCTTGCTATCTCTCTCTCTGTCACATAAATAAATAAAATCTTTAAAAATAAAATAAACTGAACCAAAGAACAGCAGTGAAGACAGAAAGAAAGTGACAGAGCAAGGTATTATTTAGGAGACAGAGAGAGGACCTGAGAGACTGTAGATGGGGAATGAGGGAAGACGATGGCTGACTCTCACATTTCCAATCTCATGAAAATAAATACCATTAACCAATGTGGAGAATACAGGGGGAAAGCAAATTTGAGATAAGGGCATTAACAGACTGAGTTGAAGGGGCCTGAAACACAGCATCAGAAAAGGTGAAAAAGACTGTTGAAAAAATGTTCTGGAGGATAGGGGAAAAAACTAAGAGTAGAGTTATAGACACAGTTATTGACACATAGTTGGCAGTAATATCATTTAGGGAGAACATATTAATTGAAGAGAGAAAAGAAAGACCAATAAACTAGAATTTTAGGACACAGCAATATTTTAAGGACAGAGAGAAAAGAAGCAGAGAAACCAGGGAAGGTAAGTAAAGACAGACCACTAGAAAGAAAAGAGAAAACCCTTGGTAAAATGTTATTTCAAAAGTTAAGGAAGACTTAAAAAAAAAAAAAAAAAGCCAAAGAAAGGAATACTGTGCGCAGTGTCAAAGGCCAAAATTTATATAGACTAAAAGTGTCCAGAGGATCTGGCAATCTGGGAAACCTCGGTACTCTTGCAAGAACCATTTCAGGAGAGAGGTAGGATGGGGGTAGTCACATAGCAATGGCAAAGGCATGAAAGGAAAAGAGCTGACAGAGTAAAGTAGTGCTATTTGGAAAGGTTTCCCTGTGAAATGGGGAGATAAAGGGATAATGTGACCATATAATTCACCAATTAAATTGCAGAGTTCTGCAAGTAAAGGGGGACCTTAAACACACAGGAGTAACTGAGATTTTCTTGGGCAACCAAGGTCTATGGTCACTCCAGACACGCAGAAGAAGCTACAAGAGGCATTTTCTTCAAGGAAAAAGAAAAACATATACAGACAGAAATACACAGATACATCTTCATACATATTTATATATATATTCTTTCATTTTATCTACCTATCTATCCAAAAAGGGTACTTAAATGTATGTATTTCTAAACTGATGGGAAAGTATCAGAGAAACAGTCTAAAAGCAACCAGAGACAATTGTTGGACTAAGATCCCAGACAAGTTGGGACACAGTACCCTGGGTAAGGTTAATGAACTATGAAATGCACTTGCTGAGGCAGGAAAAAGAGGATCTACAAATGAAAACTACTGCAGATTTTCTCTACTACTGCAGGTTCTCAGGTTGGAGAGAAGAAACAGCATTTACACTTGATCATTTGTGTTTTTTATGAAAACTAGAAATCATCCATGTACCTAAGAATATATGAAATGTGTGGCCTGAACTCAGGTATAGGTTGTGAGAGATAAAGTTCTGATAAAGTCATCGAAGAAAATGTGGAAAAGTGCTAACCTAAGGAAAGCATAAGCCAAAGTACTCTCAAGACAGCTAAGCTGAAACTCATAAATCTGTGATAGGACTAATTTTCTATCCTATCACAAGGGAGCGTAGGCATAGAAGAGGCAAAAGTAGACAGTGTATTTAAATTTTCTGAGTAGCTGCAATGGAAAAACAGGGGCAAGGCTATTAAGAGTGATACACAGAAAGGAGGTCTGGACATATTAGCACAGGACACATGGTCAGGATGGAGGTGATAGGAAAAAAGGAAGAGGAAAAACAAACAAACAATAGTCTTAATGAAGCTAGAGAGTAAGCTTATATGAAAGATCAAAGGATATGAAGTTGTGGTCAAAATGGGAGGCTCCCAGAAAGAGAAGAGAGTCAGCTCATTGCTCATTGTTAGGCTCAAGGTCTAGTCAAGAACAGATCAAGGTAGAGAGCAAGAAAATGTACTGTGAAGCCAGGTTAGATATGTGGGTTGCACAAGAGAATGGTACAAGCAATCTGGAAGGAAACACTATCACCTAAGTGTCAAAAGTTCTTGGAGAACACTAGGGAGCCATCTGGTAGAAGGTCAGCAGTGGATGCCAACAACAAAATAGAGCAAAGTGTGGTTCTATGGCAAAGGCCTCGGAAGAGGTTTTCATAAGAGGACAAGAACAGTTTCCAAGCAACAGTAGGGGCCAACTTTCTACAGCCAGTGTTGCGAAGTGTGTGAAAAAAGCATCCTGTCCTGAAAGGGCAAAAGGAGGAATTATGGCCTGTGAAGGCAAAAAGGTGGAGAAATTGTGAAGAAAGTGAAAACATAAGGAAGGAATTCTGAATGGTGCACAGAAAAGGCAGCACAGACATTATTAGATGAGGGAGGCAAAGTTGGAGACATGAAGAAGGCTCAAGACCTGCAGGCCTCAGACTGTGGGATATGCCTTAATAAGAACAGAGACAGAAATAACACAGTTTTATATTTAAATAGAAATGAGTGAAGTTGATTTGGTTTGACAAGAGAAATCCTTACAGTCAGTCACTGTTTAGGAAGGGAACAAGGGAAGAGAAGGGAAGGGAAAGGAAAAGGGAGGGAGGGAGGGTGGGAAGGGAAGGAAAGAAGGGGAAAAGCTAGTCAAAAGTTTTCTGGGAAGAGATCTGTCCTTCTGAAGAGTATGTCCCTGAAATGGAGGGGGTTTTGATTGCCTTTATCTTATGGAAAAGAGTTGTGAATCCTGAAATTTGGAGAAAGGTTAAATTGAAACTGACTAAAGAGATGTTACCAAAAAGTTGCCTGACAAATTACCTCTGTTTGAAATATACTAGGAGGCATGCCTGGGTGGCTTTTGGCCTTTTAAGCTTTGGGCTCAGGTAATTATGTTGGGGTCCTGGGATCCAGCACAGCAGGAAGTCTGCTTGTCCTGCTCCCTCTGCCCCTTCCCCTGCTTTTGTTGTCTGTCTCTCTCCCTCAAATAAATAAAACCTTAAAAAAAAAAAAATAGGAGGAAGAAAGATACCAGGAGAAAATGATATTAAACAACAAGAATAACCCCAAAGTGACTCCTTTAACAGGCAAACAATTTAAAATGGTAATAGTAACCTTAAATTTATTCATTTTTCAAATGAAAGAAATGAAAAACAAAACAAAACAAAACAAAACAAAAAAATGACCTGCCAAGTCACTGTTCTGGTTAGGCTGGCTGGTCGTTCCCCTTCCTTTCACTCATCTCTATCTTCTACTGGTATTCACTGCCACTCATCACTCAAACAGTATGGCATAATCCTTTATTATACCAAAACCTCATCTTCTGATATCTAATCTATCAGGCTTTCTACTTCATCGGGTTGCCTCTTTTTGTCAAAATTTAACTGAAAACATAACTAAGCCAAATCATTAACAGTGGTAAGCACACCATCACCTTTCACAAAAATTATCTATATACTACAGCAAATCTTCCCTTAATATTAAGCTACTGTGTTCAGCTTATTAAACATTAGTATGAAAACTCCTCAGTGAAGAACCAGAACTATTTTAAAACTCTACACAGATGTTATTTATAGTTTATGTCAGCTTATCTGCTCTGCATGTTTTTTTATCTGACACCTTCAAAGAATGCTAATAGAAACTAAACATGCTAGAAAAGATACTTCCCTTAACACACTGACACTGCAGCTCAGAAGACCATGAAAATTCCTATAACACATTACTGGCTGTTAAATTAGGGCTAAATCATGCATTCTCAATGACAGCAAGATGGCTTCCAAAGAGGGTTAAGGGGAAGGAGACAAAACAGTATTAGATATTACAATGGGTATGGCCCTTTGGAGGACCACTACATAAGCAAATAACAGGTATATCTATGGTATTAAAATTTCATTGGATGGGGTGGCAATTAAGGAAAAAAGATGTCTAAAAAAGACTCCTTAGGGGTACGAAAATGTAAAAAAAAAAAAAAAAAAAGTTGAGAAGTGCCAGGCTAAATGCTAGTTTGTATGTCCAAACACTAAAGGACTAGCACACTTAAAGGTAATACCTAAATAATTCACCTTTTTTTTTTCTATTTGATCATTTTTTGTGCCTCAGCAACTGAATTTCATTGACTTGTAGATAAACACCGACAAGTCATTTCTCTTCCTCTACTCCTACTTTCAACTTACCTAGACATTTTCACTTCTACTTAGCATCAAACAGCTTGAGATAACATCTTAGTGTAGAGTATACTTACCAAATATGAAGACTTTAAGTTCATTTATTCAATAATTTCTTGCATGCAATGCCTACACTATGTACCTGCTACTATACTAGTTGTTTCTTCTTGAGCCTTATCCATCAATGTCGTCTCACTGAAATGGAAGCATGAAGGTGATGAAAACTAACACTGGGAAACAATACAAATCTTATGCTCCTGCAAGAAATGGAAAGAGGAGGCAGCCAAGTTTCAAAATTTACATATGCAGAATTAAAGAAATTGTCCCCACCACTAGAAAACATTCTGAGATTGGTTAAAAAAAATTATTGTAGAATAAAGTGAAGAATGAATGAAGGAAAGGCAGGAGAGAGAAAAGAATCCCAAATTAGGCTAAAAGAGATAAACAGAAAGCTTTCTCAACATAACAACATGCCAAGAAGTGGTCACCATCAGAACCTCAAACGGTAATAGCCAAAAGCACCATATTCAATTTGAGAAATATATTCTGTATATGGGACAAGTGATCTGAATATTTTAAAAGCCTGTACACAGACTGGGCTTGAGAGAAATCTGCTGCTAACTAGTCAATGTTTAATGACATAACATTCACCATTCCCTTTAAAACACAGTGACCAGGAAAGAACTAACAATTGTATTCATATATAGGTCTTAAGCTAAAAATAAAATGTTACAACTTGTCCAAGTTTTTAATTTCTCACTTCAATTAACTTCTTCTACTAATCTGGAAGTCCCAACTGTATCAGACAAGAGAGCATCTTATTCTCCTTTTGATTTATTTACTGTGCATTTAAAAAAAATAGTAATGGTGAACACATGGGCTATATTAGCTATTCCCAGTAATTTCTAGCAAAAGGACATCTTTTGAATATTTTTTAAAAATTTGGTATCCAATATCAGAAAATATTATTGAAGGCTACTATGAATTCAATACAGTATTAATCAAAAGAACATTTATATACTTATGAAAAACAGAACTACATATTCATCAATTATTTACTCAGTTTATATAACACGTTTTTATAAAGTCAAGAACCTAATTCAGTAACACTATTACAACTAAGGGGTTGAAAAGACCTAATGTAAGGATATATGTAAAATTAGATGGACCTAATTCAGTAACTCTACTACATCTCAGGGGTTGAAACACCTAACATAAGGATATATACAAAATTAGATGAATCATATATAGAACATTATAGGAAATATAAAATACATGTGAAAATTACATTGTAGTAAGTTTTTAAAGCATGAAATATAATTAAGATAAAATATTCAAAGTACCACTGCATTTCTGCTAAGAGTCACACATTAAAGAACTGCTTAAAATAAATTTTCTTTAGCAAGCAGGATCATCAGTGACAAGGTGCAATTACTGTACCATTTTCGCTTTTCAAAAGAATTCAAACAGATTTTGCAAACAGTGAAAATTCCTCCCCGATTGACAACTTAATAATTTTTTTTTGTTTGTTTTTTCATGTTTTCAGTATCTTACAACTATACGGAGAAGCTGAGAGAGATAGGGAATATAATGGAACTTTAATTAATTTCCTGAACTGTGAATGAAAGAAATACCATTTTAATTCAGGAAGCTTGTGTTTCTTTTTTTTTTTTTTTTTTTAATTCCAATACACTTAACACAGTGTCATGTTAGTTTCAGGCATACAATAGAGTAATTCAACAATTCCATGTATCACCCAAGGCTCATCACAAGTGCACTCCTTAATGCTCATTTCACGCAGGAAGTTATATGTTTCTTTTTTTTTTTTTTTTTTTTTTAAACAATGGAATTTTATTTTGATGAAAAACTCGAGTTTACAATCATTTAGTAAATGAAGAGCAAACACTTCATTTTCCTATCCCATAACTCTTAAGAAAAAAAAAATTAGTAAATAAATATCTGAACAGATTAAGGGTAAGGCAGACTGGATAATAAACCACCTCTGATGTTCACACTTCCTGCATGTGACTCACTCTAAAAGGGCAAAAACGGCACTGGCGAGAAATAAGATATGGGCATTGGATCTCCTCCAAATCATTCAGATAAGCCCAATGGTAAATACTCCTTTTTTGCCCATCACGGGCAGCAACTATACACATTTTACTGAAGGAATACTTTGATAGAAGCACTTATTTCAGTTATATTGTGCATCACAACTATAAAAATGGCTTGAACAGTTCCATTTAACCACCGTTTATAAAGTGCAACTATAGAATATTCTACATTTTATCTGGGGTGTGATGAATATCAATCTAAACCGAAAATACCCCAGCTGCCAATTTTCACCACCTCTGAAAATATCTAGATGTGTGAAAAAGGACTGTCCCCCATACAAAGAACCAATTTCACAAACCTACTGGTAAACAAATACATTTATATAACTGGAACTCAGAATGCTAGAGTTGTACTCATTTAAGAAACCATTCAGCTACCTTTGGTCTTTAAAAAAGCCTACACTGCAATATCCTAAACACCGTCACGTGCATCTCACGATGAAGAGAGCGGCCCTGCAGTGCACAATGTGGAGCGCAGCGTCACCGTGAAGAGTAGCATGCTATGGTTTCAAGGAACATCAGCCTCACAGCATTGGATTCTGCGCATCAGGATCGAGGTCATTGTTGCCAGAAGGGGGGTGAATAGGGAGAATATCCAGCTCATCCACCTGCGGAGTCGGGTGCATGACTACCAGCTGGTCCTGCGGAATGTCTGCGGCAGCGGCTGCGAGATTGGTGATAGATTTACTCTTTACGCACTGAAAGTCTACATGCCGACTCTTTCCTTCTTCCTTCTCCCAAGACATTCGAATAAAGGGTCTTTGGACATAGTTGTAAATCACTTCTGGGCGGCCCCCAGGCCTTTTCTTTACTTTTTCTTTGTAGGTAGGATAACCTTCTATTCCCAATCTAATCTTCTTAAGACCCCTCTCCTTCAAAACTGATTTGGCCACATCTCTGTTTTCAATGTACTTGAAAAATCTATATAATTTTGTGCTATAAATAATTTGTGAATACTCTTCTCCCATCTGTGGTGGATACTCTTCATCCCAATCAACCACATCATCGTCTGTAAGGACTACTATGTGGCATTCTCTTTCCCCACTCTGGGCACTAGCTACCATGAGAGGCAGGATCATTTCTTCCAGATAAAATTCAAACTGTCTACGAGCACCATCATTTGATAACTCATGCATTAGGGCACTGAGATCTCTACATTTAATAGTACTATATTCAAAAGAAATACAAAGGTAGTCGCATGCTTCTCTCAGTTCAGGAATAGATATGCCATCAGGACAACGAATTATTCCTGTTTTGTAGTAATCCAGAATAGCTCGAAACACTGTGGAGCCAATTCCTTCTGCCACTTCATACTCTCCCTTCTCATTGGGACGTGTAAAGTTATGTTCTCTGCCAGATCCAAACATCCTGCCCAACATTGTATTTGGCTGTGCAGTAAAAATGGATGGGTCTACAACAAATCTAGTGTTATCCACTATTAGCGTTACTCGTTCCGATGTTCTCACATTCCGAGCTCCTTCTTTTGCATTTTCATATACAAACACCATCTCCCCAGATGTCTTACAGCTACCATCCGAACTTGACTGACTACTGTTTCTGCTGCTGTTCCCAGCACTGCTACTGGAACCATTTGGAGATGCCTTTTGAGGACGAGGACTACTTGGACGAGAAGAACTATGATCTTTTTCTCGTTCAACATGGTGTTGTCGTGTTGGAGAAGTAACATTTCTAATACAAGGAGTGAGTTGAGATTCTGTTCTTTCGTGAGATGAATCTCGTGATCTGTCACTTGATCTTCGTCTATCTCTTGATCGTTCATGTCCCCCGCTAGCACCATGTAGACTCATTTTGGTGTGGTCAACAACTCCTTTAGCAACACGTGAGGGAGTACTTGAATGTTTATAAAGTTTACGAGGTCTACTATGCAATTTCCGATCCCAATTCTCTGGATCACTGGAGTTACTGTCATAAGGATGAGGCCGTCCTGCCATCCCACTTCAAGCTTCCTCACACTACTGCAGTCCCTCTTGTGTGTCCACGGAGGGCGCAGGCAAAGGCGGGGGTCAGGGACACCCCCGCTTCCTCCTCAACTGGATCCCTCCGGAGGTGTCTGTGGCGGCGGCCACTCAGGCGGCTGCCAAGTTATATGTTTCTTATTACTTCTCTAGGGAATTAAAATTCTCTAACCTGACAGAAAATAATCCCAGGATTTATTGGTTAATCTCAGTTCCAAAAAATGAGTTATCAGTTTAGGACTTTTCCTATCCGAAAAGTCTTGATTTTTATATAAGCTGTTTACATTTCTCTAACTACATCTTAATAAACTGAATATTATAATACTAGATAACCTTTAGCCTATGTATCTTTAGTCATACTGAATTAAATCATACCCAGAATACTGATGAAATCCTAAGGACTGTCATTTACATTTTAATGACAAGTATAATCAGCTACTTGGCTGTAGATTATCATCATTTAAACAAACCAGATTTTTCATATGAAAAAAACAATATAAAGTAAAAATATAAACTATTACCGACATTAAAAACCCCCAAATCAGGGCACCTGGGTGGCCCTGATTTGGGGTTAAAGCCTCTGCCTTCGGCTCAGCATCCTGGGATATAGCCCCCCATCAGGTTCTCTGCTGGGTGGAGAGCCTGCTTCCCCCTCTCTCTCTGCCTGCCTCTCTACCTACTTGTGATCTTTAATAAATTAAAAAAAAAAATCTTGTGATCTTTAATTTAATAACTTAAAAAAAAAAATCCCCAAATCCATTTATACTTATCCTCTAGTTTAACAAGTAAAAAGTCATATGCACAAAGTTAAAATTTTATAAAAGGTATTTCAAAGAAATTAATAATCTACCACATGAATTCTTGAAATGGAACCTCAGTAAATTTCTGTACCATGAGAGGATACCACATATCACATCTGATTGGGACACATAGTTCACAGAGTATCAAAAATATTACCAGAAAATTCAGGCCCCTGTCATTAAAATTAAAGAATAACATTAACTATAAAAATAATTAGATTATGATCAACAAACTAAAACAATGCCAAGTTTTTAATTTAAATTTTATCAATATGTATATGAGATACAAATACAAAGGCCCACTGCTTTCCAAATATCTGTAATAAAATATTCCTATATAAACATGAGAAAGAAGACCAGTGAATAACAGACAGAATAAGACACATATGTACCAATGACTAATAGAATATTGACAAATTCCATGCTTAAAATAATGATCACCACCTGCTTAAAACATTCTCATGAAGTCCTTCTAATTAAATTTGTCATCACAATTTTAAACTGTTTTTCATAAAATAAGTATATCTAAAAATCTCACCATATAAATTTTTGCTTCAGATATTGTAAAGCAAAATTATCACCAACTTTATAACTAGATTTGGGCTGATTCTGATGTTAACAACATGTGAAAATAACATCTTGAGTTAAACTGTATATTAGCAGCATCTCTATTTCTCTTACGCAGTTCCACTTTTCAAAATCCCTAAAAACTCCAGTTACGCACAACTGCCAACTCAGGTTAATAATAGCAATGAACCATATTCATCTGAAACCACAAGACTGTCAGGTGACATACCAAGAGGTCTGAATTTAACTCAAATAAAAGCTTCTCCATGCTGCAATAAAAAAAGGCTTAATCCTAGCAACGGAACCATGGGAGACTAGGAGCCTTTGGGAAATTACTGCCCCTGACAAAACCTGTTTTTGCAAAAGGTTCCGTCTATTCAGTCCTACCATTTTACGAGTAGAATCCTATTCTTTTGTTTCATTGAAGACTCTGGAATTTTTACAGAAGCAAATTATGACTACATTTCAATTCCTTTATCTCTTCTACTATAAATATATGATTAAAGAAAGTCAACCTAAGTATTCTATAAACTTGATAGCTGCTGCAGACTAGGAATGCCAATTTTTTTTAAGGGAGCTTTAACTCAATGATGGCTGGTCTGCACAGAGGCAACCATGGCTACATTCCAGCAATTCAACAATTCCCAACTATAAGGAACTTAGGCTCATCTAATAAGCAAGCAAACAGAAGTGCTCCTTTCTCAACTTCTCTCCGTCCCAACTCTGCCATTTCAGACAAGTACACACACACATTCTTGGAAGCCACAGCAAGCTTGTATTTTACCCAGATGACAAGCAACTGGAAAAGCAAGCCCTGATGATCACAGGACCCACAGTGGTCATAAGTAAAACTGGCTCACTAATCTGAACTCTGTTGAACTCAAAAATACAAGTCTAGAACAATATACGACTTTTGAACCTATAAAGTTTATATTTATATTACATAAATTAATATAAAAATAAAAATTTATTTATTTACATACTTTAACAAAACTACCATGTCACATTACTTGGTTGGTTCTGAAACAGAGACATTTCAGCTTGCTTTAAAAACCCAGTCTTTTGGGGCGCCTGGGTGGCTCAGTGGGTTAACCCTCTGCCTTCGGCTCAGGTCATGATCTCAGAGTCCTGGGATAGAGCCCCACATCGGGCTCTCTGCTCAGCAGGGAGCCTGCTTCCTCCTCTCTCTCTGCCTGCCTCTCTGCCTACTTGTAATCTCTGTCTGTCAAATAAATAAATAAAATCTTAAAAAAAAAAACAAAATTAAAAAAAAAAAAAAACCAGTCTTTCACTAGGTTTGTATTTTAACACTTATCAGCATGTTCTTCCAGAAAAGGCACAGTGCATCTGGGTATTATGCTGATAACGACTACTGCAGTAACAGAAATGCCTTAATACAATGGGCTATTATCCACAACCTAATGGACAATATGCCAAGACCAAGAATCATTCCCTACATCCAAAAGGACAGAAACAAAAGAATGGGCTCTAAATCAGCCTAACTTAGATTTAAATTTCAACTCTGCCACATACAGACTGAACGTGATCTAAGAAAAATGCCTTAACTTCTCTAGTCCCTAGATTTCTCATCTGTAAGACAGGACTATCTCTATGACTAGTATAAGCATTGTGTTTTATCTCTTTAACACTTAAAACAGTGTCTCACAAATATCTATAGTTCAATAAACATCTGGTGAATTACTGACATGCTGCTGCAATTACCTGTCTCTTACAAGTAACACTGTCTTCTTGTCCCAGTTTGAAAAACTGTAACTTTTCTTTAATTGTCATACTTAATAATTAATTCTAATAATCCTGGTACTTTCTGAGATATATAAATATCTGCCACACTAGCAATTTCTCCACAAGTCATTAGGCAGAAACTTTTAAAATCTTTCATCTGTGGGGGCATGGGCTATATGTGTAATCTCTATACCTTCTGCTCAATTTTTTTGGGAACCTAAAGCATAGAATAACATATAAAGATACTGAGGGGTTCCTGGGTGGCTCAGTTAGGCATCTGACTCGATCTTAGCTTAGAACTTGATCTCAGGGTCATGAGTTCAAGCCCTGCATTGGGCTCCACGCTGGGCATGGATCCTACTTTAAAAAAAAAAAAAAAAGGTTGTCAAATCACCATGTTGTACACCTGAAACTAATAGAACATTGTGTCAACTATACTCAAATGAAAAAAAAATGTTTAATAAAAAATAACCCATTTTTTTATTAAGTTAGAAAGCCTGCATACAGACACAAAAGTAAGTTGAATGATTTCACAAGGTCTGACAGATCTAAGCCTTCAGAGCTCACTCATGACAGGCCTCTGATGCAAATCTGGGTTTACTATAATCACATACAATAGAAGCTGTTTACTTCAGCATTAACTGTCTTAAAGGGGAGAAAACTAGAAGACAGAGGTGTATACAAAGATCTCCAAGGTAATTACTACATGAAGAAAAACAAGGTTCGGGGGCACCTTCGGCTCAAGTCATGATCCTGGAGCCCAGGGACTAAGTCTCACAATGCACTCCCTGCTAGGCAGGGAGTCTGCTTCTTCCTCTGACCTCTCCCCTCTCATTCTCTCTCTCTCTCTCTCAAATAAATAAATAAAATCTTTAAAAAAAAAAAAAAAAAGAAAGAAAGAAAGAAAAATAAGGTTCAAAACAGTACATACACCATCAGAGTGAATATCATAATATTCTCATACGTATATCAAAGTAAAGTAAGATAAAGTAAGTTTTTCTTTTTTTTTTTTTTTAAAGATTGTATTTATTTATTTGACAGAGAGAGAGATCACGAATAGGTAGAGAGGCAGGCAGAGAGAAGGGGAAGGAGGCTCCCTGCTGAGCAGAGAGTCCAATGTGGGGCTCAATCCCAGGACCCTGAGATCATGACCTGAGCCGAAGGCAGAGGCTTAATCCACTGAGCCACCCAGGTGCCCCTAAAGTAAGATTTTCAAGTAAGATTAATAAGAAACTTAATACAAAGATACACAAATAATGTTCTAAGAAGTGACCCCTAGGAAATAAAACGAACTGGAAAAAGGAAACGGACACTTACTTTCCAATTACATTCCTTACCTCTAGTCTGGTACCAAAACTTTACATTCATTTCAATAAGCATTTCTTTGACTCTCCAGATTTTGGATTCCCTCTCAGAGTCCAAGGAATACAAAATACCTTCATAAGCATCATAATCCTACAGCAGGACATGATCCATTTTTCCACTGAAGAACCAGCCAGGGAAAAGTTTGTTAGCCACTAGCTCAAAAACCAACAAAGTGCTACAAAGAAAAAATGGAGGGAAAAGGTAGTGTTCCAAAAAAGGAAAGCCAGTAGGTGAATTAACTAATAAGCTTATTTCTCTAATGTCAACCTACTAAAGTATTTTCACCCAGATGCTTAAACCAAAAATCTAGAAGTCAACAAGTCCTATTTATTCTACCACCAAAAATGTCTTATTGTGACCACCAGCATGGCCACACTGCCATCATTCTAGCGTGGGCCACCATATTTAACTACTTAGTCTCCAACCTCTCCTTCTGCTCCCCTCCAATTTACTCTCTACAATGTAGCCAAAGAGGGAAAATCCCCACCATATATTTCTCTCTCTTCCCCTCAATAAAAAGCCCTAAACTACCAATGAAGATCCCCTATCCTGGTATTTAACAGACTACTCTTGTAATTACCTATTTACTGTCTCCATTTCTGGATGGCAGAGCTGTCCTAGCTGACCTACCAGCTCAGAATACTAGATGACCTCATGAAGCTACACTGTTTACCTGCCAAGAACTCCTACCAACTTTTTTTTAATATAAGAGAGAAAAAGCTTCATCTTATTTTACTGTATCTTACAGTCCCTATTGCAAAGCTTAGCTTGTACCCAATACATAGCTACACTGGTCTGGGTTTGAGTCTCACTTCTTAGGCAAATCTTCCCTTTCTGAAGTCAAAGTCCATAGAAGACCACCTTCAACCTTGAATTTATCACTGGTAAACCCTGTCTTTTTGACTTTTGTCAAATCAGAATTTTTAATAAGAGTGCAATGCACAGGATATACAACTACATTATATTTCAGGAGCATAAATTTACACAGTAAGCTTCATATTCATAACCACACATTAACAATGAGATAAGATTTAGGGCACTTAATATAAACTTAGAAATCTTAAACATATAAATTGAAATAAATATACTTCATGGGAAGAAGTATAGCAATTAAGTGCTTTTAAAAAAGCAGAGACCAAAGTACAAAATTCCAGTTCTGTCATTTATTTATTGCTGAATTGGTAAATACTACAACTATCAATGTAAATAACAATACTTATTTCATACAACTGTAAGGATTTAGAGGAGCTTAATTTCATATAAAGCATTTGGCACAATTCCTGAGGTACTATAAATACACAATAAAAGGAAGCTATTAATAACAGCTAAACTGCATTTTACTCATTGAAAACACCTATATTAGAGACCTACTTTGTACTAGGCACAACACTAAGCATAAGATAGAAAAATACACATATTTATTCTATGCTAGGAAATATTGACACTGCAAATACATTATTATAAATAAAAGTGAAATAAAAGTCTTTTGTAGTGGTAGAAACAAACATCTCAGTCTTGGAAGGGCCTATAATCTAATTAAGAAAACTGGGTATGTACCAAAATATCAATGGTTTACATGATGGAGTTTACAATATAAGATATATTCAAATCATTTAGAAATTCATATACTTGAGAGATGCCTGGGTGGCTCAGTTGGATAAGCATCTGCCTTCGGCTCAGGTCATGATCCCAGGGTCCTGGTATTGAGCTCTGCATCGGGCTTCCCAGTCAGCAAGGAGTCTGCTTCCCCCTCCCTCCTCCTTCCTACTTGTGCTCTCTCTCTCCCCAAAATAAAAATAAAATCTTGGGGTGCCTGGGTGGCTCAGTGGGTTAAGACTCTGCCTCCAGCTCAGGTCATGATCTCAGGGTCCTAGGATTGAGCCCTGCATCAGGCTTCCTGCTCTGTGGGAAGCCTGTTTCTCCCTCTCTCACCCCCCTGCTTGTGGTCCCTCTCTCGCTGTGTCTCTCTCTGTCAAAAATAAATAAATAAATAAAATCTTAAAAAAATAATAAAATGAAATTTTTAAAAAAATTCATATACTTGAGGGGCCAGTGTGATATGAGGAGACAGGCATGGCACTGACTAGAACTTATACAATGAGAGTAAAATATAAGCAGCAGGTTCACAAGTTTACTAAACCCAAGGGTTGTATAAGATTCAGAAAAAAAGGTAAAATTCACCCACTAAAATTATCACATGTAAGAATTCTAAAGCTTTCAGAGATTAGCAAAAAAAAAAAAAAACCAAAAACACAAAACCCAGGAATACCACACATTCTTTAGCAAAGGAGTAACACAATTTAGGTGCTATTAAAAATGAAACAAAGAGAACCAACCTGAGCCAGTACTGACTGGGCCTAGGATGAACCAACCAATACTGGGCCTAGGATGATGAAAATGGCAATGGCGGTAAAAGGATTTAAAAAAGCAAAAATAAAAAAGATTTAGTAAGTAATTAAATATGGTACTAGGGCAGAGCAAACTATTCCTCAAAATAACCTAGAGTAGAAATAAGCCTAAAATATTTCATTTTGTAATTATCCTAAGGCACTGGAGGGATGTCAAAAAGATAATCCCCAAAGAAAGTTAAAATGTCTATGTCTGCTGAAAAGTCAGGAAGAGAGATATAATTTTGAAAATCAGCAGCAGAGAACTAACAGCTTCTAGAGTAAAATATTTTTTTCCTTACTGAAATGCTCTCCACATTAATAAATTAACCTATTTTTAAGGTGAAAATAATCTCAGCTTTCTTGAGGATATGAAAAACTGAACAAAATATGCAGATAGCTTACAAATGTCCCCTTTTTTAGCTAGTGTCTTACCAAGAAGTTTAACTTCTTAGTTACAGAAGAAAAAGAAGTTCTATAACCAGCCTTCTAGTATTTTATATTTCTGTATCAACCTGAAGGCCACTGTTCTGAAAATGATCTCTGAATTTACAAATGGTTCTGGAATTACAAGAATCAAGAAGTTATCTGTAAGAAAGCAAACATTGTGGAATCATCATATTGAAGTATTCTGAATCCCCAAAAAGGAAAAATTATAAGGTTTCTTCTTTCACTATCAGCCTAAATAAATACCTGAAAATTGGGATGTTGTCTGAAATTCAGAAATACGTTTTAGAGGCATCTATACAATAGGCTATTCAGAGAAAACTTCACAAGTAAGAATTAAAAATACATTAATTCAGATTCTATAGACACATACAATAAAAGCAAAACCTTGGGAAATTAAACATCATCCCATTAACACCAATTCCATTATTCAATCTTTTAAATATAATTTTTTAGCTAATACTTTAAATTGCTAACAATTCCAAAAATGACCTCTGAACCAAAAAAAAAAAAAAAAAAAAAACCAACCACACACACAAATTAATCTCTAGTATGTATCACTTCCATTTCTCACGACAATCCTAAAGTCCAAGCCCTCAAATCAACATAAGTAAATATAACCAATTTAAGATTTTCAATTTAAGATTCTCCCATTCCAGGGGCACCTGGGTGGCTCAGCAGGTTAAAGCCTCTGCCTTCAGCTCAGGTCATGATCCCAGGATCCTGGGATCTAGCCCCACATCGGGCTCTCTGCTCAGCAGGGAGCCTGCTTCCTCCTCTCTCTCTGCCTGCCTCTCTGCCTACTTGTGATCTCTGTCTGTCCAATAAATAGATAAAATCTTAAAAAAAAAAAAAAAAAGATTCTCCCATTCCAATTAATTCCATACTCACCTTCTAGGAATATAATGCTTCATCAGACCATCCCACTACTACAAAACCATCAATGACTCCTCATTTCCTTTCACATCAATGCTCACAAATTTTCTAAGATAACCATTCCTCCATCATCCTCAGATTTACCTGTTAGAGAGTGCAATCCTATCACACACATAGCCCCATTTTACCTTAAAGGGAAAGGTGCTCCTCTCCATCTCCAAATTTTGAAGTTGATTTCATCCTTTCTGGCTTCTTGTTCAATCTTACCCATTTCTTATAACTCCAATTTGTTTGTTTCACCCATTTATCTCTAAAAACATCCAGGTTCTTGGCACATCTCCCTCCTTTCTAAACCAAACTTGAAAAAGTTACCTAACACAGCTTTTTAATGCCTCAATCACCCTGTGCACAACAAATGACACTGTCACAACCTTGCACTTTTTTCAGTGACGCCCTCATCATATTCAGTTTCCAACACACTACCATTTCCTGATTATCTTTCTGAATTCAGGGTTTAGAGCCCAGATACATGTATTTTAAAGAGCCTCCACATATACAATGGAATACTACATAGCAACAAAGACTACTGATAAAAGCAATGACATAAATGAATCTCATCTGCTTAATGTTTACCAGGCATCGTAGAATTATATGAAAGAGATGACATCCCTGCTCAGACTTCAACTATAACCAACTATTTAAGTGCCAGTCTCACAGCTCCTAAAAAAGAGCTTACTTATGGTCAAGTCTATGGAGAAACAGGGGGTCTATGGCTCAGTGTGGAAAATGATCTTGGAAGAGGGACAAAAATGATATATTCACTTTCACCAACCTCTACCCACAATTTAGCATTTCCTTCAGTTAAAACATAAGCAACAAACCTCAACAGTATTAGCAATTCCTATAATTCTTGACTACTGTTAGAAATCATAGTTTCATCCGACTATATAGTTGATACAGATGATCTAGAAAACAGCTTATGCTCATCATTACTTCAAAATTATAATACTTACCAGATTCACTGCTAACTCTTAATATTTAATGAGTTAACACATATTACACACTACCATATTGCAAATTTAGCATTCTGACAACTATTTCAAGGTAAGAGTTTCCTTTGTAATCCTATGAATTTTAAGTGTTCATAAACACTTTCAAGCTTTATGAGGCTACAAAAGGTTCAGGATGCCCCACAAGATGCAACTATTCCAAAGGCCCAGCAAGTAGCCGGCATGAAAGAAACAGCAACAAGAAAACCCAAAATGTGCTTACTAAATGAATGAACCGATATACGTTTGAAGCCAATTATTTTAACTCCTTTGCATTTTTAAAACACAGTCATAGCCTTTATTTTCTAAATAGTATAAAGGCAATTATCAGATACAGCATCTTAAGTCACCACTAAAAAGTAACACTGGGCTAGTCTTGGGTGATGGATTTTTTTTTTTTTGAAAGAGAGCAAGTGCACATGCACACCCAAGGATGGGTGGAGCAGAGAGAGAGAGAGAGAGAGAGAGAATGTTTTAAGCAGGCTCCACACCCCAGCACAGAGCCCCACATGGGGCTTGATCTCACAACCCTAAGATCATGACCTGAACCAAAATCAAGAGTCAGATCTTAACCAACTAAGCCACCCAAGAAACCCATGCATGATGGATTTTTAAGAGCTCTAACTTTAAGACCTTACTTGGAGTTCTAGCAGGGGAGAACTTGTACACTCTTGACAAAGAAAAATCTCCTCTACCCAGAAAGGTCATCCTCTTCGACCAACCATGAAGCTTCAGTAGAGAAACACATGGAGCAGACTTGAGGGAAGAAGGGGACACCGCCTTGCCAGCCATATCAGCCAAATCAAACCTGGTGATCACTGTGGTAACAGATGTCACAACCACATCACCCTAACATCCTAAAATCAATGCTTGAAAGCCACAAAAGTGGTGTATTTTTTTTTTCATTTCATACTTTTCCATTATGTTCTGTGAGATTCTGGAAAATTCACTTAAAAAGGCTCTTTGCTATTATGAAGGAGTAATCAAGCCAACTACTAAAGGTCTCCCAGTATAAAACAAAGCCATCCCAAAGCACAGTTCTGCATGTTGGAGGTAAGTAAGGTTAGACAACAATACCAAGAAAAGAATAAACACACAATTAAAATTATCTAGTAATATGATTTTTAAACACTTGCAACTTCTTAGAGCCCTAGAATATTTAGGATATATCTGAAATATTTTAAGAAACATAGTCATCAGATTTGAAATTCCTCCCAACAAAAGCCCTTTTCTTGAGAGAAGGAGTCTGGGAAACTTCTACAGCCAACAAACAATACTAATAAATGTTTCTTCATGCTCTCTCTCAGTAACTAGCAATAATCATTAAATACTTCTAATTAACTTATTAACTCATTAATGTTATAAAGCTTTTATAAATATCATCTAAACAAATGAGTACATTTAAATGTATTATATATTATTTCTGTCTTTATATAGAAATGAACTGGACTCAAGCAAGTTGCCAGTTGATCAGAAGTTCTGAGTTTCAGAGAAATATACACACAAGCAAAAAACAATATATATGATCAAAGAAAGACTTTAATGCATAGCTAAGCTACAGCTGAAACATCAGTGTTTGTTTAGTTTCTAGTTTCAAGCTACTATAAATAAGATATGAGACACAAAACAAACCTACATAATACCAACTGGTACTAGAAGACAGAGGGCTTTTTTTCCCCTTGGCAAACAGTTATTTTATTGTGCATGCTATGTTTTCAGAAGCTGAATGATCTTCCTCTGAGCTTTTAAAATTAACATGTAAACATATCAGTATATAATTCACTGAAGATTTTGGCAGGAAGAAAATATAAACTCCCAACTCATCTTTTGTACACAAAACAGTGAAAAAATTACTTTTAAAAAATCTATCAAATAATTGCATGTTCAATTTATAAAATATCAAAAGATAGTATTTTTGACAATTATCTGTGCTGTATAGGTAAATACAGAATTATTTACCAGTAATTTTAATTTAGTTCTTATCATAATTAGCAAGTTGGAGAAACTGAATTTAGGAAATACATATAAAATATTGCTAGTCCCTAGCTTCTAAAATACTTTCTCTAATTCTAAAAATTTAACTCATGAAAAATCTATTCTATACTTTAAGAAAGCTGGACTACATAGTGGAGATACTACTTAAATGTCTCACTGCTATAAAGCCAGAGAAGTGATCAATGGTTGCTAGCAGTTAGGAGGAAGAAAAGGGTCTGAGGGGTAGCATGAGGGAATTCTAGAGGCACTAAAACTGTACAGTATCAGTGGTGGTGGCTGTAATAATCTAGTCATATGTGTTAGGAATGCAAATAAGTACATGTATATGCATGTTCTCAGCAGCAAAATATAGTTACTGTCGTTGATAAGTGTAATAGTCCAAATGTCAATCAATGGGTGAATGGATAAACAAATCACGGCATATAATGAAATATTATTCAGCCATAAAAAGAGATGGAATACAGAAAATTACAACATGGATGAAACTTGGAAACATTATGCTAAGTGAAAGAAGCCAGACATTAAATGTCATAATTTATATGATTCTATTTATATGAAATATCCAAAAGAGATAAAAACATAGAGACCAATACAGATTGGAGGTTGCCAGGGACTAAGGGGGAGAGGAAGGATAAACTACTTACAGGATAAGCGGTTTACTTTGGACTCATGGGAATGTTTTAGAACTAGTTATAAATAGGTAATGGTGGTGGATGGACAACCATAGGAACATACTAAACGCCAGTGAATTGCTCACTTTAAAATGATTAATTTTATATGAATTTCACCTCAATAAATTATACACATAAATACATATATATGAAGCTTCATACATACGCAGCAAAATGGTGATAACAATGGTGATGATGACGACGACGACGACTCAATGGTAATATATGCTTTAAAAAACCAGAAGTGCATAGTGTCTGCCTTCAACATGCTTAACATTTACAGAGTATGCAGAACAACAGAACGATTAAACCTATTATTTAAAAAAATGTAACATCCCTCTGTAAAAATAGAGTAATAGCATAAAAGGAAAAACCAGATTCTCATTTGACTGGCAAGTCTTGTTTAAACGACAAATCTTAAAAACAGTTTCAGTGTCTGACATTTGGCTTTGATAGTTTTGTTAGTACCTGAAACTCAACAATAAGTTAAAAACATGGCCCCAACTATGGAGCCCATAAGCTGCCACTGGCGGTGGGAGAGAAATCTGGACATAGGAAAAAGCAACCCAGGATGGGTAACTAAGTGCTTCCCAATTGCCAGACTTCAGCGTAAGTCAGAGGACATTAAAGCAGAAGGCTCAAATTCATGACTTTATTCCCTCAGCAAATGGCATCTTCTCTGTGCCCTTTACTGTGATAACCAGTGGGTGCATCTTAAATTTCAAAAATGTATAGTTCAAATTCAAGGCTCGCTAGAATGTGGGGCAAATGGAATTCTCACAAATGAATGGTGCAATGAAAAGCGGCACAACCACCGAAAAAAATTGTGGCAAAATCTAAAAGAGCTGGACATATACATATCTTGTGTCCTATCAATTCAATCTAAGGTACATATTCATACAAAATGTGGTGGTATTTTCCTCAAAAAACCTGTATAAAATTGTTCAAGGCAATGTTATTCATTACAATCTCAACCTGGAAATGATCCAAATATCTATCAACACAATAGTCTAGATAATAAACTGTAGTATTTTCACACAACAGAATACTGTACTGCAGTAGTTCTCAACCAGGGATGATTCTGCCCCCCTAACTATCCTCCCCAGGGATATTTGGTGACACATTTGGAAATATTTTAGGTTGTCACAAATAGGGGGGTGCCACCAGCATCTAGTGGGTTAGAGATGAAGGATGCTGGTAAACATCCTTCAATGCACAAGAGAGCCCCTATAACAAAGAATTATGCCATCCAAAATGCCAAGAGAATGGAGATTGAGAAATTCTAGCCTATAGCCTATGAGAATGAAAGATACAACACAAACTATATGGATAAATTCAAACATAATATCGATCAATACAGAAGTCAAACAAGAACACCTATGTATGATTCCATTTATACAAAAGTTCAAAATCTGGCAAAATTAATCACTGATGTTAGAAGTCAGGATAGTAGAGGTTGAAAAGTTACTAGGAGTACACTTCAGGAACACAAGCAATGTTCTATTTCTTGAGCTGGGTACTAGTTATCAAGCACTATGTGTAAATTCATTCAGCTGAAGAGTTAATACATATATGTAACTTCTCTTAAGTATACTATTCTTCAATAAAAATTTTATTTTTAAAAAATATCATAGGAGGGGCGCCTGGGTGGCTCAGTGGGTTAAAGCCTCTGCCTTCGGCTCAGGTCATGATCTCAGAGTCCTGGGATCGAGCCTCACATCAGGCTCTCTGCTCAGCAGGGAGCCTGCTTCCTCCTCTCTCTCTGCCTGCCTCTCTGCCTACTTGTAATCTCTGTCAAATATAAAATCTTAAAAAAAAATAAAATAAAAAACTTTAAAAAAAAATAAAAAATATCATAGGACTATATAGCACAAAAAGGGATTTTACTGTACGTAAATTCTAAAAAGAAAAACATCTACTATAAATCAGTTAAAATTCTTATATTGATAAATATATCCCTGAAAAATTTCTTCCCTTAAGTCTGATAACCCCAAGTGCTAGCACTGTCACTTACCAGTTGTATTGATCTTGAGCAAGTTATATTTCTCATATTCATATCTTTTCAAAAATATAGAGGCAACAGACTTTACTACCAAGGGAACACAAAAAACAAGTAGAAAACTCTTCCACCAATCTTTTCCTCCAGACTTAGCCATTTTCAACATTTTTGTGTTTCCTTCTAGATTTTTCCTATACATGTACAAATAAACATGTTAATAGAGTTAACTACCATACGTTTATAAAAGCAAAATCATATTGCATACTACCCCACAATTTATTAACTTAATGTATGTGGAAATCTCTACAGGAAATACAGAATTACCATATTCTATTTAACAGCTACAGTGTTCCAATGTATACAACTGTATTTTATTTAATCATGCTAATTATGGACACCATAACAACTTAAAATGGAAATTTCAAATATCTCTTCAACGAACAACAGAATTTGCTTATATGATTACATCTGCACAACTGTTGCTTAAGAAAATAGTTGTACCCATATATACTCTCAAATAAATTGGGCTTGCTTTACCATTCTTTTGCCATATTAAGATATTATTATTTCCAGTACTATCAGACTGACTGCTTAGTAAATTACAGACATGATGTTATCTTTATTTCTATTTTTCAGTTATTAAGGTTAAACATTATTCAAATGTTTAAAAGCCACCTGAAAATGTCTTCTGTGGATTTTGTTTAAATCACTTGTGAAGGAAGATATCTAATCATTTTTATCTTCCTCATGTACAAAAGTGAGCAGTCAAATGAGAAAATAAGAGAGTATAATCAGTCACTGGTAATCAAGGCTATACAACAAAATCATGATGGAGAGCTCCAAAATAAACTGAAACAATCACTTAGCCGAAAACCTACCCTACAAGATGGAGAATTAATTTCAGGTTGGGCAATACAAAGGATTTTTAGAGGTCCACAGGTGATTCTGATACACAACCCAGAACGATAACCACTGGCAAATTAGAAAATATAAGTTGTTCTCTTTCTCGAATATTAGCAAATATATATTATCTTTTTAGATATATACAGAATCTCTGCTCCTGGATACTAAATTCTGCAGGACTGGAGAGTCTACTGAAAGCAGTGGTCTATTGCTATTCACCCCGTAGACTGCCCAGATTACCTAAATAAGATAATTTCAGTTTTTATGTGCAGCTAAGGTTAAGTTCCAAAGCAAACATTCTCATTTAGTAAGCATATTGTGTACAGGACATTGTGCTTTGGCTGATTATTAGAATAAAATCTCACACTGTCTCCACATTTCAAAAACATGCATACTTTTTTTTAAAAAAGATTTTATTTATTTGACAGAGATCACAAGCAGGCAAGGGCGGGGCAGGGGAGGGGGAGCAGGCTCCCTGCTGAGCAGAGAGCCCGATGCAGGGCTCCATCTCAGGACCCTGGGATCATGACCTGGTAGTACTGGTGTTTAGAAAAGGGGACTGGTGGCCCAGAACTGCTCAACAAAGGAGGCAGCTGGGGCAGGCTCTGGATTGGTTGGTTTGCAAATGAAAAGATGCGCTGGTAGAAGGGGAAGCCTTTGCTATCTCTAGGAATTAGCTAGCCCTGGGATAGTTAGTCTCTCCAGGTTCAAGATGGCCCCAGATGTCAAAACACTAGAAAAATACAGACAATAGAAAGCCATGACTAATGCATACATACTTAAAAGGGTGCATTTTACTGAATATTTCAATAAAGTTGAGGTAAAAAGAAAAATTAATTTTAAGAATAAGTAAAACATCTAAGTGGCTAATTCACTAAAAAGGTTGCCAGCACAAAAAATATTTACCTAAAAAGAAAAAGAATCAAGAACAATGCTAATTTTCTATAATGGTAGCATGACTTAAATCTGGAACTACTCTGGAATATGGAGTTTACCAGTTAAGTAAGTCTAAAGTACTTACACGATCAATTATTTTGTTTTTCTCTTTCTTTCTTTCTTTTTTTTTTGGGGGGGGGGGGACGGGGGTTGTTTTTCTAAGGTGTATATTATCATCACTGGGCCCTATGGTCCAAGAGTATCTAGCCAACAACACCTAGCTTTCTTCTTTTATCTTTATTATCCACTGATTTTCAACCCCAACGGCCACATCAGAACTAAAAAACTGGGATGAAGAGGTCCTTGACATCAGAACGTTTTAAAACTTCCTTGATGGTTTTAATGAATAGCTAGAGTTGAAATCTTCCTACTATAGATCAAATTTAATTTGAACACCACTTAAATACAAGGTATCTTAATGCAAGCGTATCAAGGCAAAGTATAGAAAATAAAAGTACAGAAATAAAAGTATAGAAAATAAAAATATTCATAGTGGAAAACTACTGATACAGTATTATATTGCTTTGTGTACCTTCTCTACATTTTTGTGAAGCATACTGGCTCCCACAAATCCAATATAAGGGTAAAACAAAACAAACAAAAAACTATAGGTCATAAAATTAAAAACTGAATTTCTACTTCTTAATTACCAAAACAGAACAGTAAATATAAATTCAAATTTTAAAAGACAGACTCCCAGGCAATTAATCTGAAAAGAAGAAACTGCTTACCTGCCAAAATCATTATCACAGCCACTTGACTGGCCAATGACTAGAAACAAGGACTCTTCTACTCTGCAGCATCCACACTACATCCCAGAAATGTTATCATTCCAGTTCCTATTAACATTCCTATATATACCCATCCCCTGGTCACTCATGTATACAAATATAACATATGAGTAAGTTTCTTTCTGGCTTAACATCTACTGTCAGCTGACTTGCTCTCTACAGAAGCTTCCTTCCAACAGGCAGAATTAGGGTTATGTGCTGTTCATTTCCATGGCAGATGACAGCATGAACTCACACCATCCTTCAACCTTCAGGCCAGAAAGGACACAAGTAAATACTATTTACACCAAATTGGCCACAATAGTCTCATGGCCTTATCTGCTTACAAGCACTATGAAATATGGAAGGGTGCATAAAAATTTTGTGAGAAGTAAACAAATCTGCCATAGAATAGAACTGCTGAGCCATGGCCTGAGTATTTCTACTTTACTAAATAATGCCAGATTGGTTTCCAAAGTTATTGTACCAATTTATACTGCTATGAAGACTACTCAGGGATGCTTACTGTTCCAGATTCTTATTAATATTTTGTACTTTCCAACTTCTTGGTCATTGCCAAACTAATGTCAATCTGCTTGCATTTGGTGGTCTTTCGTCTTTAATAATTAAAATAACACATATAATTCAATGTGTAGTGTTAAAATTGCTTTTATATATATTATATATATTTATACATAATAAAATTTTATATTTATTTATATATATATATATATATATATATATATATATATATATACATACATACACATATAATCTTCCCTTCCAATGAACTAGTGAAGTATTAGTTACATTTAACAGATAATGGAAGTTAGACACAGATTTAATTACTTGTTCCAGGTCTCAACACCAAACAACAAAGACCAATCAGGGTACACAGTGTGGGTTCTTAATTCTTTTGTCAACTATTAGGTTTTGGCTAAGTAATCTAATCTCCTGCTGTTTCCATTTTCTCATCTATGAAAGAAGGATAATGTTACCTACCTCATAGAGCTATTTTGACAATTAAATGAACAAATACATCCAAAGTCCTAAAAATACTGCCTGGAACCTCATAAAGCACGATGTAAATACTTTGCTCTAAAAATTGGTAATATTCTCTTACATTTTCATCTCCATTTTTCTATAGATGGGTTCCACTTCTTATTCTTAGTATTATTTATCTATACCTCATTTCTTTTTTTTTATTAATTTTAGCAGGTTTTGCCCATTTAAGAAAGGACTTTGAGACTTTTTGTCATTGCACATTTGTTTTCTTTTTTTGTACACTTGTTTTCTATTTCATTAATTTGGGCTCTTTATTATTTCTTTCTCAAGTTTATTCTGCTTTCCCCTTTCTAACTCCTTAGGTAGAACACTCAACTAACATTTTGATCCTTTCCTTCTTCTCTTATGTAAACATTACAAATTTACTGTAAGGCTTTAGCTACATCCAAGTTTTGTAATACAGTATTTATAATCATTCAGTTCTAATTATTTTTAAGTTCCATTTAGGATTTCTTTTCCCTGACTCATGAGTTGTTTCCATAACTGTTCTACGAATGTTAGGGGAAAAATGTGCTTCCTATAATTGCTAGTTTCATGTTGATTTTGTTTTCAAAATCTTTTAAGATTTTAAGTAATCTCTACACCCAACGTGGGTCTCAAACTCCCAAACCTGAGATCAAGAGTTGCACACTCCACCAACTGACCTAGTCAGGCACCACCACCATCTTCTTTATTCTTTTTTTTTTTTTGGCTATCTGACCTTCAGTAACTACAAGAGATATGTTTAAAAATCACCCACTAGGGAAGCCCGGGTGGCCCAGTGAGTTAAAGCCTCTGCCTTCAGCTCAGGTCATGATCCCAGGGTCCTGGGATCGAGCTCTGCACTGGGCTCTCTGCTCAGCGAGGAGCCTGCTTCCCCCTCTCTCTTTGCCTGCCTTTCTGCCTACATGTGATCTCTGTCAAATAAGTAAAATCTTTAAAATAAATAAAAATAAAAATAAAAATCACCCACTATAGGGCATCTAAGTGACTCAATCTGTTAAGCACCTGCCTTCGGCTTAGGTCGTGATCCTGGAGTCCATGGAATGAGTCCCATATCGGGCTCCCTGCTCAGCAGGGAATCTGGGTCTCCCTCTGCCCCTCATGCCACTTTCATATTTTCTCTCTCAAATAAATAAAATTTTTAAAAAAAATTTAAAAAGTAAAAATCACCTACCAGAAGAGATGTGTCCATTTTTCTTTGACATTTCTGCTTCACATATTTTCAAAAGTATGTATCTTCTGGGTGAGTTAAACTTTTAACATTATATTTATCATTAGTAGTTTCTGTGTTTATTTTATCTGATATGACTGCAACTACCAGCTTTCTTTTGGTTATCTGTCTAGCTTTTTCTATCTTTTTGCTTTCAATCTTTCTGTATTTGTATATTTGGGGTATATGTTTATTAAACAGCAGCATACAGCTAGAGTTTATTTGATCTTTTCCCAGTCCAACACATTTTTGTCTTCTCCACATTATTTAGTCTCCTTTCACTAAATGTGGTCTTTATAATATGCTGGAATCTATTTCTGCTACATTATTCTTTTGCTTTGTGCTTGTTCTGTAACTTGTTTCTTTTCCTACCCTTTCTTACATTATTTTTAATTTTCTTTGTATATTCCATTTTCTAATAATTTGGAAATTACATATTCTACTTCTATTCATCTAGACATATAGCCTTGAAATTTTAACATGCATACTTCATACTTTAAGTTAACATCTTCATTCTCAAAAGATAAAAGAACCTTAAAAATGGGACCTGAGAAGATAGTGGAACAGCAGGACCCTGAGCTCACCCCCTCCGTTTTCAACTAGATAGCATCCACATCCAACTCAATAAACCAGAGAGCAATCTGAAGACTGGCAGAACAAACTCCACAACTAAATATAGAGAAGAAGCTCTATCAGAAAGGTTATGAAGGTCAGAAAGGCAGAGGAAGGCTGCCCACAAGAGGCAGGGAGCTGCAGGAGTAAAGAAGGCCAAGAAATAGGCCCTCACACGAGAGAGCTCACAAAGGAAAAATTAATCTCCATAATGTTTAGCTTTAAAAATCAGAGGAGCTGGGGCGCGTGGGTGGCTCAGTGGGTTAAAGCCTCTGCCTTCAGTTCAGGTCATGATCTCAGGGTCCTGGGATCGAGCCCTGCATTAGGCTCTCTGCTCGGCAGGGGGCCTGCTCCCCGCCCCCACCTCTCTTTCTCCCTGCCTCTCTGCCTACTTGTGATCTCTGTCAAATAAATAAATAAAATCTTAAAAAAAAAAAAAAAAAAACAACCAGAGGAGCTGAATTCTGTGAGTGTAAAAGCAGTGGGGCTTGGAACCTGCAGCTTTAGAGGTCAACTGATTCAGCACTGGGCCACCTGGGAGAGCAAATGATGGCCCGGGCACTGCCCTTAAAGTGAAAGCAACCTATGCAGAGACAACATAAAAATGGCAGTTTACACAACACCAGGGACAAACAGAAGATGGATCTGTTCACACGGATTTCTGAGCGTGCTGGGGGACTTCTCTGAAAATGAAGGAGTGGCAAGTGCCATTTTCCTCCCCTGACCTATAGAATAAGCACAGAGACATATTCAGGAGGCAGGGCTACACAGGCACTTGCTACCTAACCTGCTACCAGTGCAGCACACTCAGGAGTTCCCTGGAGGACTCACCAACTCCAAGCCTGGTGGCCTCAGCCCTGGCTCAGGGCAAACTCTGTTAAAACCACAGGGGTGCCCCATCCAGCAAGCCTTGGGTACAGTCCCCAGCTGCACTCAACTGTGCACACCCAGCCACCATCCTGTATCTTGCCCAGCCGAATGTCCCTGGCCATCCTGGCACATTGCTCCCAGCCACCTGAGTACTTCAAGGGATCCAGGACAGGACTATAGACCAATGCAAATTTTGCTAACACTGTCATCCTGCTCCCAAATTCCCTGGTGGGCATGCAATACCAAAGCTGACCTGCCTACGTGCCACTATCACCACAGAAAGCAAGCATAGTCCAAAACAGCCAGAGAGTCAGTGCAAATGACTGCAATGAAAGGAAAAGTGCCTTGAACACAACAGCAGAGAATAAGCAACAAAAAGGATTCCCCCCTAAGGAGCTGGCTTCTGTTAAACAGGGGACACTGTACTGCTGGGTATTCTAGGACCTCTTCATCATAAAAATCACTACTTTCAAGAGCAGAAATCACAGCTGACTTTTTTAACACACAGAAATAGACACAGAGGGACACCTGGGTGGTTTAGTTGGTTGAGCCACTGCCTTCAGCTCAGGTCATGATCCCAGGGTCCTGGGATCAAGTCCCACATCAGGCTCCTTGCTTGGTGGGGAGCCTGTTTCTCTCTCTGCCTCTGCCTGCCACTCTGCCTGCCTGTGCTCTCTCTCTCTCTCAATATGACAAATAAATAAATAAAATCTTAAAGAAAGAAAGAAAGAAACAGACACAGAAAGACAGACAAAATGGGGAGACAGACATTTAACCCAAATGAAAGGACAGAACAAGGCCACAGTGAGAGAGCTATATGAAACAGATACAAGTAACATGCCTGATAAAGAATTTACAACAATAATCATAAGGATACCCACTGGACTTGAGAAAAAAATGGAAGACATGAGTAAGAACCTTAACAAAGAAATAAGGAATAACATAGTAGAGATGGGGGCACAATAAATGAGAAACACGCTTGATGGAATGAACAGCAGGATTAAAGGAGGACGACAAATTAGTGACCTAAAAGACATGGTAATGGAAAGTAATCAAGCTGAACAGAAAGAAAAGAATTATGCAAAATGAGAACAGACTAAGGGAACTTAGTGATGGCATCAAATATAACAGCAGTCATATAAGTCCCAGAAGAAGAAGAGAAAGGGAGGAAGAAAATTTATTTGAAGAGATAAAAGCTGAAAACTTCCCTAATCTGGGTAAGGAAACAGATATCCAGATCCAGGAGGCATAGAGAACCAGCAACAGAATCAAAAAAAGGAGAGCCACACCAAGACATATTGTAATTAAATTTGCAAAATATACTGATAAAGAAAAAATTTTTAAAGCAGCAAAACAAAAGAAATCCTTAACTTATAAGGGAAACTCCATAAGGCTAGCAGGAGATTTTTCAACAGAAACTTGGCAAGCAAGAAGGAACTGAAAGGATATATTTATATGTGCCAAATGGGAAAAATCTGCAGCCAAGAATACTCTATTCAGCAAGGCTATCATTCAGAACAGAACAAGAAACAAAGAGTTTCCTAAACACACAACTAGAGGAGTTCATGACCACCAAACCAGCTCTGCAAGAATATATTAATAGGAACCTTCGAAAGGAAGAGAGACCAAAAGTGACAAAAGAGAGGTAGGAAAACTCCATATTGTCTAAAAACACATTAAAAATGACTATTTCTAGGGATGTCTGACTCTTAAGTGTCTGACTCTTGGTTTCAGCCCAGGTCATGATCTCAGAGTCCTGAGATTGAGCCCTGGCTTGAGCTCCATGCCCCATGTGGAGTCCGCTTAAGACTCTCTCTCCATCTCCCTCTGCCCCTCCCCCCTGTGCATGCACATGCTTTCTCTCTCTCAAGTAAATAAATCTTCTATAAAAAGACTATTTCTGTAAAACATCAGTCAAGAACTTACCAAAAAAATGAATCTAAAATATAATAACATATACCTAAAACAGGGAGGAGAGAAGAAAAGAATGGGTTAAAACTTAAAGGATCACCAACTTAATTTAGACTGCTATATACAGCAAAAGAGATATAAAAACCTAATGGAAGCCATATTATCAAAAACCACTAATAAATATGCAAAGAATAAAGAGAAAGGAATCAAAATATACCACGAAAGAAAATCAGCAAACCATGAGAGAAAGACAAGAAAGGATCAGAGATCTACAGAAACAACCACTAAACAAGTAATAAAAACTCCAATAAATGTACACGTAGCAATAATTACTTTAAATGCAAAAGGACTATATGCTCCTGCTCCCATCAAAAGATACAGGGTAATACAGTGAATTTATAAAAATAGCATCTATATGCTGCCTACAAGAGACGCATTTCACATCTAAATTGCAGATTGAAAGTGAGGGGACAGACACTAAAAGTAAGGGAATGGAGAACCATCTATCATGGAAATGGATGTCAAAAGAAAACTGGAGTAGCAATAATTATATCAAACAAAGTAAGCTTTAAAACAAAGACTGTGGGGCACCTGGGTGGCTCAGTCGGTTATGTCAGACTCTTGATTTCAGCTCAGGTCATGATCTATCTTAGGGTTGTGAGATTAAGCCCCACAGTGGGTTCCATGCTGTGTGTGGAGCCTGCTTAAGATTCTCTCTCCTCTTCCTCCCTCTCAAACAAAAGAAAACAAAACAAAACAAACAAAAAACTGCAACAAGAAACAAAGAATAACACTATGTAGTAATAATTGAGACAATAATTGAGACAAAAAAGAACAATTTTAAATATTTATGCACCAAACACAGGAGTACATAAAACAGTTCATAACAAAAATAAAGGAACTAAATGATAATAAAATAATAGTTAGAAGGACTTTAACACATCCTTTACATCAAGAGAAAGATCATCTAAACAAAACATCAACAAGGAAAACAATGGCTTTGAATGACACACTGGAACAGATGGATTTAACAAATATATTCAGAACCTTCCAACCTAAAACAGAATACACATTCTTTTCAAAGGGCACATGGAACATTCTCCAGAATAGATCGCATATTAGCCCACAAAACAAACCTCAACATATTCAAAACTGAAATCATACCATGCATATTTTCTGACCACAATGCCATGAAACTAGAAGTCAATCACAAGAAAATATCTAGAAAAGATTTAAAAAAAAATGCATGGAGGTTAAATAACATGCTACTAAACAACAAGTGGGTCAACAAAGAAATAAAAAAAGAAATTAAAAAAATACATGGAAAAAAATGAAAATGAAAACACAACACTTCCAAAACCTCTAGAATGCACCAAAAGTGGTTCTAAGAGGGAATTTTATAGCAATACAAGCCTACCTCAAGGAGCAAGAATAATCTCAAACAACTTATTCTTACACCTAAAGAAGACACAAAAATAACAAACCTAAAAACCTAAAACCTAAAAAACCTAAAACCTAAAACAAAACAAAACAAAAAACAAAAAAAAAAAACTAAAACAAGCCTAAAAACCTAAAAAACCTAAAACCAGGGCACCTGGGTGGCTCAATCAGTTAAGTGTCTGCCTTTGCCTCAGGTCATGATTCCAGGGTTCTGGGATCCAGTCCCACATTGGGCTCACTGCTTAGTGGGGGATTCAGCCCCACAGTGGGCTTGCTGCTCAGTGGGGAGTCTGCTTTTTTCTCTTCCTCTGCCCTTCCCCTAACCCTCCACTCATGCTCTCTCTTGCTCTCTCAAATAAATAAATAAAATCTTCAAAACAAAACAAAACTTAAAAGCAGAAGGAAAGAAATAATAAAGATGAAGGCAGAAATAAATGATACAGAAATCAGTATAACAAAACAGATCAATGAAACAAGGAGCTCGTTCTTTGAAGGAAAAAGAAGGAAAAAAAAAAAATCAAACCTCTGGCCAGACATACCAAGAAAAAAAGAAAAAGGAGTCAAATAAAGAAAACCACAAATGACAGAGGAAAACATAACAACCAATATTACCAAAATATAAACAATCATAAGAGAATGTTATAAAAAGCAATATGCCAACCAACTGGACAACCTAGAAGAAATGGATAAATTCTAGCAAACTACCAAAACTGAAACAGGAAACAGAAAATGTGAACAGACTAATGACCAGGAAACAAATGAGTCAGTAAAATAGAAAGTCCCAAAAAACAGAAGTTCAGGACCAAATGGCAATAAGAAAGAGTTAATACCCATTCTTCTTAAACTATTCCAAAATATAAAAGAAGAAGAAAAACTTCCAAATCCATTCAATGAGGTCAGAATTACCCTGATACCAAAACCAGATAAAGACATCACCAAAAAAGACAACTACAGGCCAATATCCCTGAAGAACATGGATACAAAAATTCTCAATAAAATACTAGCAAACCAAATTCAACAATACATTTTAAAAATCACCACAATCAGGGGGATTTATTTCAGGGTTCCAAGGGTGGTTCAGTATTTGCAAATCGATTGCAAATGATGTATCACAGCAACAGCAGAAAGAATAAAAACCACATGATCATTTTAACAGATGCAGAAAAAGCATTAGACAAAGTACAGCATCCATTCATGATAAAAACCCTCAATAAAATAGGTTTAGAGAGAACATACCTCAACATAATAAAGGCCATGTACGAAAAACCCACAGCTAATATCATCCTTAATGCGGAAAAACTGAGAGCTTTTCCTCAAGGTCAGGAACAAGACAAGGATGTCCACTCTCACCACTTTTATTCAACATAGTACTCGTAGTCCTAGCTACACCAATCAGACAACAAAAAGAAAAGTAATCCAAATTGTTAAGGAAGAAGTAAAACTTATGCTATCTGCAGATGACATGATACTATATATAGGAAACCCTAAAAACACTCCACCAAAAACTGCTAGAACTGATAAAGGAATTCAGTAAAGTCACAGTATATAAAATCAATATACAGAAATCTGTTATATTTCTGTTCATCAATAATGAAGCAGCATTAAGAAAAATTGGGAAAATAATCCCATTTACAATTGCACTCGAAATACGATACCTAGTAATAAACCTAACTAAAGAGGTGAAAGACCTGTACTATAAAAACTGTAAAAAACTGATGAAAGAAATTCAAGATGACACAAAGAAATGGAAAGACATTCCATGCTCATGGCCTGAAAGAACTAATATTTTAAAATGTCTATATTACCCAAAGCAATCTATAGATTTAATGCAATCCCTATCAAAATACCAACAGCATTTTTCACATACCTAGAACAAACAATCCTAAAATTTGGAATCACAGAAGACCACAAATAGCTACCGCATTCTTGAAAAAGAAAAGCAAAGCTGGAAGCATCATAATTCCAGATCTCAAGTTATATTATAAAGTGGTAATAATCAAAACAATATGGTACTGGCACAGAAACAGACTCATCCATCAATGGAACAGAATAGAGCCCAGAAATAAATCCATGATTATACAGTCAATTAATCTTGAACAAAACAGGAAACAATGTACAGTGGGAAAAAGACATTCTCTTCAACAAACGGTGTTGGGAAAACTGGACGGCAACATGCAAAAATGAAACTGGACCACTTTCTTACCTCATACACAAAAAATAAACTCAAAATGGATTAAAGACCTAAATGGGAGACCTGAAACCATAAAAGTCCTAGAAGAGAACACAGGCAACATATTCTTTGACATCAGTCTTAAACCAACTTCTTTCTAGATATGTCTCCTGAGGCAAGGGAAAGAAAAGCAAAAATAAACCATTGTGATTACATCAAAATGCACAGTGAAGGAAACGATCAACAAAACTAAAAGACAACCTACAGAATGGGAGAAGATACATGTAAATGACAAATCCAATGAAAGTTTAACATTCAAAATATACAAAGAACTTACGAAACGCAACACCCCAAAGATGAATAATCCAACTTAAAAATGGGCAAAACATATGAATAGGTATTTTTCAAAAAAAGGCATCTGATGGCCAACAGACACATGAAAAGATGCTCAACATCACTTATCATCAGAGAAATACAAATCAAAATCACAATGAGGTATCACCTCACACTTGTCAGAATGACTAAAATCAACAGTACAAGAAACAACAGGTGTTGGCCAGGATGTGGAGAATTAAAGGGGAACCCTTTTGCACTACTGGTGTGAACTGAAATTGGTGCAGCCACTCAGGAACAGTACGGAGGTCCCTCAAAAAGTTAAAAATAGAGAGGCACCTGGGTGACTTAGTTAAGCATCCAATTCTTGATTTCAGCTCAGGTCATGATCTCAGGGTGTAAGAGCCCCATGTTGGGCTCTGTATTGGGCACACAGCACTTAAGATTCTCTCTCTCCCCCTGTGACTCTCCCCCTAACCTCACTCACACTTTCTCTCTTTCTAAAATAAAAATAAAAAAACAAAAACAGAACTACCTTTTGATCCAGAATTGCACTACTGGGTATTTACCCAAAGAATACAAAAACCTAGGGGTGCCTGGGTGGCTCAGTGGGTTAAAGCCTCTGCCTTCAGCTCAGATCATGATCTCAGGGTCCTGGGATCAAGCCCCACATCGGGCTCTCTGCTCAGCAGGGCTCCTGCTTCCCTCTCTCTCTCTCTCTCTGCCTGCCTCTCTGCCTACTTGTGATCTCTCTCTGTCAAATAAATAAAATCTTTAAAAAAAAAAATACAAAAACCTAATTCAAAGAGATACAGGTACCCCTACGTTTATAGCAGCATTACTTACAATAGTCAAGATATGGAAGCAGCCCAAGTGCTCACTGATAAATTAATGGATAAAGATGTAGTGTATATATAAACAATGGAATTATCACTCAGCCAGAAAAAAGAATGAAACCTAGGCATTTGCAACAACGTGGATGGAGCTAGAGGGCATAATGCTAAGCAAAATAAGTCAAAGACAAATACCATATGATTTCACTCACGTGGAATTTCAGAAAACAAAGGGGGAGAAAATGAGAGAGCCAAAACAAGAAACCGATTCTTATAGAGAACACAGAGAAAAAACTGACAGCTACCAGAGGGGAGGGGCTTGGTGGGATGGGTTAAACAGGTGATGGAGATTAAGGAGTGTACCTGCCATGAACACAGGGTGACATATGGAACTGTTAAATTACTATGTGTACACATGATACTACTAACACTTTATGTTAACTAACTGGAATTAAAAACTTAGACTGCTGAAAACCATGTGACCAGAAAATTATTTCAAGAATGATAGGATTTTTTTGCCTTGAAGATTAAAAAAAAAAAACTTTATTGAAGTATAACTGATATATACTAAACTGTACCTATTTAAAGTATGAAATCTGGTAGGTTTTGATTTATATATATAACTGTGAAATCATCACCACAATCAGGCCCAAATGTTTTCTCATTTCCATTTATAATCCTTCTCTCTCTCCCCCTCCCTCCCCACTTCACACTCGCCCCACACCCTATTCCCAGGCAGCTGTTCTGCTTCTTGTCACTTGGGACTAATTTCCATTTTCTCAAATTTCAAATAAATGGTATTTTACATATACATAAAAAAGATAAAAGAACTTTAGAATATTTTAATTCTACTTCATTCTCTCCACCTCAACCAAAAAACCCTTCACTCATGGCACTATTTTCCAGTCTTTCAGCTCTATGTTTGAAATGTTTGTTGTTTTTATACAGCCAATAACCGTGCAGATTTACCCAGGTGTACCATTTTATGTTGCTGTTCATTTCTTACTCCATATATTCTTGTATTGAAAACATTCTTCTATTAGAGACATTCTCTCACTTTTTTGTCTAAAGAATGTATGTATTTTGTCTTCAATCTCAAACAAGTTTTACTAGGTATCGGTTTTATGTTGGAAGTTATTCTGCCTCACAGCACCACAAAGATGTATCATTGGGTTCTATGGAAAACAGTATAGCAGTTCTTTAAATTTTTAAACATGGAGTTACCATATGACCCAACAACTCCATTCCTAACATATACCCAAGAAGAATAAAAATGTGTTCACACAAAAACTTACACACAGAAGTTCACAGGAACATTACTCATAACAGCCAGCTAAAAAGTGTTAACAACCCAAATACCCATTAAGTGATGAACAGATAAGCTGTGGTACATCCATACAATGAAATATTATTCATCAATAAAAGGGAATTATTCATGCTGTAACATGGATGAACTTTGAAAACATAATGCTAAGTGAAAGAAGACAGTCACAAGAGACCACATACTACATGATTCCATTTATATGAAATGTCCAAAAGAGGCAAATCTATAGAAACAAAAAGTATATTAATGGTTGTCTAAGGCTGGGAGAGGGTGGGTGGGTGGTAGAGGGTGAGGTAACTGAGAATTACTCTAATGGTACAGGGTTTCTTTTTGGATGATGATAATGTTCTAAAATTGACTGTGGTGTTGGTCATGAAACTTTGTGAAAAAACTAAGAACTGAATTTTATACTTTAAATGGCTGAATTGTATGGTATGTGAATTTTATATCAGTGAAGCTATTACATTAAAAAAAAAAAAATGGGGCGCCTGGGTGGCTCAGTGGGTTAAGCCTCTGCCTTCAGCTCAGGTCATGATCTCAGGGACCTGGGATTGATCTCACATTGATCTCCCTGCTTAGGGAGCCTGCTTCCCCCCCTCCCCCGCCTACTTGTGATCTCTGTCAAATAAATAAATAAAATCTTAAAAAAAAAAAAAAAAAAGGCAGGCACATTTCCTGGATGCAGATATAAGAAACGGGTGATACCATCTATATTAACCAGTTTCATTAAATGCTTCAAAAATTGAAGATCACAGTTGTGGTACAAAGAACCACTTTAGTACTCAAACAACATCACTCCTCAAACTTCAGGGATCATCCACTGTTTACAAAAATTTCCTGACATTGCATTTTCTACTATCTGGACCTAACTTACCTTTCACAAACCATGGTCAAGCAAACTTGTACTCCTCCAAGTACCTTGTACATACTCATGATCTTCCAGCTTTTGACACTCTCTGCTCATGTTTTTTCCACTACCTGGAATCCTTTCCCTACCTGCATCTGTCTAAAACCTCTAGCTAAAGGAAATCTATCCTGCTTCTACTTACTCTAGTTCTTCACACATTCTTCATGACAGTTGAACGACTGGAGCACAATGTAAAGTAAGTTATTTTCGGGGCGCCTGGGTGGCTCAGTGGGGTAAGGCCTCTGCCTTCGGCTCAGGTCATGGTCCCAGGGTCCTGGGATCAAGCCCCGCATCAGGCTCTCTGCTCAGCGGGGAGACTGCTTCCTCCTCTCTCTCTGCCTGCTTCTCTGCCTACTTGTGATCTCTGTCAAATAAATAAAAATAATAAAATAATAAAATAAGTTATTTTCACATCGTACCTCATTTATTAGGTTATGAGTTCACTGACAGCTATGTTACTCATCTCTGTAAACAGAAGGTTTGACACACCACTTTTAAAATGGCATATCTGTAGGGGCGCCTGGGTGGCTCAGTCGTTAAGTGTCTGCCTTCAGCTCAGATCATGATCCCAGGGTCCCGGGATAGAGCCCACATCAGGCTCCCTTCTTGGCAGGAAGCCTGCTTCTTCCTCTCCCACTCCCCCTACTTGTGTTCCCTCTCTCGCTAGGTGTTTCTCTGTCAAATAAATAAATAAAATAAAATAAAATATAAAATAAAATAAAATGGCATATCTGTTTAACTGTAGTACTTGCTGCAATCATAGCAGAACTGATTATCACTGGTGCGCTTTTGCATATTTTACACGAAAAGTCCTGATTTCATCTTATATCCCCTACATCTTAGAGGATACATATATTGCAAAATTACACTGGGATTACATATGCACTTCTGACATCTGTGCAATTTGTGTTATGTAACATATTCAGGAATGCAATCTATGTAACTTGGTTAATATCATAGAATGTATACACTACACACAGAAATGCTAAAGAGAAACTATCAGTTAAGGTATTCAGCATCTGTACACCAAGAGATAGGTAAGAATAATCATAGCAGCATTATTCTTAGTAAAAAAAAAAAAAAATCAGAAACAACCCTTTGGTTGGAAACAATCCCCTATGAGTAAGAGAAAAGACAATTAAATTACTGCATACTCATACAATGAAATACTACACAGCAACAACTACTGCTACATGCAACAAAGTTAATAAACCTGAAACAAGCCAGACACAAGAATAAGTGAATACAATATGACTGTATTTCATAAAGTTAAACAGAAAAAACTGACCTATAATGTTAAAAGTCAGGATAGTGGTTACCCTTAATAGAACTGAGAGTACCTAGAAGAGGGAATGAAGCAGACTTCTAGGATACTGGTAAAATTCTGTTTCTGCACCTGGATGGTAGTTATGGAAGTATATTCACTTTGAGAAAATTTACCGAGTTATTTTATGATCTGCAGGTTTTTCTGTATACATGTTATATTTCAATACACTGTACTTTTAGAAGTGGAGGAACAAGATGACAGAAATGGGATAAATTAAAGAAAAACTCAACTGTTATAAAATGTTTGGAGCCTTCTGCTATTTCTGTCAGCTAAACTTGCCAATTATATCCCCTCTAAATTCCACACCTAAAACGCCTTTTTTTTTTTTTTTTTAAGATTTTATTTGACAAGAGAAAGAGAGATCACAAGTGGTGGGCAGAGGGAGTGGGAGAAGTAGACTCCCCACTGAGCAGGGAGGCCAATGCAGGGTTCAATCCCAGGATCCTGAGATCATGACTTGAGCCAAAGGTAGCTGCTTAACCAATTGAGCCACCCAGACACCTCTCTTTTTCACTAACTTTAAATAATTTTATTATCATGTACCTTCATGTAATTTTCTTCATGTTTCTCATGCTTAGGTTTGTTCAAATTCTTGAATGTTTGTGTTTATCCTTTTAATCAAATCTGAAAAAGTTTCTGACCATTATTTTTTCAAAGACCCTCCCCCTATTTCCTTATCAGATTTCATTTACATATCTCTTAGGTTACTTGACTTTGTCCCACAGTTCAATCATGTTTTTTTATTCTGGAAGTAAAACTGCCATGCAATATTAGTTTCCTGTGCACAACACAGTAACTTCACATTTGTACACACTGCAAGCTGACTGCCACCGTAAGTTGTTACCATCTGTCACCATACAAAGTGAATATAATATTACTGATTTTATTTCCCACACTGTACATAACATACCCATTACTTATTTTACAACTGGAAGTTTATACCTCTTGACCCTCTTCACACATTTTGCCCAGCCCTCCCAACCCCTTCCCCTTGCAACCACCACTCTGTTCGCTGTATCTATGAGTCAGAGTTTGGTTTGGTTTGGTTCATGTTTGTTTTTTAGATTCCACTTACAAATGAAACCATGCAGTATTTGTCTTTCCCTATCTGACTTATTTCACTTAGCAGTATACCCTCCAGGTCCATCAGTGTTCCTACAAATAGCAAGACTGCATTATTTTTTATGGCTGAAGAGTCCACTGGACATGAATATGCATGTGCATGCCACACGTGCATGCACACACACATACCCATTTCTTTATCTATTCATCTACTGATAGACACTACTTGTTTCCACACCTTCACTATTACAAGTAATGCTGCAAATTTTAAACAGGGGTGCACAAATCTTTTCAAATTAGTGTTTTTATTTTCTTCAGATACCCAGAAATGAAACTGCTGGATCTACTGGCAGCTCGGTTTTTAATCTTTTGAGAAACCTCCATACTGTTTTCCTGAGTGGTTGTACCAATTTACATTCCCACCAATGTACAAGGCTTCCCTTTTCGCCACATCCTCACCAACACTGGTTTGGTATAAGGGTGATGCTACTTCATTAAACATGTTTGGAAGCATTCCCTCCACTTCAATGTTTTTGGAATCATTTGAGAAGAACAGATGTTAAAACTTAAAATGATGGGTAGAATTCACCAATGAAAACATCTGTTCCTAGACTTTTGTCTGTTGGGAGGTTTTTGATAACTGATTCAATGTCCTTACTAGTTTATTCAGATTTTCTATTTCTTCTTGAATCAGTTTTGGAAGATTGTACACTTTTAGGAATTTATCCACTTGTAGGTTGTTCAATTTATTGGTATATAACTGTTCATAGTAGTCTTTTGTGATTTTTTTATCATCTGTAGTTATCAGTTGTAACTTCTTTCATTTCTGATTTTATTCATGTGAGCCCTCTCTTTTTCTTAGTCTAGCTAAAGATTTCTCATTTTTTTCTTTCCAAAGAACCAGCTCTTAGTATCACTGATTTTTTTCTGTCTTTTTGCCTCTATTTCACTGATTTCCACTCAGATCTATATTATTTCCTTCCTTCCACTAACCTGGGTATCCCCTGTTCTTTTCCCCCTACTTTATTTAGGCATAAAGTTAGATTGTTCATGAAATTTTTCATGTTTCTTGAGGTAGGCCTATATTACTATGAACTTCCCTTCTATAACCACTTTTGCTGCATCCCAAACATTTTGGTATGACGTATTTGTGGTTATGTCACATTTCTGTTTTCATTTGTTTCTAGATATACTTTTATTTCTTCTTTGATGTCCTCAATGACCAACTGGCTGTTCAGCGGTATGTTCTCTAACCTCCACAATTTTGTGGTTTTTCCATTTTCCTACTTATAATTGATTTCTGGTTTTATATCACTATGGTTGAAAAAATGCTTGATATGCTTTCGATCTTCTTGAACTTACTGAAAGGTGTTTTGTGGCATATTGTAATCTACCCTGGATAATGTTTCATGTAGACTTGAGAAGAACATGTATTCTGCTACTTTTGAATGACATGTTCTCTATATTTCTATATATATTATCTATATATGTGTATATATATATATATATGTATACATATATATTAAGTCCATCTGTCTAATGTATCATTCAAGACCAATGTTTCCTTACCAATTCTGTCTAATCTATCCATTGATAAGAGTGGGGTATTAACATCCTCTATTGTTAATGTGCTGTTAAATTCTCTCATTAGGTCTCTCAATATTTGCTTTATATATTTTAGTGTTTCTAAGCTGAGTGCATATATATTATAAATGCTCTATCTTCTTCATAAATTGACCACTTTATTGTGTATTGCCCTTTTCTTTCATTACATTCTTGTTTTAAAGTCCATTTTGTATCTGATAGGAGTACATCTACATCAACTTTCTTTTCATTTCCATTTGCATGGAGTATCTTTTTCCAACCCTCTACTCTCAGTCTGTGTGTGTCCTTATTCTGAAGTAAGTCTCTTATAGCCAGCATACAGCTTAAGTCTTTTTTTTTAATCCATTCAGCCACTCTATGTGTTCTGACTGGAGAATCAGTTCATTTACTTTAAAAAAAATTACTGATAGGTGTGTGCTTATTGCCATTTTATTAATTGTTTTCTGGCTGGTTTTGTAGTTCCTCTCTGTTCCTTTCTTTTTTTCTTCACTTGTGTTAACATTCTTCATATAACTTTCTCAGTGTCATGTTTAGATTCCTTTTTCATTTTCTTTTGTATATTTACTATAAATTTTTGCTTTGTGGTTACCATGAAGTTCACATATAACATCCTCTGACTTTAAGTCTATTTTAAGTTGACAGCAACACACTTGAATATATTCCAAAACTGTACATCTTTATTCACCCCACAATGTTTTGTTTTTGATTCTATAGTTTATATATTTTTATTTTATATATCCCTTAGTAAGTTATTATAGTTTTAGTTTTGTCTCTTGACCTTCATACTAGTTTTATAAGTGATTAAACCATCACCTTTATTGTATATTTACCTTTTCCAGTAAGATTTTTATTTTACTATGTTTTTTTTTAACCATTAATTAGTGCCATTTACTGTGAGCTTAAAGAAATTCCTTCAATATGTCTTGTAAAGCTGATTTAGTTGTGACGAACTCCATTAGCTTTTGCTTAACTGAAAAATTACTACTCTAAAAGATAACTTTGCCAGGTACAGTATTCTTGGTTGCAAGTTTTTTCCTTTCAGTACTTTGAATATATCACACCACTCTCTTATGACCTGGAAAGTTTCTGCTGAAAAATCTGCTAATAGTGTTATGGGGTTTCCCTTGTATATAAAGTGCTGTTTTCTCTTGATGGTTTTAAGTATCTCTTTAACTTTTGACATTTTAATTATAATACATCCTGGTGTATTCTCTTTATCTTATTTGAGATCCTGGTAGATCTCTTTATCTTATTTGGAACTCTCTAGGATTCCTGGACCTGCATGCTTATTTACCTCCCCATACAGAGGAAGTTTTCACCATTATTTCTTCAAATAAATTTTTTGCCCCTTTCTCTCCCTCTCTTTCTAGGACCTTTATAATGACACAAAGGTCCCTTAAGGTATCTTTACTTTTTAAAATTCTTTTTTGCAGCTGTCTGAGTGAGTCTCATTGCTTCGTCTTCCAGTTCACTAATCCATTCTTCTGCTTCATCCAGTCTGCTGTTGAAATCCTAATATATTTTCCAGTGCAGTTACTGTATTCTTCAACTCTGTGACTTCTATTTGCTACTTTCTTATATATCCTACATTTTTTGAAGTTCTCACTGTGTTCATCCATTTCCCTCCTAAACTCAGTAAGCATATTTAGAACTATTACTTTGAATCCTTTATCAGGTAGTTTGCTTATCTACATTTCAGTGAAGTCTTTTCTTTTTTCTTTTTAAGTAGGCTCCATGCACAGCAATGGAGCCCAGTGAAGTCGTTTTCTGAAGTTCTGTCTTGTTCTTTTGATTAGAACATATTTCTCTGTCTAATCATTTTACCTGGTTCTCTCGGTTTATTCTTTGTATTCAGTGTAACAGCTACCTCTCACAGTCTTGCCAAGAGTGGCCTTTTGCAGGAAATAACCTGTGGGGCTCAAAAGTGCAATCTCCATCCCACCCAGAAATCAGAACTAGGCATTCAAAGGGCGTCCCCCATGTGGACTGAGCATAACTACCAGCTATAAAGCTGCAGTGTGGGGACTGAGAAACAAATTGCCCAGCTGACTATGGCACAGAGAGGCAGAGAACTTGCCCAATCAGTTGTAGTGCAACCGGAGCTCAAAGGTGTATGAGATGCTTGCAGGCTGGCTATAACATGGCACATGGCGGTGGGGTGCACCTACCTACGCTAGCAGGTTAAGAAGGAGACTGCCAAAATGGGGCCTACCAAAGCTAGCATGAGCAAGGGAGAATGAGATGACAAAAGTAGTACCTACCAGCAATTCTGTTCCCAGAGAGAGTCTGAACAGGTTCCTGCCTTTCTGGCAGTCCTTTTAAGATTAAAGATTAAAACTTTCTCCTTCACATAATAGTCTAGGCACTTTTCAGTATGCTCATTTTTGCTGGGTCCTGGGGCAAGTGGTCTGCACACAAGCCCTTTAAGAGCAGGGTTCTCCTTCTCCATTCCCTATAGTTCTTCAGTTCTCCTAGACATAATCCCCACTGGTCTTACATTTGGGGGGCTTGTTTCAATGGTGCAGGATCCAAGGGTTGGCACAAGGGAAAGATCCCACCTCAGGGGAAAAGATTGCTCCTCCTTGCTCCTCAAGGAAAAGATTTTTAAGATCCCTCCTGATTTGGGGTCATCGTACAGAGGGTGCAGTTTTTGGCAATAGTGTAGCCCTGCCTCTCATCTCGGCGTGGTCCTTTTATCCTTTGCTGTGGAGGAACTGTTCATGTAGTTTTCAGACCTTTTTCAGAGGAAATTATTCCAAATGTAGCTGCAGATGTGTTGTGTCCATGAGAGAAGGCGAGTTCAGGATCTTCCTATACCTCTATCTTAAACTGTCCCTTTGAGGTCCAAGTTTTATAAACTGAATACTGAAGCTGTATTTTTTAGTTACCTGTTTTCCTTCAATAAACATGGTTCTGAAAAACAAATCTAATACTACCACTTAAACAAAAAAACAACACATATTAACAATAAAATATATTTGTATTTCTTACTGGAAAGTTAGACTCTTAAGGACCAAACACTGCTACCAAAGAGGATTAATATGTAATTACTTACAATTCTCAGCTTCCCACATTAATAAGAATATGTAATTACTTACAATTCTCAGCTTCCCACATTAATAAGAAAGATATGATCCCACAGGATTCTCTGTAAAGAATATTAAAACTTTCAGGGCACCTAGATGGCTCAGTCGGTTAAAGATCTGCCTTCAGCTCATGATCCCAGGGTCCTGGGACTGAGCCCCACATGGAGCTTCTTGCTCAGCAGGGAGCCTGCTTCTCCCTCTCCCTGCCACCTGCCTGCTTGTGCTCTGTCAAATAAATAAATAAAAGCTTAAAGCTTTATTAAAAGCTTACCATTTCTAATACAGCATTAAAAGATACAATTTATGGAAAGGTGGTATTTTTTAAGTAACAAAAGACCTTGTGAATGCAGGAGATCTTTAAAAATGACATTGATAAAGCAAAATTTCTGAGATACAATTCTTACAAATATTAACAATATTAAATAGCCAGCTTAAGAACTTCAGAAGCTTGAGGCCCCTGGGTGGTCCAGTTGGTTAAGCATCTGACCTGATTTCAGTACAAGTTACGATCTCAGGGTCAGGGGACTGAGCCCCACAATGGGCTCCAGGCTCAACCTGGAGTGTGGTTGGGACGGTCTCTCCCCAGCTGCCTCTGCCCCTTCCCAACCTGCACTCACACTCAGTGCTTTCTTCCTCTCACTCACTCTCAAAGTAAACAGATTAAATCTTTAAGAAAGAAAAGAATTTCAGGGGCACCTAGGTGGCTCAGTCAGTTAAGGATCTGCCTTGGGCATAAGGTCATGATCCCAGGGTCCTGGGATCAAGCCACACGGAGGGTTCCTTGCTCAGTGGGAAACCCGTTTCTCCCGATTCCTCTGCCTGCTGCTCCCCCACTTGTGCATGCTCTCGCTCAAATAAATAAATCTTAAAAAAAAAAAAAAAAAACCAACTTCCGAAGCTTGCTTAAAATGTGACATAAAGGGCGCCTGGGTGGCTCAGTGGGTTAAGCCGCTGCCTTCGGCTCAGGTCATGATCTCAGGGTCCTGGGATCGAGCCCCGCATCGGGCTCTCTGCTCAGCAGGGAGCCTGCTTCCTCCTCTCTCTCTGCCTGCCTCTCTGCCTGCTTGTGATCTCTCTCTGTCAAATACATAAAGAAAATCTTTAAAAAAAAAAATGTGACATAAAATCAGATACTGAAAGTGAAAAATAACACAGTACTACAGACTTTCTCCTTAAAAAAAAAAAGCTGTAGCAGTGAAGCCATTTCTCACCTCTCATTTACTCCACATCTATCTTCATCTATCTCACTTTCTCCTCCAAACATGCCCATCTCAAAAAAAAAAAAAAAAAAAAAAAAATGGTCACCAGTTACCTCCAACTCCACAGATCAATAGATACTTTTCTGGTTGTCATCTCATAAGACCTGTCAGCAATCAGCATACAGAAAACAGTACATCACATTATCATTTTTTAAACACTTTCCCTTTGGAGCTGTCCTAACACCACACAACCCTGGCTTTCCCAATGTTTCTCTTGCCATTTTCTTCTCTGTAGACTTTCCTCTCCTACACCTGTACATTTTAAATTTCCTCAGAGCAAAGCCCTGCTCTTTCCAATACTCTAGTTACACCTTTACCTAGATGATCTCATCCATTCCCTTAGTCTTAATAGTGACCATAATCTATCTCCAGTCCCAATTTTCCTGTGAACCAACCTCTGGTGTGAACTCCACATTTACTTTATTACTGTCAACAGGACATCTCTAAGCGGGTATCTCTCTCTAGCAAGTAAAACTAAAACAAATGTCCAAAAGAGAACTTTTGACTCTCTCCCTCTGCCCTTGAAATTATTTCATACGTCCATTCTATAAATATTTACTGAGCATATGTTCAGGCACTGTGCTGTATACTGGCACAACAATGTGTACTTGGGTAAGACAGATGGTACGTTATAAAATAAGCTATGAAGAGTACAAAATGTGTGTGATAAAGAATAGAGAAGAAGGCTGCTACTTGTGATAGGCTAGTCAAGTCATACTTCCACAGTTTTACATTCTCTCCCTCAGAAAACTGCATCTATTTAGGGGTTCCAGTCAAAAACCTAGGTATCTGTTCCCCACAAACAATCCAAGAGGTCAATCTACTGGGTTCTAACTTCAAAATCTACCTTGAAGTTGACTAGAACTCAAGCAAACAAAGAAAAGAGATATGGACAATGACAACTGCAATAGATGTCACAGAAGGAAATGCAAAAACTATGGAAGAAAATATCAGTGAAACCTAACTCACTCTGGGAGAAATAAGAAAAGGTTTCCTGGAGGAAGGATACCTAGGTTAACTCCAGATGATCACTACAAAAAGCCAAACAAAAAAAGAACAGAAGACTATGCCAAGAACAGGGATGGAATATCACTGAATCTAAAACACGTTCAGAGTGATAAAATCCTAGAACAGGGAGAAGGGATTAATAAAAGGCCAAAAGAAAGCACAAGTTACCAAAGATTAAAGAGATCATGTCACAAGGGCACAGAAATCAACTTTAAAAGTCTCCTACTGGCCAAATATGGGACAATTCGACTATAATAGATTAAAACCCAAGCTTGTGATGATACCAAAAAATGACAAAGTGAAAACCTTCACTAAACAACTCATTATAAATTATTCTGACACATTACAAAGGGAAACTATCAAACTTATATGCTACCTTTCCTGGAGCAAAGAGTAGCCAAACAGGTGGTAAGAGAAATTTCTTCTAGGAAATAAATGCAGGAGGAATTAAACAATCAGGGTATCACCATTTTATAACCCCTGATAAGATAATGGATTCAGAAAATAATCAACAAAAGATGCTAAAACAATTAGGGAAAGGGGAATCTTAAAATGTAAGAACAAGGTTGATAACAACAACTCACCAAACTTAGCATCACTAAAGGGAGAACAACTAGACACCATGTAACTCTAATGGGTAGGAAATTCACAACAAACATCTATGGGATATTTTTATTTAAAAAAAAAAATGAACCTGAATCTAATAAAATATCTACCAGCTTTCTAGATATAGAAAGTAAGTTATAGCAGTGGTTCTCAAACTTGAGCATCAGAATAACCTAAATGAGGCTTTGTTAAAACACAGAATGCTGGAAAGCACTGAATTAGAGTAAACCATAAGGAAGCAAAGAGCCATATAAAGAATGTGGGAAACTTTTAAGAAAAATAACCCAGTTTCAATATGAAATCATATTTTAAAAGGTGGGGGAGGCCGTTATAGAAAAAAATTACTTAAGCAACATAACTGCAAATGTAATATGCAGACTCTAAAGATTCTTGAATTAACAGGGGCGCCTGTGGATAGCTGACGGGGTTAAGCATCTGACTCTTGATTTCAACTCAGGTCATATCTCAGGGTCATGAGATGGAGACCCTGTTGGGCTCCATGCTGGGCATGGAGCCTGCTTAAGATTCTCTCTCTCCCTCTGCTCCTTTCCCCTTCTCTCCTCCCCGACCTCCCTCTCCACCACCCCCCCAAAAAAAGATTCTAAGTCAAACAAATCCACTATAAAAAGACATCTTGAAACAACTGAGAAAATATTAATATAATCTAAGAATAGATCATATTAAGGGAATTTCTGTTAAGCATAATAATAGAATGATGGCTTAGTTTTTAAAAACCTTAAGTTAATTAGGAAAAAAAAAAATCAAGGCTACAGACTGTGCAAAAGCCACACAATACGGGCCACTTTAAGGAGTTTGGGCCTAAACTGAATGGTTTTACACATAAGCATAGAATCATCATACTTATAACTTCTGGTTCCTGAATGTCATGTGCTAAGCACTGCATTAAGTACTTAACATGACTTATCTCTTTGAATCCTTAAAATAACTTTGTAATGCAGATATTAAATTCTATACCATTTTGCAGGCTGATCATAATCAGAATTTGCATTCTTTAGGGGCGCCTGGGTGGCTCAGTGGGTTGAGCCGCTGCCTTCGGCTCGGGTCGTGATCTCAGGGTCCTGGGATCGAGTCCCGCATTGGGCTCTCTGCTCAGCGGGGAGCCTGCTTCCCTCTCTCTCTCTCTCTCTCTCTGCCTGCCTCTCTGTCTACTTGTGATCTCTGTCAAATAAATAAATTAAAAAAAAAAAAAAAGAATTTGCATTCTTTAAAGGATAAAGTGTTGAGAATACTTTGGAGCACAACAAGAGTGATGGAAAAAAGAACAATTAAGAGATTGTTACAACAATATAAGAATTTCTGGTATAGACAGTAAAAGCAAATGCTCATGCATTATGAACAGAACAAAAATACAGCAATTTTTTTAACAAAACATGAATTATGTCCTACAGACATTTAATTCTGAAACAAACTTCTTCACCAAATTAGACATTTTTCAAAGAATTTTATTTTTGAAGCAATCATTTTATATGTACTGTAGTTACTGGACTTACAGTTAATTCTTTCTTCCACTACAAAGTGGCCTGATGGAAAAAATGTCAAACAGTATGTTCTCCTAGAAACCACCTTCTTTCCCAAATCCTCAAAAATATGAAAGCAAGTTACTGTTTTAATTCTATAAATTACTGAAATAACATCCCTGTGATATCCTTCACACTCCTGTCAGCTCAAGAAGCTTAGATAAGACAAGCACACAGAAATCAATATGGTAATGATCTTTTTTAAAAGTGAAAACTGAAGGGAAGGGGGTGAACCCTGACCACCTTTTCCAATGGGGTGACCATGAAAGACTATTTCAAGGCTAAAGCTTCATTCATATCAAAAGTCTCTCCTATCTCAGAGCCCTACTGTAACTTTTTACCACCGGGCCTTGTATGTTGCTAACTCTAGGAACAGACTCTTGGATGCTGAGCTATTGGTTAGTGCCAAAGGCTGTGTCCAAGTCAGATTCACCAACTTAAACTAAGTATACAAAACAAAACCAAAAAAAGTTTCTAGAAAGGAAAGCATGGTATACTGGAATGAAATTTTAATCTACTCTAAAACCTGAGTTACATCATTTGTTATTAGGGAAATGCAAATTAAAACCACAATAAGGGGTGTGCCTGGGTAGCTCAGTGGGTTAAGCAATGGACTCTTGGTTTCGGCTCAGGTCCAGATCTTGGTGTCCTGAGATCAAGCCCCATATTGGGCTCTGTGCTCAGGAAAGAATCTGCTTGGGATTCTCTCTCTCTCTCCGTCTGCCCCTCCCAGCTTGTGCAGGCTCTTTCTCTCTAAAATAAATAAATAGGGGCTCCTGGGTGGCTCAGTGGGTTAAGCCTCTGCCTTCGGCTCAGGTCATGATCTCAGGGTCCTGGGATCGAGCCCCGCATCGGGCTCTCTGCTCAGCGGTGAGCCTGCTTCCCTCTCTCTCTGCCTGCCTCTCTGCCTACTTGTGATCTCTCTCTCTCTCTCTCTCTCTGTCAAATGAATAAAAAATTTAAAAAAAAATTAAAATAAATAAATAAATCTTAAAAACACACACACAAGATCAACAAGATTCCACAACATCCACGAGAATGGCTATAATCAAGAAGTCTCAAAAATGGTGAACGTGGTAAACATTGTTAGGTGTTTTTCACAATACAAAAAAATCTTAATTAAAAAAATAGACTAACGGATACCAGGTATTGGGAAGGACATGGAACAATCATAACCTTCACACACTGCTCATGATACAACTAATACAACTAAGAAAAGTTGGGCAATTTTTTTGGAAGTATATACTTAGCATATGACCCAGTAATCCCACTCCTTGGTAACCATCCAAGAGAAATGAAAGCATATGTCTGCATAAATATTTGCATACAAATGTTCACAGCAGCATTGTTCTTCACAGACCAAATCTGAGAACAACCCAAAGGTCTGCCAATTGGTAGTAAATGGATAAAGAAATTGTAGTATACCCATACAATGGAATACTACTCAGCAATAAAACTGAAGAAACTGATAAGTACAACTGAGATAAATCCCAAAAATCATCACTATGAGTTAAAATAAGCCAGACAGAAAAGACTATAAACATGATCATATTTATAAGAAATTCTAGAAAAGTCAAAACTTCACTCATTAGAGCAGATCACTGACTGCCCTGAATGAGGATGGGTTAAGAACTGACTACAAAGGGTCATGAAGGAACTTCTGGGGGGATGGAAGTGTTCTAAAACTTCACTGGGGTGGTGTACAAAACTGTAAACATGTAACAAAATTCAAAGAACTGTGCACTTAGAATGGCTTAATTTTACTCTATGTTAATTATAGCTCAATGAAGTTGTTTAAAAAAATTACAAGGATGCCTAGGTGGCTCAATTTGTTGAACACCTGCCTTCAGCTCGGGCCATGATCCCAGGGTTCTGGGATCTAGTCCTGCACTGGGCTGCTTGTACAGCAGGAAGCCTGCTTCTCCCTCTGCCTGCCACTCCCCCTGCTTGTGTTCTCTCTCTCTCTCTCTCTCTCTCTGACAAATAAAATCTTAAAAAAAGAAAAAAATTACCTGGGTTACCTAGATCTTCAAGTTACCACCTGTGTGATGCTAACCAGTTTTCATTTTCTCACACGTACACTTGCACATTTTATTTTTTTAAAGCAATCACTTCTAAATCATACTGCACTTACTGGGCTTATACATAATTCTTACTTCCACTGGAAAAAGGATCATATAGTTATCTATACTTTCTCTCTCACACAAGGTTGTTGTGAAATATCACATGAGATAACTAATGAGAAAGTGCTTAGGCAACTCTAAAGTAGTGTTACACAACTATATAGTAGGCTTTACCTTTTTTAAAAATAGACATGAAAATTTTTTTTCATATATGTGACTTCAGACCCTTGGAAACTTGAGTACCCTAAAGTCAATCTTTGCCCAGAAATAGAAAGCCTAATCAAGTGTCACCTTTTTAATATCCTCAACCTGCTTTGTACTGACTCTTGATTTACTGGATGTCTCAACGCAGTATTATCCAGACTACACTTTCGTTTTTCAAAAGAAAATCAGTAAAGAAGTGTTTTAAAAAATTCATTTGATGAGTATGGCCTGACATTTATTTCCCAGTGGAAAAGACCCAAATCTAGAAAACTGTTTCATTAAACACTTTTCCAAGATGTTCACATCGTGGTTTTTCTTCCTCTAAAAGTTAGTTCTTTCCATTTAGTACTACAATTCCACACGTATTACTGAGTGTTTAGTAATGTGACCCCCATTACCAAGAGAGGGTGAATAATTTTAAGAACATGAAAACCTGTTACCAGTGTGGTACAGTCATTTCAAACTTTTGCCTGTTGCAGTTTTAACAGACTCTCATTTTTTTCCTACTACTACTGAACAACTGGGCTCTTTGCTGTTCTACCAGGTTTGAGTGATATGTGACATTTAGCCTAGTTATACTTAACAAGTTTCCACTCCGCAACAAGTATGAAGGCTATGTGAAAGACATAATCTCTACTTCAAATGTGGTTTGGCGAAACCACATGAATTCAATTTTACCTTGAATTCATGATTCTACGACACTGTCTTACAATTCTAGTAAGTTTTTCTACCAGCAACAGGTACTGCAACCAAAAATTAATAAAGCCTTTACTACCACAAAATATTTCGCTATCGTTTTCAATTTTTAAAGACACCTTTCTGGTAACAGTTGTAAGAGGATGATTCTATGGTCAATTCTAACGCCGTGCCTTCCTCTGATTCGTTCCTGCTCCAGTCTAGTCAGTAGTAACCATAACCTCTTAGGTTTCACCTTTCTCCTTCGATAACAATAAGACCGCTCGTTCCGGTAACTGCACACCTCCAATATTAGTTTCCAAGAAACTAGAAAGAACGGCACCTTGCCTACTCGTTCCTCCAGCCCTCTACCCTCAGAAGGTTGCACAAAACGGGAGGCTCTCCCCCACAACAGCAAGCAGGCTGGAATGAAGCACCCAGAGAGCGACTGGCCTCGGGTAGGAGAGGATAATTTCTGGGCCCCGAGGACTGCGGCTGAGGTCCAGCCCAGCCCGCTCCCAACTCTACTCGCTGCCAGAAAGGAGTGTGGACCCCTACGCTCAGGCCGCGGCGCTCGGTGGGGAAGGCACAGCCGCGTGTGGCAGCGGGGCAGGACGTAAACAAACCGGCCAGGAGGAGGGGGAAGGGGCAAGTGCTGGGATGGGGGGTGGTGGGCCGAAAAGGACCTCCCTCCAACCTCCAGCTCAGGACCGCAGCTGCCCAGCCGCTCCCCACCGGGGCCCAGGTCCCAATCCCGGCGCGGCGCGGCCGCGCGGGCAGGAATGCCAAAGGCCCCTGCACATCTGGAGCCCGGAGCCCACAAGGCCCTCGGCTCGGCTCCCCCCACCCCGCAGCGCCCTACCTGAACGCGCAATCTGGGTCCCGCGCGTCCCGACCGGGCGCGCCCAGCCCGCTCCTCTTGCTGAAGAGCTTCTGGAACAGTGTAGGAGCCATGCTGACCACGGCCAAACCAGGGTCGTTCCTTAGGGCGCTCGCTAGGCCCCCGCTCCTAGAGCCGCCCCGCCACCCCCATGAGCGCCTCAGTCATATGACAGAAATTAGTCACTTCAAACGGCCACGGCGCGCGGGGCGGGGCGCGAGGCAAGGTCGGCGTCCATTGGCTGGCGGTGAGCCGCATCACGTGGCGCCGCGCGGAGCCGGGGTCGGGGGTGGGGGGGTAAGGCGGAGGCGTAGGGCGGAGCTGGCCCCCATAGGTTGACTAGAGAATTCCCTCACGTGGCTGCTCACCGGGCGTGGTGTGCAAGGAAAGGAGGGGAGGGGCGGGGAGTAGAGCTGCCTGGGGAAGAATAGGGGGAACGCGCGCAGCTCGGGGTTGTTGTGCGTGACGTTGTCTGCTGCTCTCTGAGGCTACGGTGGGGTGGTGCGGGAACAACGCCCGGTACTTTGGGATGCAGAAAGCTTCCTCTTCCGGCAGCCACGACCGAGATGCTTAGAGCTCCAGGGCTGCCGACCCTCGCCCGCCATCCTTTCCTCAGCCTCCGAGGTTTCGCACCTCCGTCGCGCTCCCGACCGGTCCAGCGGACCCCTGAGCAGAAAAGGCGCGCGACCTAGTCTGGACTTTGCGGGGGCCACAGGCCTGCCAGTGCAGGGCCGCGAGGGGTGTGGGCTCAGAGCTTGGCGGCGCGTGGCTGGTGGAGAGCCCTGCCCAGACACTTGCCACAGCTTTGACCTCCAGCAGAAAAAGGCCTCGGCCAGGAACTTCGGGCCGGCAGCCGCCTTCAGCGTTTCTCACTACCCTAACGATAGGATTTAAGCTCTATCTTAACGCCTAGGTAGGTAGGGAGAGGAGAATTCCACGGTGGAACTATAAACAAATGGATTTGATACGAGAAAAAGTGCATTACAAAGGGGGGAAGAAAGAACATTGCTCAAAAATGACCTTACACTCTTTTTAAACCCAGGACGCCAAATTTTATCAGGGTTCAGATCAAAGTGGTCTTGCAAATTTTCAGCACCATTTATTAACCCACTCCCCTCCAGAATAAGGAGTTTTGTACTGTAGGATAAAATTCTCTGGTAAATATGGATGTCAAGAAATAACTGGTACGTGGTTTTAAGGATAGATTTAAAAAAAAGACTTTTGAATATTTCATTTAATTAAGCAGACAAATCAATGTATTTTCCTTGCGTGGCTACCAACTTCCACTAATTTGCAGCTAGAGTTTAGGCCATATGTATTTATTTATTTATTTGAGAGGAGAAAGAGAGCACCAGTAGGTAGGAGGGGCAAAGGGAGAGGGAGAAGCAGACTCCCTGCTGAGCTGGGAGCCCAATGAGGCTTAATCCTAGGACCCTGAGATCAGGACCTGAGCCACCCACATGCCTTAAGAAATTAATTTATTAATTCCACAAATGCTTAAGTGCCCTTGGTCCAGGTACTGGGGATCCAAAGTAAACACAAAGACAAAGCTAACTTTCTATATAAGGAGATAATAAATAACTAAACAAGGTAATGAGAGCTAAGCAATGAAATGAGGGAGTGGGGAAGGTCTCTGTGAGAAGGTGACATTTGAGGTTCTCAAGTTAAGATTCATTCATAACTTCACTGCACATTGCCCAAGCTCCAAAACTTACTGGGCAATACAGATTCAAAACAGCAGGACTATGCTCTGTGTAAAGATAATCCTCTGATTCTGACGCCAAACAAAGAAAGATTTTTAATAAGGCAAAATGAATTACGTATACAGTTGACCATTGGACAAGGTGGGGGCAAGGAGCCCCAACCCCTGCAACTCAAAAATCCAAGTATAACTTAGACTCCCCCAAAATTTAACTACTTAAAGCCTACAGTTGACCAGAAGCCTTATTGATAACATAAACAGTTAACACAAAGCATGTATTATATAAGCATGTATTACATAATGTATTCTTATGACAAAGTAAGCTAGTGAAAAGAAAATACTAAAATCATAACGGAAATACATTTATAGTACCAAGCTGTAAAAATCTACATATAAGAGAATCTACACAGTTCAAACTATTTCCCACCCACCTACCCCCAAAAGATGTGAACATGGAATAAAATTTTTGTTAACAAAAAATGAAGTCAATGCAATGTTTTAAAGTGAGAATATGCACATCCTATAAATCACTTAATCATTTGGGAATGTTTTATTTTGCCTTTATACTAGCAAGTTACACTAAATGATTTCAAGTGGAAACAGTCTCAAGCCTGTATATACAGAACCCTTGACACTGAGAACTCACGGCTGGTTCATGGATGGCACAGAGAAGAGTGTTTCCTTGTCCCCTCAGAAGCAAGTTTCTAAAAACAATAACCTTATATGCTTTCATCTTGGGAAAAAGTTACTTCATGGGATAATTATAGATATTAATAGTAAGGGAAAGAACATTACTGCTTGCATAAGAGATACTTTGTTTTACTATTCTCTAATCATATAAAAATTTCATTTCTATGGTTTCATTTAGCCTTATGTTTGAAAGGTACAGAAAAACTAGCTATCATTCATATTTCCTTTATGTTGCAGGGTAATATTCAAATTACAGAATAAGAAAGCACTAATATGATACAAGCTTGTTATAAAAGAAGACAAGTTACTTAATTATGCAGACTACATTGAAAATAATTTCCAATAATATAAAAGACAAGGGCACTCTCTTCTGGTTACAGATACAGGGAAAGGTGACAATAAAATTGGAATCTTGCTCTCTCAAACACATGCTAATAAGCATGCCTCAATTGTGCTAAATTTTCCTAAAACAAGTTAAGTTTTCACTGTCACAGAACAAGACATTCAGAATCTAGATCATCAAAACTGCCTGAAGGACTCAGGGTACCTCACTGGTTTTCTGTTGTTATTGTTTTGTTTTGCTTAAGATTTTTAATTTATTTGTTAGCAAGAGAGAGAGTGTGTGTGAGCAGGGGGAGGGGCAGACAGAGAGGGAGAAGCAGACTCCCTGCTGAGCATAGAGCCTGATGTGGGACTTGTTCTGGGGATACTGAGATCATGACCTGAGTCAAAGGCAGACACTTAACCAACTGAGCCACCCAGGCACTCCAGTACCTCAGTTTTAAAAACTCTTAAACCAATTGAAGGTTTACTGCTATATGATAAAGGAATGGCAGTAGTTTGAGACATCAGAAAACCTAAACATTCATTTATTCAACCAAATATTTCTTGAGGTCTCTAAGGTCTCAGACTCTGCTGTAGGAACTGAGGACATTAGTGCTAAACACAGAAGTCCCTACTCTTGGGAACTTAGTTCTCAGTGGGAACAGGCAAAATAAACAAGATGTTTGCAAGCTATGCTAGGAGCTAGGAACAAAATAGTTGATAGCAAGCATCTGGAGAAGGCCAGATTTACACAGGGTGGTCAGGACAGCCTTCTCCAAAGGTGTGGGATTTAAATTAAGGTCTAAACAATGAAAAGGAACCAGCAGTGGGAAAAAGGTGACAAAGAACATTCTGGCAAAGATTAGAAAAATTACACAGGCTCTGAGGCAGAAATGGGTTTGACTTGTTTGAAGAAGAAAAAAGAGGCCAGAAGAGCTGAGTATACTCTGGGAAGAAGGAGATGTTTGAGAGGTGGTTACAAAGACATAGGGAGCATTATGTACCACATTATGTAGGTACCTTGTAAATCATGACAAAGAGGTTAGATTAAATGTGATGGGAGCTACTGCAAGATTTTAAAACAGGAAAAGGACATCCTCCAATTAATGACTCTAGAAGATTACTCTGGCTGCTTTGAGGAGAACGTAATCTAAAAGATTGAGAATGAAAGCAGAGAAAGTGTATAGGAGGCTACTGTGCATTTTCAGTGGACGTGGAAGATGACTAACTGGAGTTATTCTGGAGATACAGCCAGCAGGACTTCTGACAGAAGTGAGGGAAAGAAAAAGGATTAATTTCTAGATTTTTCCCTTAAGTAACTAAATGGAAGTCATTTTCCAATAGAATAACCAGGAAAAGCACAGGTTTGAAGAAGAAAATCAAGTGTAGTAAGTTTGGATATACTGAGTTTGAATTGTCTTTTAGATATCCATGTAGAGATTCTGAGTAGAATATATGGGGAGAAAACAGGATTGGAAAGATATATTTTGGAGGCATTTAAAATAATGGAATGGAGGGGCGCCTGGGTGGCTCAGTGGGTTAAAGCCTGTCTTCAGCTCAGGTCATGATCCTGGGATCATGGTCAATGGGATGGAGCCCTGCATTGGGCTCTCTGCTTAGCAGGGAGCCTGCTTCCCCCACCCCACACCCCCCGCCTGCCTCTCTGCCTACTTGTGATCTCTGTCTGTCAAATAAATAAATAAAATTTTAAAATAATAGAATGGAGGAGTTCACCTAGGGAGAATGTATATGTGGAGAAGGGGGTCCAGGACTAAGATTCGATGAGGATAACACTTATAGGTCTTGAAGAAAAGGATCCAGCAAAGAATAAGGAGAGAAGAAAATATGTCCAAAAGGAGGAAAGGATCAACTGTGTTGGATGTCACTGAAAATTTAAGTGTCCATTAGATTTCTCAGCAGGGACATCTTGACAAGAGTAGTTTCAGTGGACTCATGTGAGCAAAAACCTGAATGGAGTGTGTTCAAAAAAATAAAGGGTAGAAAGGAAGTGGTAAAGCAAATATAAACAATCCTCTGTTTTACTGAGATAGGGAGCAGAAAAATGAGGAGTGAGAGGAGATAGGAAGAAGGAAAACTGTTTTTCTTTTTTCAAAACAGAAGATATTAGAGAATTTTGTATTCTAATGGAAACAATCAAAAGGAGATAATGGGGCACCTGGGTGGCTCAGTCGATTAAGTGTCAACTCTTGATTTCAGCTCAGCTCATAATCTCAGAGTTGTGAGATCAAGCTCCATGTGGGGGTCCATGCTCAGCAAGGAGTCTGCTTAAGATTCTTTCCCCCTCTTTCTCTCTCCCCCTCTGTCGCCCCCCCACTTGTGCTCTCTCTCTCTCTCTCTCTCTAAAACAAACTAATTATTTTTTAAAATCTTTTAAAAAAGAGAGAGATGGTGTCATCAAGCACCTACTATGTTCTAGGTGCTCAGAGTACAATAACAAATAAGACAGGTAGAGTCCTTGCTCTTAAGAAACCAACAAGTAAAGAAAGAGTTATTGCACATTGTGATAAATGCTTTTAAGGAATCAAACTTTTACCTTCAGTATAAAATAAATTGGTTTGAAATTTTCAGAATTCTATTAGACGTATACAAAAGAAGTTCCTTTATATAATGACACATTTCTATGACAAACATTTTTTCAACAAATATTTTTCAGATACTTAATATATTTAATGTGTCTAGCAACTGTGCTAGAACCTGGAAATAGACTAATAAACAAGATACAGTTATTATACTTGAAGAACTTACAGTGTAGTAGGAAAAAAAAGGATTTGACAGGCAATTTTAGTTCACTGTGACATATGCTATGAAGTGGCCAAGTACAGCTGCCATGGGGATACAAAGAAAGACAATTAGCCTTCTGGAGGAATTAAGGAGAATTTTCTGAAGAAAGGAATGAATAGGGATTAAAAATAAAAATAGGAGAAGCTAAAGAAAGGAGGATGTGGGCAGGAGAGTTGTGTTTCGGGCAGATGGAGGAGCACGTGCAAGGCTGGAGGCATGATAAAATATAAAAATTCAGTGACCTATAATGTAATCTAGTGGTAACACTGAACTAGATTAAGAAAAATATGTAAAATAAATTTAAAAGATCATACTTTATTCAGAACACTTTGGAAAGCTACTGAGGGATTTTTTAGCAGAAAACATGATCAGATGAACATTTTAGAAAGCGCCTTCTGGATGCATTATGGAAAATTAACTATAGGGTACCAGAATAAAGGTTGAGAATTTAGTGGTAAGACTGGTACACAAAACCAAGATAATGCTGGCACGAACTCAGAGAAAGGCCATAGGAATGGAGGGGTTATTTAGGATTCAGGACCAAGTTCATGAATGACTGCCTGTGAGAAAATAAGAGAAAGGGAGGAGTCATGGATGATATCCAAATTTCTGGCTCAACTTACATGGATGAATTAAGATATCTAACACTGAAACAGAAAATAGAAGAACTGCTTTAAGGGAGAAAATAACTTCAGGTTGGGATATGCTGAATATAGGATACCATAAGAACCCATGGTGTAATGACAAACAAACATTTGGATATAGAGATCTAGAAGTCTGGGCAGGTCTTAGTTGAGTTCACCAGTCAGGATGCTCTATGTTACACATGATAGAAAAACCAAACTAAACTAGCATAGTTTTAAAAAGAAACTGATTATCAGAACCAGACCTAACGTAGATGGAAAGTTCAGGCACAGATGCATCCAGGGACAGCAACAGTGATATCAAGAATCCAGTTTCTCTATCAAAGCTCTAATCTCTCTGTGTGAACTCCATTCCCAGGCCTCCATTTGTGGACACAGGTGGCTGCCAGCAGCTTTCCATTCAGATAAAATCCATTCAGGTAAAAATCCAAGAGAATAAAGAAAATATCTATATCCCAGCATTCCCAGAAAAAAACAAAAAAAAACAAAACAAAACAAAAAAAAACCTCTTGAGCTTTAATACCAGTAGAATTGTTAGGCCTTGGTCCCCCGCCTAGTGATCCAATCATTGTGCCAGAGTTGGGAGAGCTATGTTAATTTATGTAAATCATTAATGGCCCACCCCTGGAACTAAGGATGGGATTAATCCCATCTAAACCATATGGCTTGGAAATTCAAAACCCAGTCAGGATGGCGGTAGAGGGGAAATGAAACACAATAATGAACAAGTGTAGTTCTTTCACTCAAGAACCTTACAGTCTAGGAGGGAGGAGTCAAGATGGCGGAGAAGTAGCAGGCTGAGACTACTTCAGGTAGCGGGAGATCAGCTAGATAGCTTATCTAAAGATTGCAAACACCTACAAATCCAACGGGAGATCGAAGAGAAGAAGAACAGCAACTCTAGAAACAGAAAATCAACCACTTTCTGAAAGGTCGCAGGCTCGGTCAGCTCGGAGCGCGGCGGAAGGAAGGGTGACGGGAGTAAATCGGCGCTGTTCTCTGAGGGCGCACTGAGGAGTGGGGCCCTGGGCTCTCGGCTCCTCCGGGCCGGAGACCGGGAGGCCGCCATCTTCATTCCCGCCCTCCGGAACTCTACGGAAAGCGCTCAGGGAACAAAAGCTCCCGAAAGCAAACCCAAGCGGATTACTCAGCCCGGCCCCTGGTAAGGGCGGTGCAACTCCGCCCGGGGCAAAGACACTTGAGAATCACTACAACAGGCCCCTCCCCCAGAAGATCAACAAGAAGCCCAGCCAGGACCCAGTTCTACCAAGGAGTACAGTTTCAATACTAAGGAGAGCAGCGTAATTCCAAAGGAGGAGAAAGCAAACTACGGAACTCATGGCTCTCTCCCCATGATTCTTTAGCATTGCAGTTAATCTTCTGATTTGGCTAAAGCATATTTTCCTGGGGTTGTTGCCACC
>NW_019154089.1:8394199-8513515 GCF_002288905.1 Enhydra lutris kenyoni | reverse complement strand
AAACAAACTGAGGGTTGATGGGGGGAGGGGGGTTGGGGGGGGGTGGGATTATGGACATTGGGGAGGGTATGTGCTATGATGAGTGCTGTGAAGTGTGTAAACCTGGCGATTCACAGACCTGTACCCCTGGGGATAAAAATATATTATATGTTTATAAAAAATAAAATTAAAAAAAAAAAAAAAGAATAAGACATCCCTAAGTTTGGGGCACCTGGGTGGCTCAGTGGGTTAAGCCTCTGCTTTTGGCTCAGGTCATGATCTCAGGGTCCTGGGATTGAGCCCGCATGGCATCAGGCTTTCTACTCAGCAGGGAGCCTGCTTCCTCCTCTCTCTCTCTGACTGCCTCTCTGCCTACTTGTGATCTCTGTCAAATAAATAAATAAAATCTTAAAAAAAAAAAAAAGACATCCCTAAGTTCAAAACCTAGTTCTGTCACGTGAGTAAATTCCTTAAATCCTCTTTTAGCTTCCTATCTAAAATTGGCATAATGATAGTACTTAGCTCAGAGAGTTATTGCAAGGATTAGACATAATTTATGTAAAGCATCTGAAATATAATAATCACTCATTATGCAATAAGTATTACTTATTTCTATAGAGTAGGTTAATTCCTCTAGACTATCTATGTTTTTCTTTTTCCCTTTGGAAATTATTCCTTTGTTTGTACTAAATTGCAAAAGCCTAAAATATATTGTGTAGTTGTTGTATTAGATGATAAATTTGGTTGTGCCATCTCACATAAAGAATATAGCAGGTAGGGGCGCCTGGGTGGCTCAGTGGGTTAAAGCCTCTGCCTTCGGCTCAGGTCATAATCCCAGGGTCCTGGGATCGAGCCCTGCGTTGGGCTCTTTGCTCAGCAGGGAGCCTGCTCCCCCTTCTCTCTATGCCTGCCTCTCTGCCTACTTGTGATCTCTCTCTCTGTCAAATAAATAAATAAAATCTTAAAAAAAAAAAAGAACATAGAAGGTAATTGTGTGTAGCTTTTGACACAGACACCTCGATCTAGTACAAATATAGAGGTGCCATACCATATCTTGGGGAAAAAGAAATCAAACTAGTTTGACATCATGGAGATTTTTAAACCTGTTGATTTTGACGTCAAAAAAGATGAAGTTCTACAGTTGACTGGTTCATTTATCCAGCAAATATGTATTGAATCTGGATGTTATATCTAGATGAAGTTAGTTAATAGTAATATTGAAATAAAGACATAGTTGTCTTTATGAAATTTGGAATCTCATAGAGGAAGTCAGATAAGGTAATACAAGTCCAGTGGAGACATAGGTGCTTTCATAGAGGTATATGTGGGACTGTGTTGGGGTACCTAGGGAGATGATTTGAAGGATGTTTTGAAGCCCTCAGAGGCATTCTGAGCATAGGCTTTCTAGGCAGAGGCCACATAAATTGAAGCACAGAGGCTTAATGTATTCTTGGGTAGTTAACCAACTGAAAGTAGTTATGTTTGGCTGGAGTGCAGATTGGACTCTGAGAACTGTCTTGAGTAGTAATCAGAGGACAAATTGTGGAGAGCCTCCTATGTCACACTGACTTTTTACTTTCATGGTCAAATTGCTTTTTAATTAGTTCATTCTTGTGGGAATGACTTGGAAAAAAAGTGAGCTGGGAGTAGAAGGATCGGGTGGGAGGTTTACTAAAGTCCTGAAGAACAGACTCGAGAAAATGAGGATCTGAGCCAGTATATCTCAAAATGTGGTGCTCAGAAACACCTAAGTAATTTATAAATAATTTATAAATAATGCATATTCCCGGGTCATTGGTTTAGCGATCTGATTCAGTACTACTGGGGTTTGAGAAACAGTCTGAACTAAAAATGTGTTCTGGCATAATTGCCAGGACTTAGTGACTGATTAGGTACTGGTACAGGTTGCTGAGAGAAGAGGACAGTTAGGATGACTCCCAGGTATCCAGTATTGTAAAGTTTCAGAGATGATGTGTTATAGGTGCTGTCTGTCCTTGGAAATGTATGAAGCCTGGTTAAAGGTAGGTAAAACTAGGTAGTGGGTGTGCTGATTACCCACTTGGGAAGTTACTACAATTGGTATGGCCTTGATTACTGTGGCCCAGTTTTCAAAGCATTTAATAAATAAGCAGATAGTGTCTGAGGTCAGTAAAGAAAACAACAGGGAGGAGTAGAGGGTAGAACAGGCAGTGCTTTGCACATTTTAATGTACTGGCGAATTGCCTGTGGATCTTGTTAAAGTAGAGATTTTGATTTATTAGATCTGGAATGGAGCCCAAGATTTTACTTTTTTTTAAAGATTTTATTTATTTGTTAGAGAGAGCGCACAAGCAGGGGGGACAGCAGGCAGAAGAAGAAGCAGGCTCCTCACTGATCACAGAGCCCAATGTGGGGACTCAATCCCAGAACGCTGGGATCATGACCTGAGCTGAAGTTAGACGCTTAATCCACTGAGCCACCCAGGCATCTCAAGATTCTACATTTCTAATGAACTTTTACATGAGGATGAAATTATTGGTCTATGGACCACAGTTTGAACAGTGAAGATAGAGGTCTCTGGCGTTCAAACTTATCTACAGATCATACTTTCCTGGGTATTTGAATCCCTTGTCCTGAGATTCTAATCTAATTGGTATGAATGTGGCCTGTATGTAGGTACAACAGAATTTGAGAATCACTGATAAAGGTCAGGGGTGATGTATGTCATAGTGTGAAAGTGGCAGTGAGAATAGGTTAAACTGGCTCCATTCGGGATCTCCTGGTATCAGATGTAGAAGGAAAATCCCCAGAATCCTGTACTAGAAAGAACCTGGATTTAGCTACAGCAAAGAGTAGTAGAATACAAAGGAAGGGTGGGTAGGAAAATGTGAGGGGCTTCTTCATGGGTGGTGGATGAGGATGAGAAGCACAACTGGATCAACTCCTCCAGGTTACATAGCTAGAGTTAGAGGCCATCTTTGCTGGGCTTCCCATTGGAATATTATTGAGCAGGTCTTTTTCTGTCTCCAAAGAGGTATCCTCAGCCTGTCCAGGAAGGAATGAGCCAGCTATTCCTTTTTAAAATTATTTTTTATGGCTTCTGGATTTATTTCCTGAGGCTTGACAGGATGAAACTAGATTGGCTGGCTGTCAAGAGTTTTTTTTGTTCTTTTTTTAAAAACTGATTCTTGTCTTTCTTTCTTTCTTTCTTTCTTTCTTTCTTTCTTTCTTTCTTTCTTTCTTTCTTTCTTAAGATTTTATTTATTTATTTGACAGAGATCACAAGTGGGCAGAGAGGCAGGCAGATAGAGAGAGAGTTGGAAGCAGGCTCCCTGCTGAGCAGAGAGCCCGATGCCTCTGGGCCCGATCCCAGGACCCTGGGATCACGACCTGAGCCAAAAGCAGAGGCTTTAACTCACTGAGCCACCCAGGTGCCCCCCACTTTTTAAAAAAGATTTTATTTATTTATTTGACAGAGATCACAAGTAGGCGGAGAGGGGTGGTGGGGAAGCAGGCTCCCTGCTGAACAGAGAGCCCCATTCGGGGCTGATCCCAGGGTCCTGGGATCATGATCTGAGCCGAAGGCAGAAGCTTTAACCCACTGAGCCACCCAGGCGGCCCCTGTGAAGAGTTTTTGCCCCCAAGGATTGGTTATTAATAATTATTGGTCACCTTCTTATGATGTATATGAAATAATCTATTGTTTTATATTTTTCTCCAGATATTATAATAAAAACAAATGGCAGAATGTAGCAGCCATGGCTGAATTGTCACCACTTTGAAGATATACATGAATGTGAAGTCAAAGTCCATAAAGCAGAATGTCTGCCTGAAATTATATATAATGCAAAAATCAAAATTCTCTAATTATATGTGATATAACCTAGTGATGAAATTCTACTGAGATTCTTATAATTTACTTTTAATCAGTAAAGAAACACTCTTATGTATGTCTCTTAAATATATGTATTTGTATTGTAAAATAAGAACAAATAGCTTATATTAAAAGACTGTACACTAAACAAATGATTTCAGCTATTTATAAAGAGCAAAGTACCAGGCTACTGTGTAACTCCCTTTGTTTTTTTCCCCCAGAGTTTGTCCTCTATATGGATTAAAGTAGTAAAGTTGAAGCACTAAAAATGAAAATGCTTATATTACGAGCTATTTTTAACAGAACTTAATTGAAACCACATGAGTGAGAGACCTAATTCCAGGTCTGACTGAAAGAAACTCTATACTCAACTTTGCTGAAGCAGGGAATGTATAATATGTACAATCAATCATACACTAAGTTTTTGATGTATTACCTCATTCTCATACCTTCTTTAGCTAATACTGTCTGTAAGATTTTATGTGTTTATTCATGTGAGATATTATTTGTTGTGGTGTCTCTACACTGCTCTTCCTAAAAAACAGCAGTCCTATTGTCAGTGAACATAGTACAATTATATAACTGTTGGTGAAATTTTAACTCTTGATGGTTTACTAATGTTATACATAAAAGTAAGAGTCAGATTTTCAAAGCTGCTTCAGTAAGAAAGAAAATTCTAAAATCAATGAATTAATTTGAGATTTTGTAAACTATATAGCATTCATTTTTAAAGAGGAGTTCCATGAAGATATTCTTTTTTTTTTTTTTAAGATTTTTAAAATTTATTTGACAGACAGAGATCACAAGTACGCAGAGAGGCAGTGTGGGGGGGTGGAGAAGGCTCCCCACGGAGCAGAGAGCCGGTGGTGGTGTTGGTGTTGGTGATGGTGGTGGTGGTGGTGCTGCTGCTGCTGCTGCTGGTGCTGGTGGTGGTGGTGGTGGTGGTGATGATGATGATGATGATGATGATGCTGATGATGCTGATGCCGGGCTTGATCCCAGGATGCTGGGCTCATGACCTGAGCTGAAGGCAGAGGCTTTAACCCACTGAGCCACCCAGGCACCCCTGAAGATATTCTTATGAATTATTTGACAAGGCCTTAAGCCACTAACAAAGCTATTTGTGATTTCTATTTCACACTCTCATCTGGAGGTGAAATACAGGAAAGTTGTTAGGAAATGTAGAAGAGACCATTAAAGATGGAGGCTAAAACCCAATTTAGATCTGGATTTTAAATCAGTACTCAACCAATAAAGCACTTGGGATGGTTATAAAAGCAGAAATGTGACAAGCAATGTGGGGAAGAAGAAATGAAATAGAAGGCCTATTCCCTACTTTCAAGGAGTTTATCATCCAAGTGGAAAGCAAGAGGACAAATTACTTGGTAGTTTCTAATCAGGTGGTGGGTTCCTGTGAGAAAGAATGACACCTGATTCCTAGGTTGGGCCTAGTGGGGCTAGAGGAAATAAACACTTATTTCATATTGCTCATAAGGAAAATAGAGCTAGCTCAGAAAGAGTTATATACTTAGATGAGGCTGACATGATTTGGAAAGTGACAGAGCCTTGATTTGTAGGCAAAAGTATTTTAAGCCCAGTTTTTTTGTTTTATCAGCTAGAGGATAGGGAAAAATGGGAGGGGAAAAGGATTTACAACTGGCATTCAAGAGCCTTAGTGGGGAGGGTATGACTTCTATTATGATTAAAAGGAAGGAAAGTAAAATAAACTTGATGGTTATCTAGAAGGCAGGAGAAGTCCAAAGAGGATTACTGTTAGCAAATCCCACAAGAAGGTTGTACACTTAACTTTTTATCTGTCGGTAGGCCTTAGAATTCTTTCAGTGAATCTCCCTAGAAGAGCACCAGAAACAGTTCTTCCCTTCTGGAGAGAGGGTGTCCATAGTTTTTAATCACATTTTCAAAGTTGTCTGTGATCTAAAACTAGTTAACAATAGGACTTGATCTCTTTACTTCAATATATAACTGATTAATAATAATTTTTAAACATTTAAATTTTTCAAATTTTACTTCATGAAAAAAAAATCTCAGGTCATAAGTACCCAAATCCAGTTGAAAATGCATGAAGGAGCAGATGTAATGTCATTTACAATAAAAAAAAAATTTTTTTTTAATTTTATTTATTTATTTATCTGTCAGAGAGAGAGAGAGCACAAGCAGGCAGAGTGGCAGGCAGAGGCAGAGAGAGAAGCAGGATCCCCACTGAGCAAGGAGCCCAATGTGGGACTTGATCCCAGAACCCTGAGATCATGACCTGACCTGAAGGCAGCGCGGCTTGATTGATTGAGCCACCCAGGTGTCCCATATTTAAAAAATTTTAACTGGAGTGTTTTTTCACCTCACCAAGGTATAATTTATCATGGTTTGTTCAGTTGTGAATAGCCTCTTCATCTTATATTGTGTTTATATGAAAGGCATAATACCCAGACTTTCCAGATAAACGTTATTTATAACCTTTTCTAATGTAATATTGCTTTCTAAACTGTATTTTAAAATGTTGACCCATCTTACATCTTAAATCCTTCCGTGACTGCATATGTTCTTCTATATACCCATGCTTCACCCTTTTACACCCCGATTTCCTAAAAAGAGTGCTGTCTACTTTTGCACCAGTCCCTCACTCCTCAGCCCTTCCTCCTCTTCCCCCTGAGCCCAACACACACAGAGTCTGGGTTCAGCTCTGGTTCTCCACTGACACTGCACCCCTCAAGGTTACTAGCAATCTCCCTGATGCTAATCTTAAGAGGTATTTTTCAGTTCGCATCTTACCCAACCAACCTCTCTCCCAGCTAATGATATTGTAGACTAGTGTTCTATTCTTGAAAGCCTCCAGTAAGGAATGATCTCTTAGAAATGTTACTCTCCAGGCTTTCATCCAATCTCCAGCTCTTTCTCTTCCATTTCTTCTGAAGGCTCATTTTCCTCTGTCCAGCCTTTAATTTTGGTGCTTCCTGGGGTTCTCTTCTAGGGCTTCTTCTCATGTTACCTCGTCTCCTTGGGTAATCTCATCTAACTCTGATTTCAAGTACCATCTCTGTGCAGTTGACCCCAAATCTTTATAACTGCCATGGATACATGTAAATGGACATATGTAGTGATTATCTCTGCATCTGTCTCCAAAAGGATTAGTTGTCTTTCCTTGTATTCCCACAACATTCTGTACTTGCCCACATCATAGTATTTTCATAGTATTTATCATAATGTTAATCATAATAATTACAATAATAATTATAGTTAATTTCCAGTCGAATTCTGTTTTTTTCTTCCTAGACTGTAAGGTTCTTTTTTTTTTTAATTTTATTTTTTTAAACATATAATATCTTTTTATCCCCAGGGGTACGGGTCTGTGAATCGCCAGGTTTACACACTTCGCAGCACTCACCATAGCACATACCCTCCCCAATGTCCATAATCCCACCCCCCCAACCCCCCTCCCCCCATTAACCCTCAGTTTGTTTTGTGAGATTAAGAGTCACTTATGGTTTGTCTCCCTCCCAATCCCATCTTGTTTCATTTACTCTTCTCCTACCCCCTTAACCCCCCATGTTGCATCTCCTCTCCCTCATATCAGGGAGATCATATGATAGTTGTCTTTCTCCGATTGACTTATTTCGCTAAGCATGATACCCTCTAGTTCCATCCACGTCGTCGCAAATGGCAAGATTTCATTTCTTTTGATGGCTGCATAGTATTCCATTGTGTATATATACCACATCTTCTTTATCCATTCGTCTGTTGATGGACATCTAGGTTCTTTCCATAGTTTGGCTATTGTAAGATTGGAATCATTCCCTGCATATTTTCAGACCACAATGCTCTGAAGCTAGAACTCAATCACAAGAGGAAATTTGGAAAGAACCCAAATACATGGAGACTAAACAGCATCCTTCTAAAGAATGAATGGGTCAACCAGGAAATTAAAGAAGAGTTGAAAAAATTCATGGAAACAAATGATAATGAAGGGATGTCTTATTCTTAAGTGATTTCTACTACCATCCCTAGGATACTCAAGTCCTTTTCCATCTCATTTGTCATATTTCTATGTGATACATCTGTATGCTCTTATCTAAAAACTCAAGCTTCTCAATAAAGATGTATACATATCTAGTTAAAGGCTTTTATTGTACTATAAGCTTAAGATATGAATCTATAACTCATCATTTATCATGTCTTCTAAAGATCAAAATTGAAGAGAAATTGTAAAACCTTACTATAAGGATAGCTTCAAGTTTTGTCTGATTTTCCAAAATGTATTGTTAGCTAGGAAGTCTTCCAAAGCAAAGCTAAAATATCCCCTCTTCGATTCCTGCAGCGCCTTATTCCAATTTTATCATGTTATAGAGAAGACTATGTGATCTGACTCATCACTAGTCTGTAAGCCCTAGAGGGCTAAGGCTGTACTCTTATCCCCAGCTAATAATGCAGTGTGCAATACATGCTTATTAGCCAAATTAAAGTAATATTAGACATCTATTGCTATAAGAAATAGCAATGATTTTCCAAGCATCTTCTTGAGGGGAAAAAAAAAAACCTCTTTAAATAGAATACAGAAGTCTGTACAAAGAGAAAGAAAAATATAAAACAAAGAGAAGCAAAATGTCTCTGTATGGAGGAACTGAGAAACTCAGAGCCCTATCTACTCTACCCCTCCCAATGCCTTATTTGACAGTTACCCAGTCAAACTATTGCAAATTAAGAAAGTTAAGTTCTAATTCTGATTCTACCAGTAATTAGTTGGTGTATTCAAACAAATCACTTATTGATCTGACTAGGTCATTTTTATTATACGTAAAGTGAGCAAAATAGACTAGATCATTAAATGCCTCTCAAATGTTAGTGCGTCTTGGAATCACTCTGAGAATTCTTCAAATTGTAGATCCCTGTGCCATATCTCTAGAGAATACAAAATTTGCCAGGTCCGCAGTAATTCTGGTGTACGTGGTTAGAGGACTACACATTGAGAAATCTTGGACTGGATATCCTCTAAGGCCTCTTTCTTTAGGCTGTCACCATTCTCAAACTTCTCCTTACCCACACCACCTCCTCTATCACATCTCCTTTGAACTCCTCTAGTGGTTTACTTTCACCACATTTTTTCTCTAATCAGCATTATTAATGAACAAGTATCATAACAAACAGGGGTCCTAGGCCATCAAAAGTAAGCTTCATCCTACCGTCCTGATTAGATAACTGGCAAACTAGCTAAATGTTAAATGTCAGGACTAAAAATAGGCTGTTACATGTTTAAAATAACATGATCACTAGTTAGCTTGGGGTTTTGCTATTTTTACTAAAGGAAAGGCAGAGACAAGTGGCCAGAAGTTGAAGGGGGAATTACTTAAACGAAGAGGCTGCCAAATGAGGTGAGAACCTATAAAGAAGCCAGGAGATGGCATAATCAGTTCAACATACATCAAGGGGTCTCTGAATTATATGAAAAATTTTAGTCTAAATATTCAGAACTTCCCAGACACATTTTAGTTTTGAGTTGTCGCATACTTATACCCAGAACTGTGATGCTACATGTCATAGATTAATATGACTTGTCATAAAGATCAAATTAAGAGAAGTTTTTCTATTTTATAACTTTTTCCTAAAATACAGCATACACACAGAGAAGTTTGCATATATGTACTGTAAAGTTTGATGGGTTTCACAGACTTACTATACCCATCTAACCAGCATTCAGATAATGAAACAGAACAAATACCAATAGTACCTAGTACTAGTATCTAGTACCTAGATAACTTCCTCTCATAATGCTTTCTAGTTAATAGCCCCTCCCTAACTAGTACATCCACTATGGTGATTTTCGTCATAGATTAGTTTTGCCTAGCTTTGTATTAAATATAAGTAATGTTAAATGTACTCTATTGTGTCTGAGTCCTTATGTGAGATTTATAAATACTGTTGCATGTAACTGCACATTGTTGATTCTCACTGCTATATAGCACTCCAATGAATGAATGTGCCACTATTTATTAATCCATTCCACTGTTGATGGGCATTTGGATTATTTCTTATTTGGGGTTATTATCCAAATGCTGCTATAAACATTCTAGCAAACATCTTTTGATGAACATATGTACACACTACAGTTGGATATACTCTTGGAAGTGGAATTGCTGGGTCTCCATGGTCCAGGGAAATGGAATTGCTGGGTCTCTTTCAACCTCAGTGAAATTTCTAGGGAGGGGCCCAGTGATATGAGAGATATACTTCCTAAAGAAAAGAATAAGTTGTTGCATCAGGCTCGTCCTACAACCAAAAAAGACGCACGATGCCTAATGGGCCTTTTTAGATTTGGGAGTCAACATTTTTCATTTGAGTGCACTACTCCAACCCATTTACTCAGTGCCTAAAGGCTACTGGTTTTGAGGGAGCCTCAGAATGAGAGAGTGTTCTACAACAGGTCCAGGGTACTATGCAAGATGCTCTGCCACTTGTACCATAATATCTAGAAAATTGAATGGTGCTTTAAGTGTCATTGAGAGATATATATGTTGTTTGGATCCTGTAGGTGAATCACAGTACAGGTCCTTAGGATTTTGGAGCAAATCTTTAGCATTTTCTGTGAATAACTACTCTCTTTTTGAGAAACAGTTTTTGGTCTGCTACTGGGCCTTCATAGAGACTGAATATTTAACCATGATACACCAAGTTACAATGAGACCTGAGCTGCCAACCATGAATTATACACAATCTGATGTACCAAGCCACAGAGTTGGCTGTGCAGAACAGCACTGCATTTTCAGATAGAAATGATATGTATGGAATTGAGCTCGAGCCCCAAAGGCAAGAGTAAGTTAGATGAGGATGTGGTCCATATGTCCATTGTCCGTACTACTGCTACACTATCTTTTCTCTCCCAGACTGCACCTTTGGCATTATGGGGAGTTCTCCACAATCAGCTGATTGAGGGGGGAAAAAAGCTCAGACTTGGTTCACAGATGGTTCTACATGATATGCAGGCAACACTTGGACCTACAGCTCCTTTCTATGACATCCCTGAAGGAAACTGGTGAAGATATATCCTCCCAGTGGGTAGAACTTCAAGAAAAACATCTCACTGTTCACTCTGTTATAAGTGGCCAGATACATGATTATATATTGATTCACTGACTGTGGCCAATAGTTTGGCTGGATAGTTAGGGATGTGGAAGGGACAGGACTGGAAAATTGATGACGAGAGATTTAGTAAAGAAGTATATGGGTAGACCTCCCTGAATGGGCAAAAAACATCTGTGTTTAGATTTGTGTCCCCTGAAATACTCACCAAAGGGTGGTCTCAACAGACAAAGACTTTAATAATCAAGTAAATAAGATGACCCATTCTGTGCCTCTTTCTCCAGCCACCTCTGCTATCACCCAATAAGCTAACAAAAAAAAGTGGCCATGGTGGCAAGGATGGTGGTTATTCATGAGCTCAGCAACTCACTAAAGTCAACCTGGCTATAGCCACTGGTGAGTATTCAGTTTGTTAGCAGCAGAGACCAACACCAAATCGCCAGTATGGCACTATTCCCTGGAGTGATCAGCCAGCTACCAGGTGGTGGGTTGAATACCTTGAACAATTTTCATCATGGAAGGGACAGCATTTTATTCTTACTGGAATAGGCACTTATTCTGGATATGGATTTCCCTGTCTTGCATGCAATGCTTCTGCCAAAAGAACCATCCAAAGACTTAGAAAATACTTTATCCACCATTATGTTATCTCACATAGCATTTCTTCTGATCAAAGAACCCACTTTAGGGACGCCTGGGTGGCTCAGTTTGTTAAGCAGCTGCCTTCGGCTCAGGTCATGATCCCAGCATCCTGGGATTGAGTCCCACATCAGGCTCCTTGCTCAGCAGGGAACCTGCTTCTCCCTCTGCCTCTGCCTGCCTCTCTGCCTACTTGTGATCTCTCTCTCTCTCTGACAAATAAATAAATAAAATCTTTAAAAAAAAAAAAAAAAAAGAACCCACTTCACACGAAAGAAGGTGACAAGAGGCCCAAGCTCATGGAATTCACTGGTCTTTCTATGTTCCCCACCATCTTGAAGCAGCTGACTTGGCAGAACAGTGGAATGGCCTTTTGAAGACTCAGTTAAAGCACCCTGTAGGCAGCAATACCTTGCAGGGCTGAAACAAGGTTCTCAGAGTCTTGTATATGCCCTGAATCAGCATTCAATATATGGTGCTATTTCTCCCACATCCAAGATTCACAGGTCCAGGAATCAAGAAGTGGAGATGGAAGTGAGATCATTCAATATCATCTCTAGTAATCTACTAGAAAAACTTTTTTGCTTCCTGTTTCCATGACAGGCCTTGCTCTGCTAGCCTAGAGGTCTTAGTTCCAAAGGGACAATGCTTCCACAGAGAGACAGCAATGATTCCAATGAACTGGAAGGTAAGACTGCCACCTGGCTGCTTTGGGCTCCTCAGGCCTCTGAATAACAAGCAAAGAAGGGAATCACTATGCGGGCCAGGATGACTGATCCTGACCACTCAAGTGAGATTTTCCCTGCAATGGAGGCAAGGAAGAGTATGTCTGGAATACAGGAGATTCCTTAGGACATCCCTTAGTATTATTATGCCCTGAGATTAAGGTCAATGGAAAATTACAACAACCCAATCCAACCAGGACTAAGGGCCCAGACCCTACTGAAATGAGGTTGATAGTACCCCACTAGCTTAAGAACTATGACCAGCTGAGGTTCTTGCTGAAGGAAGAGGGAATATGAAATGGAGGAAGGTAGTTATAAATACCAGTTATTTCTACCTAACTAGTTTAAGCAAATACCTGTTTGCTTCCCTCTCTTATTCCTATAACAACTAACATAAAATGTATTAATAATTACTCTCTATCATAGTATTTGAGTCACAGGATATCAAGAAAAAGAATAAATACCACCCAAGGATTTTGCATCCTCTTCTGGGGAAGGAATTAGCACATTTTGGGTTGTATATAGGATAGGACAGCTGTATTATGTTAGAAGTATAACTTTGTTACTTTCTTTATTTACAGATTAATTGTGGTTTAAGGACATGTGTATGAATACATAGTTGACATGAAGTAGACTGTGATGGTTAGTTGTATATGTCACCTTGATTAGGCTATATTAACCAATTAAATTAAATACTAATTTTGGTGTTGCTGTGAAGGTTACTTGTAGATAAGGTTAACATCTATAATAATAGACTTTAAGCAAAGGAGATTATCCTTGATAATGTAGGTGGACCTCATCCAATCAGTTAAAAGGCCTTAAGAACAAAACCAAAGTTTCTCAGAGAAAAAAGAAAATTCCTCCTAAGGACTGCATCATTAACTCCTGCTCAAGAGTTTCCAGCCTGCCCTACAGTTTTCAGCCAGACTCTACAGCTGCCTAAGTCAATGCTTTGAAATAACCCTCTGGTTCTACTTTTTTGGGAAAACCTTGATACGGCATCTACTATTCCCTACCACCATGCTAATGTCACCAGAGATAAGAGATAGAAAAAAGTCTATTATGTGGTCCCTGTCTTTGAAAACTTCCTAACCTGAAGAATATGATAAGTCAGTATTATGAATTATGTGAGGTAGTAATATCTTAGTAAATGTCAAATGAGTAGCACTGAATTAAGTACTTAAGGAACTTAGGAAAAAAGACAACTTTTGTGGACTTAGGGAGTGCTCAGGGTAGGCTCTGTGTCAGAAATGGGGACAAGGATCAAAAGTAGACAGTTTAGGTGGATTGAAGTTGTACATAACCTATTAAATTTCAACTGCTTCATTGCCTGCTTACTCATAAAATGTTCCCAGGCTCCAATGACTAATCAGACATTCTGTCTGATATATAATCAGGAGAACAGAAAAACCTAAACTTGGGAGTGTAAAAGCCCCAAAAGAGAGAATTCCTCTCTACTACCAGCAGTAGAATCTTGGACAAACTGCATACTAATTTAAGCTCCAGATTCTTCACATATAAAATGAGGATAATAGTACATATCTGCCTATTATAAAGTCGTAGTGAGAAATAAATGAGATAAAATAAGATATTTGGCTTGGTGCCTTTTACAGAGCAAGTACTCAACCAACAATAAGTGAATGCAAAAATATATAAAGAATATCTTCACAAAGAATTCTACTAAAAATGAAACCCAACAACAATGAATTTCAAACAGTTGTAAGAAAAGGTATCCTAGATAAATACATTTAGATCAATGGCATAAGCTAACTTTTTGAAAGATTAAATATCTGACATTCAAAAAAATATTTTACTCAGGTTCTAAAACCTAACCAAACTTCTTGTAATTGTATAAGAATTCCTAGAATACAATTTGTAAGTGGACTTCCTGTGTGCATAAGGAATTTATAATGAAAAAATATTTTCTATCATCCAAAAAGTAGGCTCTGGATTCATATTATAGTACCTTGAGGAATATCTTTGGGTGGGGAATATTTCTTCTTCTTTACAATAACATTACTTTCACTTTTCATTTGTCTAGTTCCTGGTGTTGCTCTAATAATACAACATATTTCTGATATATCTGAAGGAATCTGAAAAAGAAAAAGAAAAGCAGACAGCACATAATTCTTCCAGGTATTGTATTTGTATGCTGTTTTATTTCAAAGGCATATCATTTCAACATCCATATTTCATACATATTAATGATAGAAAGCATTTATGAAATGCTTACTCCACTCTAGACACTAATGAAATGGTTTTTAAACATTTGCTTATTTAATACAAACAAGAACCAGACAGGGAAGATTATATCATCCCCATTTGTAAAATGAGGAAAATTATGTTCAGAGAATTTGGATATCTTATTTAAGGACATAGAGAGCGTAATGATAAGAGTTGAGATTCAAGCACTCCAAAGTGCAAGAACAAGCTTACATGATTTACTGAATTAAAATATAAACTTATTTTAATTCTGAGCCATATACTAGATTTCCTTGGTTTCCCAACTCAATGAATTTTGACAACCACCAATCAAACACACAGACTTCAGAATAAAGAAATAAGTGTCTTGGAGCTCCTGAGTGGCTCAGTGGGTTAAAGCCTCTGCCTTCGGTTCAGGTCGTGATCCCAGGGTCCTGGGATCGAGCCCCGCATCGGGCTCTCTGCTTGGCCCTGAGCCTGCTTCCCCGCCCCCCCTCTGCCTGCCTGTGATCTCTGTCTGTCAAATAAATAAATAAATAAAGTCTTTAAAAAAAAAAAAAAGAATAAAGAAGTAAGTGTCTTCCAAAAGTGACATATCTTGTTTCTTAGAACTCAAATAGACATATGTATTTACCGAGGGCTCCTCCCACTGTAAGTAAAGCCTATATAGAAACAACTTCTACTTTAAAATTCATATCTTCTTCTGTGATGGGCATCTGATATTTTTCTGCCCAGCATCATTTCTATTCTTCCAGTACGGAACAGTACCAGAGTTTTCTTGGGAGAATCTACACATTCTCCCAGCCTGCAGACCACTCCTTTCTTATGGTTCAGGTGGAGCTGATAATACTTCTGAGCACCAAGAGGCCTTAAAACCCAGCCCAGCCAATCACTATATGCTATGTGCCTGGGCACAGTGACTGGCTCAGACAAGAACATTTTAAATGGGTCAGGAGGAAGAAGGGAATTCTGCAACATGAGATTCTGGTACTAAGCCAAAATCCTTAAGGGAGCAAAAGCGGTCTGAGAGTGATACCCAACCCTAGCTATAGCTTTTGTAGTAGAAAAAGATACATATCCTCTTACGAGGATGGGATCCCCATTATAGGCACATAGGATTCTTATCAAGTAGGAGCAAGGAAATAAATGATCAGGGTCAGAATCAGAGTCATTCTTCAAGATTCAGCTCAGAACCGTTCGAAGCAGAAATAATGGGCAAAATACAGTTCACTTCATCCTCTCATGTTATTATAACAACAATAAAGGAAGTAACAAATTCATAAGAAATCAAGCTACCATGTGTAAGACTGTACAGGAATATCAAAGAGGGGAGTTAAGCCCCCAGAACATCCAATATCAGAAGTGCCAAATCAGAATAGAATAACAATGTATGAAATGATTAAAGAAATAACTATTGAAATCTCATGGATGAGCAAACAAGAAACTATCTGGACTGAAAAGCAGATGTGAAAAAGAAACAACTAGAATACCTTGAAATGAAAAATAAAATTGTTGAATACAAAATTTAATGGAAGCCTTAAGCAGCAAAGTGGGCACAACTAAAGAATTACTGATGATATTACCCAGAATACAACAAATAAATGAAAAATATTAAAGAGAGTTTGAAAGATACAGAGGATAGAAATATGTCTAACATATGTTAATTATCATCCCAGAGAGAATAAAACAGATAATAGCTGAGAAATTTCCCAAACTGATGAGAAACATGAGTGCACACATTCAGAAAGACTAATATCCCAAACAACATTACAATGAAAAACCAACAGGGGTGTCTAGGTGGCTCAATCAGTTAAATATCCAACTCTTGATTTTTGGCTCTGGTCATGATCTCAGGGTCTTGAGATCAAACCCCACATTTGGTTCTGCGTTTAGCAGGGATTTTTTTTCCCCCCTCTCTCTTTCTCTCTCCCTCTCCCTCTGGCCCTCCCCCTGCACTTTCTCTCTCTCTCCAAAGTAAATAAATAAATCTTTAAAAAATAAAGAACAGGGGAACCTAGGTGGCTCAGTGGGTTAAGTGTCTGCCTTTAGGTCAGGTCATGATCCTAGGGGACTGGGATTGAGATCCATATCAGGTTCCCTACTCGGTGAGGAGTCTGCTTCTCCTTCTCCCCACCTCCCCTGCTTGTTCTCTCACTCCCTCTCTCTCAAAAATAAGTATAATCTTAAAAATAAATAAATAAAAATAAAAAGTAAAGAACAAAAAGCCAACAGCAAATAAAATATTAATCTCTTTATGTATACACTCCAGTGAAATTATAGCACACCCACAATAAGAACTTTAAAAAATCCAGAAAATAAAAAGGTATTTCAGTCCCTAAGACCACCTCAGACTCAATGATTTGCCAAAGGACTCACAAGATTCAGAAAAGCTGGTATAGTCACAGTCAAGGCTTATTACACAATAAGATACAGACAAAAATCAGCAAAGGGAAGAGGCACATAGGTGAGAGTCCAGGAGAAAAAGTATACAGAACTCAATGCAGATAATAAGCTTCCAGTTGTCTTCTCCTAGTTGAGTCACATGGATAACATTTAGTTTTCCCATGTGCAAAGTGTTGCCAACATGAAGAGCCCAGTAAACCTTGATTCAGACCCATCTCCTAGAGTTCAAACTGATACAAAGGTTGCCCAAAGCCTTAAGCATGAAAAACAGGTATTTAGCATAAATCACATTTAGTATAAACTATATGGTATAGCACAGGACATACAAAGCCACTCTTTTTTTTTTTTTAAAGATTTTATTTATTTATTTGACAGAGAGAGAGAGATCACAAGTAGGCCGAGAGGCAGGCAGAGAGAGAGAGGGAAGCAGGCTCCCCGCCAAGCAGAGACCCGATGCGGGACTCGATCCCAGGACCCTGAGATCATGACCTGAGCCTAAGGCAGAGCCTTAACCCACTGAGCCACCCAGGCGCCCCTACAAAGACACTCTTATTAGGCAGGATACTCCAAGGGGTCATAACTCTTACAAAGGTCTCCTTACATCTCAACAATGAGAAAACAACATAATTAAAAAATGGGCCAAAGACCTTACCAGACACCTCACCAAAGATATACAGATGCCAAGTAAGTATATTAAACAACGCTCCACATCTTATTTCCTAATCAGGGAGATGCAAATTAAAACAACAATTGGAGGGGCGCCTGGGTGGCTCAGTGGGTTAAAGCCTCTGCCTTCAGCTCAGGTCATGATCCCAGGGTCCTGGGATCGAGCCCTGCATCGGGCTTTCTGCTCAGCAGGGAGCCTGCTTCTTCCCCTCTCTCTCTCTGCCTGCCTCTCTGCCTACTTGTGAAATCTGTCTGTCAAATAAATAAATAAAATCTTTATAAAACAACAATTGGATACTACTACATACCTATTAGAATGGCCAATATCTAAAATACTGACAATAATAAACCTTTATCCAAACCCACAGGATGCACAATACCAAGAGTGGACCCTAAGTTAAACTGTGGAATGTGTGGGGTGATTGTAATGTGCCAATGCAGGTTTATCCTTGGTTTAAAAAAAAAAAAAGTGCTCCTTGGTGAATGATGTCAGTGATGGTGGTGGCTATGCATGTACTGAAGCAGTGGGCTATAAGAAATCTCTGCATGTCTCTCTCTATTTTGCTGTAAATCTAAAATTTCTCTAAAAATTAAGAAAATCATTTTTAAGAAAGTAAAAGTACACAAAAATACATACCATGTTAACAACAGTTAAAAGAAAGCAAGAGTAGCTATATTAATACCAGAAAAAGTAAATTTCTGTGCAAAGAACATTACCAGGAATAAAGAAGTTCCTTCATAATGAAGGATCTTGAATTAATCAAAAAAAAAATAACAATCCTAAACCATATTAACTGTTTACACACCTAGTAACAGAGCCTCAAAATATATATAAAACAAAAAGGATAGAAATGAAATGAGAGAGGGGCGCCTGGGTGACTCAGTCAGTTAAGCATCTGACTTTGGCTCAAGTCATGATCGCAGGGTCCTGGGATTGAGCCCCATGTCGAGCTCAGCAGGGAATCTGCTTCTCCTTCTGCCCCTCCCCCAGCTCATGCTCTCTCTCTCAAATAAATAAGTAAGATAAAGTAAAAAAGAAATTAAAGGAGAAATGGACAAACCCACCCTTACAGTCTGGTATTTTAATACCTCTTAATAATTGATAGACTAAGTAGGCAAAAATCAGCAAAGATATAATTGACTTGAACATTACCACCAACCAACCTGACATGACTGATACTGTAGACCATTCTACTAAAAAAAAGGAAAATATGCATCATTCTCAAGTATACACAGAACATTTACCAAAATAAACCAAATGAATTATAAAACATGTCTCACTAAAGGCATACATACAAGGCATACGAAGAACGGCCATAGACCACAATGGGATTATATTAGAAATTAGTAACAGAAAGATCTCTGAAAAATTTCCAAATATGTGGACAAGAAATTGCGTACTTCTAAAAAGGCCATGGATCAAAGAATAAATACACAGAGATAGGCTCTGTGAGAGGAAATAGGCTCTGTGAGAGGGTGATAAAAGGTTAACTGACTTAATAAGGGCAAGGTCCTAATCTGAAAGTGCTGGTGCCCTTTTAAGAGGAGGAAGAAACACCAGAGGACTTTAATACTTCATGCAAAGAGAGAAAAGGCCATATGAAGTCATAGCAAGAAGGTGGACATCTCCAAGCCAGAAGAGAGCTCTTCTGGGACCTGAGTAGGTTAACACCTTGGTCTTGGACTTCCTAGCCTCCAGGACTATGAGAAAATAAATTTCTGTTATGTAAGCCAACCAGTCTATCATATTTTATTGTGGAAAACCAAAGAGACTAATATAATGATCAATACACACACACACACACACACACACACACACACACACACACATTTCTCTACTCAGATATTGAAATTGAGAATACCACTTATATACAGTATCAATAATATGAAACACTATCATCAGGAGGGAAATAATGATATCAAGTAGGAATAATGACCCAAACAGTGAAAACTATAGAATTTGTACAGAAATTAAAGAAGAGCCAAAAAATGGATAGCTATACATTGTGTTTGGGTTGGAAGACTCAATATTGTCATGATATCAATTATTCCCAAATTAAGCTGTAGATACAATGTAATCCTAATCAAAATTCCATCAGGATTTTTTTTTTTGTAGAAATCAACAAGCTGATTCTAAAATTCATATAGAAATGCAAAGGACCTAGAATAACCAAAACAAATGAAAAAGAAAAACAAAGTTAGAGGCTAACCCTAACTAATTTCAAGAATTATTATAGTGCTTCATTATTCAATACTGTGTGGTACTTGCACAAATATAGACAACAGTAAAACCTTATACAAGCTTGTACAAATACATGGATTACCTTTTTTCAACAAAGGTGGAAAAGCAATAGAGTGGAGAAAGAATAACCCTCAACTAATGTTGCTAGAATAATTGAATGTCTATATGGAAATAAATAAATACACTGGAATCCATACTTCACACCAAAAGTAAAAAATTAACTCACAGTTATTAGTGTAAAATTTTAAAACTTATGGAAGAAAACGTAGGAGAAAATCTTTGTGACCCTGGGTTAGGCAAAGATTTCTTAGATATGACAACAAAAGCATACCCATGAGAAAAATAAACAAAAAACTTACAAGTTGGACTTCATCAAAATTAAAAATGTATGTTCTTTAAGTGACACCATTTTGTAAGAAACTACAGACTTTATGATTCCATTTATAACAAATGTCCAGAAAAAGTTACTCTAGAGACAGAAAGTAGACTAGTATTTGCCTGGGGCTGGGCATGAGAACAGGGCTTAACTGTAAATAAGTGTGAAGGATTTGGAAAATGTTCTAAAACTGATATAGGTAATTACTGTACTATTCCATAAACTTACTAAGAATTACAGAATTGTAAACTTGAAATGGGTGAATTTTATGATATGTAAGATAAATAAAGCATTTTTTTCATGTTTTAAAAAAGGCAGTGGAGTGGATAAAAAAACAAGGTATGGACCGGGATAATATCTTTCAAAGTATATATATATCTGATAAAGGATTTGCATCAAGAATATATAAAGAACTCTTAAAATTCTACAATAAGAAAATAAACAATTTTCTTAAAGTGCAAAAGATATGAACAGGTATGTCACCAAAATAAATACATAGATAGGCAAATAAACAGATGAAAATGTGATCAACATTATTGGTCATTAGGGAAATGCAAATTAAAACCAGAGTAAGATATCACTTCATACTAATTGGGAAGGTTAAGATTAAAAGACTGTACTAATGGTTAAGATTAAATTAACTAAAGGTTAAGATTATAAGTGTGACAGGACTAAATGAAGATGAAATGTAGATGTAGAGAAACTACAAGTCTCAAACATTGTTGGTGGAAATGTAAAATGGTACCACCACTTTGGAAAACAGTTTGGAAATTTCTTAGGTACTTACCCAACAGGAAAGGAAATATATAACCTTACAGTTAAAGAAGAAATTATTCTGATAATTAGTATTACAGTAAGATTTTTATTCAAGATTATTGTAATAGGGTTCACTCACATATTGTACAGATGAAACTAATGTAACACTGTATATCAATCATACTTTTAAAACAAAGATACACTATATGTTGGCTAATTGAATTTTAAATGTTAAATTAAAAAGAAAAGAAACCTTTATTCACACACACAAAAAGACACATGATAAGGTATTGAAATAGAGGAGAGAAATTTGGCTCAAATCCAAATATAGCAAATACAGCCAGGGATGCACAGCTGATCAGCAGAATGGGTGTCAGTTATTGAAATATTACGGGAGGAGACATCAAGCGCAAAGAGATTCTTATTAAATTGACCTTGTGATATAGTAATTTTTTTTAAGGTTTATTCATCTATATTTGTTTGAGAGAGAGAGCGAGAACATGAGCCAGGGGAGGAGCAGAGGTAAAGGGAGAGAAAGAGAAAATTTCCAGCAGACTCCAGGCTGAGCACGAGCCCGATGCGGGGCTTGATCTCAGGACTCTGAGATCATGAACCCAAGCTGAAATCGAGAGTCAACCAGTCAACTGACTAAGCCACCCAGGTGCCCTGATATTGAAATTTTCAAAAAGAAGTATCTATTTGTTTTTCATCCCCATTGTTAGCACGAGGCTCCTAAAACCCTTGGAATTTCCTAAGTGATAAGAACCATAAGGGTGTTTTTGCTAATGTGATAAAACTTTAGGAATGCACCTAAGGAAGGGAGCTCCTTGCCAGGGGAACTAATTCTGGATTACAGGGTTGGATCAGGCCTGAGCCATAACCTCCAGGTAGGGGAGAGGAGATAGAGGTTTACTAGGTTGCCAATGGCCAATGATTTAATCAAACATACCTATGTAATGAAGCTGTTACCGGCTATATTCCAAGACCTTACCTTTACTGCTCACCTGCTTGTAGCCACCAACCTTTGTCCCACATTTCCCCTTTAGCTCTTTCTTCCAGTTTATCTCTTAACCCAGGCAAAGACCTCGCATCCTGTGATGGGAACCAAACTATCTCTCAAGAAATAACGACTACCTGAAGGAAAAGCTCCCAAGGCTCAGACCCCCAGACCAGTTTGAGCATCTCCCTCTCCTCTGATTTATGTCTGTACAGATAAACTATGGAATGACTCACGTAATGACAGTTACCTTTACCTCATCATAATACTAAAATCTCTGCCCAAGAAGGAGCACCAGCCTCATTTGCACAACATACAATGTATATATGTATGTACGATCCATGTATAGCTCCTTGCCCTTTCCCCATACCTTGCCCTATGCATTTCTTCCACGTGGCTATACCTGAGTTATATTCTTTTACAATATACCAGTAATCAAGTAAGTAAAATGTTTCTTTGACTTTTGTAAGCTTCTCCAGTAAGTTAATAAAATCCAAGGAGGGGGTCATGGGAACTTCTGATTTATAGGTAGTTGGTCAGAAGCACAATTAACAACTTATACTGGCAAGTGGCATCTCAAGTAGAGGGTGGTTTTGTGGAACTAAGCCCTTTACCTGTGGAATCTAAAGCTATCTTCAGGTAGATAGTGAAAAATTGGATTGAATTCTAGGACACCCAGCTGATGTCAGAAGTATTGCCTGTTGGAGGTGTGGGCAACTCTCCTATACACACACATACACACACTTTGAAACTAGATCCAGGAACCCAATTAGACCTAAGAGGCCAGAGTGTCAAAGGCAGGCCAGATCAAATCAGATCAGATCAAGGGTGGGAAATCAGATATCAAGGGTGGGAGAAAATTCTTGCTAGAACTATACTCAGCAAGGATGTACACAAGACCTAGTTGAGAAGAGGGCTCAGAAGAGCCTAACTAAAGTTCAATCAAAGAGAGAATCTTTGTAATACAAATACTTGTACATGAATGTTTCTAATAGCTAAATGATCAAATGTCCATAAATGGGTAAAAGGATAAACTTTTGTGTACCATAAATGGAATACTACTTAGCAGTAAAAATGACCAAAGTATTGATATACTCAGCAACATGAATGAATCTCAAAAATAATTATGCTGAGTTAAAGACACCAGACCAAAAATTCTCTCTCTCTCTCACTTGAATGACCCCAAAACGTTAGAAAATGTAAACCAATCTATAATTACAGTAACTAGATCAGTAGTTGCTTGGGTAACAGGGGCAGGAAGGAAAAAAATATAAAACAGGAGGAAGAAACTTTTGGGTTGACAGATATTTTCATGATCTAGACTGTGTTGGTGGTTTCACAGTTGCATACATAGGTGAAAATTTTCAAATTATACACTTTAAATATGTGCAGTTTATTGCATATAAATTATTCCTCAATAAAGATGCTTTTTAAGAGAGGTAATAGTTTCCAGTTTCACCTGGCCTCTCAATAATGGGCTATAATCTTGTGTTTCTCAACTTCTTCCATTCCAAGTCCTTACTTCAATCTATTTTTACTTCCCTTCAACCTCTTACCTACATTTTCTTTCTCTCTCTCCCAGGAAATTATCCCTCTAACTATCTCTAGTCTCAGCTTTTTATAATCTGTTCTCCACCTCTGGAGCCAGAAAGACATATGATATCATCCCTTGTTCAGAATTCTTTATTGGCTCCTCTCAGGAAAAAGATCCAAATTACTCAATATGGATTAAAGACCCTTTGAGATCTTGGCCCTTGTTTATCTTTACAGTCTCATCTCCAGCTTTCTCTCACCATCCAGATTCCCACCCTCATCACAGAGTCACACTGAAAAGGCCTAGCTACAGTGAAGCACTACATATCCCTTGAGTTTTGCCTTTTTATGTCTTTTTCTCTCTGCCTCTTTCTCCCACTCTGTCCTTCTGTCTCTCCGTCTGCTCCCATGTCCCTTCTTTCTGGCTCTTTCTTTCTCCTCACCCCACTTTCTGTACTCTCTTTTTCTGCTCATCCTCTAGCACTATTCCCACACCCATGGCTCTTAGTTTCATGAATTTTATGTCTTCTTTTTCAAAGGAGCATAGTACTTCCGTGTATTCATCCTAACAAAATGAAATTGGTGATTATTAATTTATATGTACAGATGAAAACAGAGCCATGAATCAAAGCAGGCTAACAGTGTTTCCTCTAGTTAAGAATTTAATAGCCTCAGGCCCTCACAATGTAGAGTTCTGGCCCTGGCAGCCTAACATTCTTTATTTAGAATTGTAACTGATAGCTGCCTCCTCATGTGGATGATGTTAGCCTCAAATGAGTTACAGATTTCTTAAAGTATCTTATATACAAAGTATCCAATATAACAGTATTAATTTCAATAATTGAAGAAAAAATGGAAAATACTAACCTCATTTGAAGAGCATTCTTGCAAATTTGACACAGGAACAATTTCATTTGAATTAACATAATTGCTGACATTTGGAAATAGTTCTTCAAAAGATGTTTTTTGCACTGAGGACAAATCAATCTATAAAAAAATATATTACTCTTACAGATGTCAAATGTGGCAGAAACAATTCTTTTTACATAATTAAAGGTGAAATGTTATCTCATTAGAAGCATTTCCTTGGGAAAAAGTACGGAGTTTCTCTCTGAGGTGATAAAAAGATTCTAAAATTGACTGTGGTGATGATTACACATACCTGTGAATGTACTAAAAAAACACTGCATTTCACACTCTAAATAGGTGAATTGTATGGTATGTTAATTATACCTCAATAAAGCTGTTTTAAAAAGCCCACTACAAAAAAAGTGTTAAACATAAGTTACCATGTGACTCAGCAATTCTACTTCCTCTTCTAAGCATATACAAAATACAACTGAAAGCACATATTCACATAAAAACTTGTACGTGAACGTTCATAGCAATATTATTTTTCAAATGTCCCCAAACTGACAAATTAGTAAACAAAATGTAGTATATCCTTACCATGGGATATCATTCAGTCAAAAGTAAGGAAGAAAGTGTATGTTATAAAATGGATGAACTTAGAAAACATTATGTTAAGTGAAAGAAGCCAGACACAAAAGGCCACATATTATATGATTCCATTTAAATGAAATAGCCAGAATAAGTAAACCTATAAAGGACCCTTCATCCCAGCTTGAAAAACTGATCTTCGCTTAATTCTCATGCTCAGTTCCTAATGGAACCTGATAAAGTAACAATGCCAACATTGCTAATGGTAAAAATGATGTCTGATTGATAAATTGCATCTGGACTAGGAAGAACTATAACTGCACTATGAATAAATGATAAATGCACTATATGTAAATAAACCTTATGAAAAGCACCATAGTTTGGATTTCCCTGACTCTTGTAATTTGGCATGTCTCTTGTGGGGACACTGGAAGCTATGTCTGTGTGGTATTACAAAAGATATGGATCTCATCTACTTGTGTCTGAGCTGTACCCAAACTGCTAAGTCAACTGCTCCATAGACTTCTGTGAAGACTGATCCCACTGAAGGGGAACACCTGTTTCTGCCCTGCTTGTAAGTTGTATTTCTATTGTTTAGTTGAACCTAAGAAGAACTCTGGTTGGATGAGAGCCAAATTATAAGACTCTTAGAAGAAAACAGAGGGGTAAAATTTAATAACATTGAATTTTGCAATAATTTCTCAGCTATGACACCAAAAGCGCAGGAAAAGGAAAAAAACAGATAAATTGGACTAGATAAAAATTAAAGCTTTTGTGCTTCAAAGAATACTATCAACAGAATGAAAAGGTAACCCATAGAATGAGAGAAAATATTTGCCAACCATATATCTGACAAGGGTTTAAAATAGAGAATACATGAAAAAAAAAACCTCCTATAACTCAACAACAAATAAATAAGCTGATTAAGAAATGGGCAATAGACTTGAACAGACATCTCTTAAAAGAAGATAAAAGGGCCAATAAGCATGTGAAAAGAAGCTCAACATCACTAGCCATAAGGGAAATACAAATTAAAACCACAATGAGATATCATCTCATACCCATGAGGATGGCGATTATTTTGAAAAACACATAGAAAATAACAAGTGTTGGGAAGGATGTAGAGAAATTGGAACCATTGTGCATTGTTACTGGGACTTTAAAATAGAGCAGCTGTTATGGAAAACAGTATGTCAGTTCCTCAAAAAGTTAAAAATGAGAATTACCATTTGATACAGCAATTCCACTTTAAAGTGTATACCAAAAGAACTGAAAAGAGAGACAGAAAGAAATATTTGAACACTCATGTTCAAAGCAGCATTATTCACACTGGCCAAAAGGTGGAAGTAACCCAATTGTCCACAGACAGATGAAAAGATAAACAAAATGTGGTATATACATACAATGGAATATATTCAGCCTATAGAAAGGAAAAAAGTTGACATATGCTACAACATGGATGAAACACTATGTTAAATGAAATCTGTCACAAAAGGACAAATACTGTATGATTCCACTTATATGAAGTATATAGAGCAGTCAAATTCAGAGGGGGAAGGTAGAATTGTGGTTGAGAGGGAGTGAGGGATGGAGAAATGGGTATTTAGTGTTTAATGTATGGAGTTTCAATTTTGCAAGAAGAAAAACTTTGCAAGAAAATCTGCATTAAAAAAAGTAATGGTTGCACAACATGTGAATGTACTTGAACTATACAGTTAAAAAGGGATAAAATGGTAAATTTTAGAACTGGGTAGCTGAGTCAGTTAAGTGTCCCACTCTTGATTTTGGCTCAGGTCATGATCTCAAGGTTGTGAAATAGAGCTCCAAGTTTGGCTTTGCACTGGGAGTGGAGCCTGCTTAAGATTCTCTTTCTCTCTTGCTCTCTGCCCCTCCCACACCCTGCTTGTATGCTCTCTGTCTCTCTCCAAAAAAAAAAAAAAAAAAAAAGTTAAAAATGTTAAACTTTATGTTACATTGTGCCACAATAAAAAACAAACAACAACAACAACAACAACAACAAAAAAAAAAAAGAAAACCCTGGTTGGTGCTGTAGTATTCTAATTTTTTTAAGTTTATTTACTTGACAGACAGAGCTCACAAGCAGGCAGAGAGACAGGCAGAAAGAGAGAGAGGAGGAGGAAGCAGGCTCCCCGCGGAGCAGAGAGCCCGACTAGGGGCTCAATCCCAGGACCCTGGGATCATGACCCGAGCCGAAGGCAGAGGCTTTAATCCACTGAGCCACCCAGGTGCCCCTCTAATTTTTCTTTTATGTAGAGCAGTATATAGAGTACATCCAGCGAAAGCAAGTCTATACAACAGAAAAATAGACATTATTCCCTAAATAGACTATTTCCCTGGTGTGACAGAAACAGAATAATAGGGAAGAGGGGGAACCAAAACATAGATACTAAAAGTGACAAATGCTAATACTTACCACTAAACCAGCAGTTTGTGAAGATGGTGTACTTGTTAAGAGGCCTCTGCTCTTCTTATCAGGAATACTAGAATTTGTTGTCTATCAGTGTTTTGTGAAACAGGAGATTGAATAGCATAAATAAATAAACTAATTTAATACAGTAAAAACATAATATCAAATTAGTAGACTAGATTATAAAGTGTCATACTAATAAAACTTTAATGTGCTAATTAAATTTAAACCACTAGACAAGTAACTAAAGAATTTTCTGGCTTAAGCTAGGTCAAGGAACTCTTGAGAGTTCTGCATGGCACAAGAATACTACAAGAATACTTTGGGTGAAATTGCTCTTAATTTAGGAAGAAAAGCTAATTAAAGTTTTGAACTGGGAAATGGTGTTTAATTATCTTTTTTACTGCTAAGAAAATTATTTTACCTTTATCATTTGTTTAATTGCTAGTATATTATTGTACTTTTCATGGAAAGGGATTATAAGTTATTTGTGAAGCTGTTAAACATATATCTAATAAGGATAATTGGTTTAAAATACATACATTTAAATATATATACATACTTCCATTTATTTAATATCAAAGTTAGAGAAATTATAAAGACTCATTTTCTATTTCCTGAATATGCAAAGAGGCAGACAGATATTGGACAGGTGGACAAATCAAGAAAGAGTGAGAGAGCAAGAGAAAGACAGGATGAGAGTCCTAAAAGTTAAGAGAGAAAGGGAGGGATGGGAGAGGGAAAAGGAGGAGAGATGAGGTGGGCGAGGGAAAAAGAAAGGAAGAGAGGGAGGATGAGAGACAAAAGAGAGGAACACTAAGAAGAGAGAGGGAGGGAGAAGAAAGATGGAGAAGATGGAGACCAACAGACTATGAACAGAAAGGAAATGACAGAGAAACAGAGTCAGAGACAGAGAAGGGCAGATGGAGAGAGATCAAAGCAGAGACAGAAAGAACAAAGAGCTGGAGTCGAAGAGACAAAAACCAGGGAAAAAGTCAGAGAAGGAGAGCAGCAAAACAGAGTGACACAATTATTCAAAAAGAGAGAAGATAGATAACTTTATTTCTAGCAATCAGCTATCTTTTCAACTTTGGGATTCCATGAAACAATCAGTCCCTCTGATAAATCTCTTTGAATAGGTGTTTATTATATGCTGCCAACTTTGGAACACAAACCCAGAGTTGGAAATTGAACATCACAGGAAAGTTTATGTTAGGTTTCTTTCTTCTTTCTTTCCTCATTTTTTTCATTCTTCTTTTCCTTTCTGGCTTAACATTTCTTAAACTAGTTGTTTGTTCAAGATGTAATATGGGATCATTTACTAGGAAATTTTCTATCAAAAAAATTTTATGGGTATATTTCCCTGGCACACTGAATATGTCAGCTCTCTAATTCATTAGCTATTTTATCTTCTCTTCATCTGAACAGGGATTATTCTACTCCTAAGGATTGCTGTACAACAGTTACAAAGAATACATGTAAAGAGAACCTGTAGAGTAGGAGATACTCAGTGACAGTTATTATTTATCATTGTGGCTGCCATGGAGGTGCTCTAGGCAGATCTCCCTGAACAAAGAAACTGCTGTTCCACTGCAAGGAGTGCAGTTAGGTGACAGCCACCCCCTGGCCCATTGCAACTTCTCTGGAATCTGCTTCAGCTTTCAGGTTGAGCCCATCATCTTCTCAGGCAACCCTCAGCCAAGGTTTGAGCATAGGAAGCAACGTAAGAATCCTGTAATGGATAATCTTTGCTCCAGACCTTGAAATGGGAGAGCTTTTGGCAGATGTATATTGAGGGCTAAGACTATTCCTGCCCAATGCAGCTTTCTCCCTGCTCCTTCCTCGGGTATTACCCCTTTCAGTACACCACTTGAACTCAATTCTGCTTGAATATCTGCTTCCCAGTGGTCCCAAGACACACAATTGTTAACTGACAATCTATTTTTTTAATCTGTGTATAGTTGTAAACATAAAGCTCTCTGCATTTTTTCCCTAGATTTGTTAAGAAGTTAGGCATATCTAAATCTTTCCAATAAGTACATTTCCTTGGTATATGCTTTTCAAGAATTATTTAATAGAAGGTCAGAGCTTACCAATGCAGGTTCCAGGAGCTGAGACAATGGAACTTTGGTAATTGATCTACTTGAAGGAACCTTGATTTTTACATGATGAGACCTTAACTTTGTTTGAAAATATGTATTTCTAGGTTCAGGATCTTTTTCTGGCTGAAACAAATTCATATTCATGAAATACATTTCATAGTACTATAAAAACATTTGTAGCACTTCTCAGATATTTTATTGTGATAGAAATATGTTGTAATTATTATGATTAAAATAGGGTATATACATCAATCATATATACATATAAATTTATAGATAGATAATTCTACTGTTATTCTCTCAACTTGAAAAAGTTTTCAAGTTAAAGATACTTTCATTAAAAAAAAGTAAAGTTTTCTATGTATTAAAAAATAAAATCTATTAAAAGACAAAACAGCTTAAAATACACACAACTCAAAAAATTTCCCTACCACATTTAAGGTAACATCTCCCAAACAGTGTTCAGTAAAAAAATACGTAATGAGATCTGTCCATCTGCCAATGGTTAAAACTAAATTTTAGAGAAAACGTCAAATACATTTATATAAATGTATTTATTATGTAATAATCTTCATTTAAGAAACCAAAAGTGTTAAGACATCAGGAAGCTACAACTACAAAAAAGTGTGTTGCTTTACCAATTAATCTCTGACTAAAACTGCAGACTGCTGAGTAACTGCTTGTCCTATGTAACTTGTCCAGTGCTTCTGAGATGTATTTATAATAGTATTCCCAGTTTATATATATTCAACATAACTGAGGAGGTACAATTTGAGTTGAGTCTTGAAAGAATGACAGTATTTTGAGTTGTGGCTGAGAGGATAAAGAGAAGGTAGAGGGAGGGGAGGGGAAAGAAGGAAGGAAACCAAGGAGCTATAAGGTTCATTCTAAGCAAAGAAAAGAACAAGGGTATGCAGCAAAGAGCAAAGTACTTACCGGCATTTACCGATCCATTTCCCTCATATATGCCTTACATACAGCTTTTTCTCTGACTCCTGTCATTATTCTCAGCAGTTTCATCACACAAATTGATAATCCATCTAACCAACTGGCCTCCCAGTTGCTTGACCTCTGCATTCTCAATAATCTTTTCCCCTCATGGCATTTTAGTCACTACATAAATCAAACACAGCTCTTACCATCAACAGAAATTAGAGAATTGCCAATTTGAATAGTTTCTTATATCCTTCCAACCCACGTTCAATTATCTTCATGATATAAACTCCTCCCTCAATGAAATCTCCAACTTACTGATCCTACCACTTATCTTCATACATTATCCTTCTCCTGTCATTCCTTCCTCATCTATCACCTTCCATCATTGTCATTAACCCTTTCTCCTTCTATCACAGATGTCTGACAAACCCCCAACCCTAGATTACTCCTGACATCAACATCTTCCATACCTCCACTGCAACTAAGCACTGGACATATCAAAGTCACCACAAACTCAAAAGGAAAAACCACAGACTGGAAATGTTTCTACATTTATCTGGATTCTGAGACGAGAGTGAAATAATCCCTTCCATTCTCTGCTGACATTACCCAACATTACCCAACAACATTGCCTAACAACAACAGAAGGAATCAAAAGATGTGACCTCTCAGGACTCAATTTGGGGGACCTGGTACAAACTAAAAATGTGGGGCCTCTTGTTTAAGAAAACTATTTAAAAATGTCAGGGCAAGAGCAGAGCATTAAATGAAATGTGAGATCCTTCTAAGCACAAAGCCCATGTTGCTACCACTACACGACTACTTTTACAAATATAGCACAATGGTAATATCCCTCCTCTTTTTTTTTTTTTTTTTATATTCTTCCTCTTTCAAAGGCCAGTTCCTCCACTTGTATTCTGGATCCTGTCTTTCCTCATCTTTTCAAAGACTTCCCTCTTCCACATAATAGTATATGGAATTTGTTGAGGTTTTCTGAAACAGCTTTATTGAGATATAATTCACATACCATAAAACTCACCCATTTTAAGAGTAAAATTCAATGGTTTTCAGTATATTGATTTTTAATTTTTATTTATTTTTTAGATTTAAATTTTAGTTAACATAGAGCGCAATATTGATTTCTAGAGTAGAATTCAGTGATTTATCACTTCATAAAACCAGTGCTAGGTGTGCATGGGTGGCTCAGTGGGTTGAAGCCTCTGCCTTCGGCTCAGGTCATGATCCCAGGGTCCTGGGATGGAGCCCCACATTGGGCTCTCTGCTCAGTGGGGAGCCTGCTTCCTCCTCTCTCTCTGCTTGCCTCTCTGCCTACTGTGCTCTCTGTCAAATAAATAAATAAAATTTTAAAAAATGAACAAACAAACAAACCAGTGCTCATCACAAGAAATGCCCTCTTTAAATACCCATCACTCATTGAGTTCACCCATCCATCAACCCTCGCTTTGTTCTCTATTGTTAAGAGTCACTGCTGGCTTGTTTCCCTCTCTCCTTTTTTTTTTCCCCCTTTTCTGCCTTCCCATATATTCATCTTATTTCTTACTTAAATTCCACATATGAATGAGATCATATAGTATTTCTCTTCCCCTGACCGACTTATTTCACTGAGCATAATACATTCTAGTTCCATCCATGAGGTGCAAATGGCAAGATTTCATCCTTTTTGATGGTTGATGAATATTCTGTGTGTGTGTGTGTGTGTGTGTGTGTGTGTTGATATATTCTGTATCCACTCATCAGTCAACAGCCATTTGGGCTCTTTCCATAATTTGACTATTGTTCATAACACTGCTATAAATATTGGGGTGCATGTACCCCTTAAATCTGTATTTTTGTATCCTTTGGATAAATACCTAGCAGTGCAATTGCTGGATCATATGGTAGTGCTAGTTTTAACTTTTTGAGGAACCTCCAAACTGTTCTCCAGAGTGGCTGCACAGTTTGCATTACCACTAACGGTGCACAAGGATTATCCTTTCTCTGCATCCTCGCCAACACCTGTTGTTTCTTGTGTTGTTAATTTTAGTCATTCTGACAGGTGTGAATTAATATCTCATCATGGTTTTGATTTGTATTTCCCTGACGATGAGTGATGTTGAATATCTTTTCATGTATCTGTAAGCCATCTGGATGTCTTCTTTGGAAAAGTGTCTATTCATGTCTTCTGCCATTTCTTAACTTGATTATTTGGGTTTTGGGTATTGAGTTTGATAAGTTCTTTATAGATTTTAGAACCCTTTATAAGATATGTCATTTGCAAATATCTTTTCCCATTCTGGAAACTGACTTTTAGTATTATAGATTGTTACCTGTGCTGTGCAAAAGCTTTTTATCTTGATGAAGTCTCAATAGTTCATTTTTGCTTTTGTTTCCCTTGCCTCCAGTGACGTATCTAGTAAGAAGTTGATACAGCCGAAGTAAAAGGTTTCTGCCTGTGTTCTCCTCTAGGATATTGATGGTTTCCTGTCTCAATTTAAGTCTTTCATCCATTTTGAATTTATTTTTGTGTTGGTGTAAAAAAGTGGTCCAATTTCATTCCTCTGCATGTCACTGTCCAGTTTCCCCAACACCATTTGTTGAAGAGACTGTCTTTTATTCTTTGCCGCTTTGTTGAAAATTAGTGGATCATAGAGTTGTGGGTCCATTTCTGGGGTCTCTATTCTGTTCCAGTGACCTATGTATCTGTTTTTGTGCCAGTACCATACTGTCTTGATGACTACAGCTTTACAATATAGCTTAAAATACAAAATCATGATGCCTCCAGTTTTGTTTTTCTTTTTCAGAATTGCTTTGACTATTCAAGGTCTTTGTAGTTCCATACAAATTTTAGGATTGTTTGTTCTAGCTCTGTGAAAAATGCTGGTGGTATTTTGATAGGGATTGCATTAAATGTGTCGATTACTTTGGGTAATACACACATTTTAATAATGTTTCTTCTTCCAATCCATGAGCATGGAATACTTTTCCATTTCTCTTGTCTTCTTCAGTTTCTTTCATAAGTGTTCTACAGTTTTCTTTTTTTTTTTAAAGATTTTATTTATTTATTTGACAGAGAGAGAGAGAGAGATCACAAGTAGGCAGAGAGGCAGGAAGAGTTGGAGGGGGAAGCAAGCCCCTTGCTGAGAGAGAGATGCAGTGCTCCATCCCAGAACCCTGGAATAATGACCAGAGCTGAAGGCAGAGACTTAACCCATTGGGCCACCCAGGTGCCTGTAAATTCATGTATTAGTATTAGCAACTTTTTTGGTGGAGTCTTTTGTTTTCTTACATAGATTTTCCTGTCATCTGCAAATAGTGAATGCTTGACTTCTTCCTTGCCAATTTAGATACCTTTTACTTCTTTTTCTTGTCTGATTGCTAGGCTAAGACTTCTAGTACTATATTAAATAGAAATGGTGAGAATGGACATCCTTGTCTTGCTCCTAACCCTAAGGGAAAGGCTCTGTTTGTCCCCATTTAGGATGATATTAGCTGTGGGTCTTTTGTATGTGGTCTTTATGATGCTGAGGTATGTTCCATCTATCCCTATTTTGTTGAGGGTTTTTATCAAGAAAGAATACTGTATTTTGTCAAAAGACTTCTCTGCATCTACACAGAGAATAATTTGGTTCTTATCATTCTTTTCTTTTCTTTTTTAAGAAGATTTTATTTATTTACTTGAGAGAGAGAGAGAGAGCATGAGAGGGGAGAGGGTCAGAGGGAGGGGTAGACTCCCTGATGAGCACGGAGACAGATGCGGGACTTGATCCCAGGACTCCAGGATCATGAGCTGAGCCGAAGGCTGTTGCTTAATCAACTGAGCCACCCAGGCGCTCCCCCTTCTTTTCTTAACATGGTGTATTATGCTGACTGATCTGTGAAATGTTGAACCACCCTTACGGCCCAGGAATAAATCCCATTTGACCATGGTCAATAATTCTTTTAATGTACTGTTGAATTCAATTTGCTAGTACTTTTTTGAGAATTTTGCATCCATGTTCATCGGGGATATTGGGCTATAATTCTCCTTTTCAGTGGGGTCTTTGTCTGGTTTTGGAATCAAGGTAATGTTAGCTTCATAGAATGAATTTGGAAGTTTTCCTCCCATTTCTATTTTTTGGAACAGTTTGAGGAGAATAGGTATTAACTCTCCTTTAAATGTCTGTCAGAAATCCCCTGGGAATCCATCCAGCCCTGGACTTTTGTTTGTTAGGAGATTTTTGATTACTGAATCAATTTCTTCGCTGGTTATGGGTCTGTTTGGGTTTTCTATTTCTTGTGGTTTCAGTTTTGGTAGTTTACATGTTTCTAGGAATTTGTCCATTTCTTCCAGATTGCCTAAATTTTTGGCATATAATTGCTCATAGTAGTCTTTTATAATTGTTTGCATTTCTGTGGTGTTGGTTGTGATCTCTCCTCTCTCATTCATAATTTTATCTATTTAGGTCCTTTCTCTTTCCTTTTTGAATAAGTCTGGCTAGGAGTTTATCAATTTTATTAATTCTTTTGAAGAACCAGCTCTTGGTTTTGTTAATCAGTTCTACTATAGTTTTTTGTTTTGTTTCTACATCCTTTATTTCTGCTCTAATCTTTATTATTTTCCTTATTCTGCTAGCTTTAGGCTTTATTTGCTGTTCCTTTTCTAGTTCTTTTAGGTGTAAAGTTAGGTTGTGTAGTTGATACTTTTCTTGAGGTAGTTCTATATTGCAACATACTTCCCTCTTAGGACTGCATTTACTGCAACCCAAGGGTTTTGGACTGTCATGTTCTCATTTTCCTGTGCTTCCACATATTTTTTTATTTCTTCTTTAATCTCCTGGTAATCCATTAATTCTACAGGAGGACGCTTTTTAACCTCCATGTATGTGTAGTATTTCCAAATTTTTTCTTGTGATTGACTTCAGGTTTCATAGCATTGTGGTCTGAAAATATGCATGGTATGATCTTAATCTTTTTGTACTTGTTGAGGGCTGATTTGTGACCCAGTATGTGATATATTCTGGAGAATGCTCCATGTGCACTCAGAAAGAATCTGTATTCTGCTGCTTTAAGATGAAATGTTCTGAATATACCTCTTAAGTCCATCTGGTTCACTGTGTCATTCAAAGTCATTGTTTCCTTGCTGATTTTCAATCTGTCCATTGTCGTGAGTAGAGTGTTAAAGTCCCCTACTGTTATTGTATTATTATAAATTAATTTCTTTATGTTTATTATTAATTGATTTATATATTTGGATACTCCCAACTTGGGGGCATAAATATTCACAACTGTTCAATCTTCTTGATGGATAGATTATCCATCTATCCAATGCCCTTTTTCATGTCTTGTTACAGACTTTGTTTTAAAATCTAGTTTGTCTGATGTAAGTATGACTACTCCAGCTTTCTTTCAATGTCCGTTAGTATAATAGATGGTTCTCCATCCCCTCACTTTCAATTTGTAGGTGTCTTTAGGTCTAAAATGAGTCTCCTATAGGCAGCGTATAGATGGATTTGTTTTTCTATCCATTCTGACACCCTATGCCTTTTGACTGGAGCATTTAGTCCATTTATACTCAGAAATTATTGAAAGATATGAATTTAGTGCTATTGTGTTACCTGTAGAGTTGGGCTTCTGGTGCTATTCTCTGGTCCTTTCTGGTCTTTTTGCTTTGGGCCTTTTTTTTTCCCCTCCACTCAAAGAGTTCCATTCAAAGAGTCAAATTTCTTGCAGGATTGTTTGTGGTCTGGAACTCCTTTAGTTTTTGTTTGTCTGGGAAACTCTCTAACTCTCCTTCTATTCTGAATGACAGCCTTGCTGGATAAAGAATTCTTGGCTGCATATTTTTCCCATTCAGCATATCGAATATTTCCTTCCATGCTTTTCTGGTCTGTCAGGTTTCTGTGGACAGATCTGCTGCAAACCTGATTTGTCTTCCCTTTTAGGTTAAGGACTTTTTTTCTCATTGGTGATGGTCGGCTTTTGTTGAATTTAATGGGAGATCTTTGTGCTTCTTGGATTTTTATTACTATTGTCTTTTCAGTTTTCAGCTATAATTTGTTCAAATAAACCTTCTGCCCCTTTTTCTCTCTCTTCATCTTCTGGGGCTCCTATGATATGAATGGTATTATGTTTTATTTTTTTATTTAAATATTTTTTTAAAAAAATTATGTTATGTTAGTCACTATACAGTATGTCACTAGTTTTTGATGTAGTGTTCCAAGATTGTTTACATATAACACCCAGTGCTCCATGCAAAACATGCCCTCCTTAATACCCATCACCGGGCTGGTATTACGTTTTAATAAGTCACTGAGTTCCCTAAGTCCTTCATAGTCCATTACTTTTCTTTCCCTCTTCTTTTCAGCTTCATTATTTTCCATAATTATATCTTCTATATCATTGACTCACTGCTCTGCTTCATCCATCCTCATTTTTATGACCTCCACTTGGGATTGCATCTCAGTTACAGCATTTATTTTTCAGCCTGACTAGATTTTCTTTCATTTCTGCAGTAAGGGATTCTCTAGTGTCTTCTATGCTTTTTTTCAACCCCAGCTAGTATCCTTATAGTCTTTGTTTTAAATTCTAGTTCAGACATATTACTTACATCTGTATTGATTAAATCCCTGGCCATGAGTACTACCTCCTTTTCTTTATTTTGAAGCAAATTTCTCCATCTTGTCATTTTGTCCAGAAAAGAAAAGAAGAAAAGAAACAACAACGGGACACCTGGGTGGCTCAGTTGGTTAAGCAGCTGCCTTCAGCTCAGGTCATGATCCCAGCATCCTGGGATCGAGTCCCACATCGGGCTCCTTGCTCGGCAGGGAGCCTGCTTCTCCCTCTGCCTCTGCCTGCCTCTCTGTCTGCCTGTGCTCGCTCACTCTCTCTCCCTCTGTCTCTGACAAATAAATAAATAAAATCTTTAAAAAAAAAAAAAAAAAGAAACAACAACAACAAAACTAGATCCTGGGTGTGTTTTGGTCTGTTTGTCAAAATAATTTTCCAAAAGGTGGTTGCTTTCCTACTTGTAGACTTGCAGTTTTTGTTCTCTGATCTCCAACTGCTTTCTTGGGTGTTTGGAATGATTTGGTAACTATCTAGCTATATTAGAGGGACAAGACAAGCTTAGTGTCCTCTTTTTTTTTTTTTTTTTAAAAGATTTTATTTATTTATTTGACAGACAGAGATCACAAGTAGGCAGAGAGGCAGGCAGAGAGAGAGGAAGGGAAGAAGGCTCCCTGCCGAGCAGAGAGCCCGATGCGGGACTCGATCCCAGGACCCTGAGATCATGACCTGAGCTGAAGGCAGCGGCTTAACCCACTGAGCCACCCAGGCGCCCAGCTTAGTGTCCTCTTAATCCTCTGCAATATCAACTCCTCCTCCACCAGAGACTAATTTTAGAACATTTTTGTTCCCCCAAAAGAAACTCCATATCCATTAGCAGTAAGTCTCCATTCTACCTCCCACCAGACCTATGTAACCACTAGTCTTTATTTGCCTATCCAAATGGAATTATATAATATGTGGTCTTTTTGACCAGCTTCTTTGTTTTTCAAGGTTCATCCAAGCTGTAGGATGCAACAGTTATATTATAATTTTTCATTGGCTATCTTATAAATTATAGTCATCATAATGGGTATTAAGTAATCTCTCATTGTGGTTTTGATTTGCATTTCCCTAATGACTAATCATAAGAGCATCTTTTCATGTGTTTATTGGCCATTTGTATATCTTGATTTGAGAACTATAGGAAAGTTCTTATACACCAGCATCCCAAGAATGATAAAACTATAGTCAGGAACCACCTATTAGGAGCACAGTTTTGAGAAGGAACAGATCATACAAGAGCATAAGAAATGGCATTTAATCAAGATGTGACACATTTAAATGATAAGATCCTTGATTTGTATACACATGTGTGTGTACCTGTGTATGTGAATTGATAGAGTATGAAATTGAAACAGTTTGCATGTAAGCCAGAAAGGGAAATGTAACTTCGAGGAAGTGAAGAAGCATGGAAAAGTAAACAGAAAGTATGGGGAAGATGTTTTATTGTTTTAGGCTAAAGAAGTGAAATTCAGGCCAACTTCAACTAGATCACTAGGTCATAGAGGCTTCAGTTGCCCACTGGGTTACATTCAGCTAACCCCTCTTCCTCATTTCCATCATTCCCAATAGCCCTCAAAAATGATTTAGCAAACACAACAAAACATGTTTCCTCTGACCCTGCCTCTCCTTCTAGTTACTGTGCTTTTTCTTAATTTCCCCTCAGAGTCAAGTTCCATACATAATCATTACTTCCCCACTTCCCCCCCACCCCAATCTTTAATGAGGAAAAACTGACAAATATAGTTGTATATATTTTAAGTGATTTTAATGATTTGATACACATAAACATTGCCAAATGACCAAGATCATTAACATATCCACCACCTAACATATAAATTGTGTGTGTGTGTGTGTGGTGAGAAAGCTTAAGAGCTATTCTCAGTAACTTTCAAGTAAATAATATTGTATTATAATTATCACCACGCTGTACATTAGATTCTCAGAACTTATTCTTATAAATGAAAGTTCGTACCTTTTGACCTACATCTTCCCATTTCCCCAGAGGCCTAGACCCTGGCAACTACCATTATATTTTCTATCCTCTGTATCTATGAAATTGGCTTTGTTTGTTTTTTGTTTTTTAGGATTCCACATATAAGTGATACTATGCAGTATTTGTCTTCCTCTGGTTTATTTCATTTAACATAGGCCTTTCAGGTTCATGTATGTGATTGTAAATGCAAATTTTCTTCTTTTTATGACTTAATAATATTCCATTATCTATATCTATATCTATATCTATATCTATACCATACTTTCTTTATCCATCCATCCATTGAAGGACTTTTAGGCTGTTTTCATATCTTGGTTATTGTGAATAATGCTGCAGTGAACAGAGGAATGCAGATATCTATCCCTTGTGATACCCATTTCATTTTCTTTCTCCTTTGGATATATATCCAGAAGTAGAATGGCAGGATCACATCGTAGTTCTTTTTATTTTTTGAAGAACCACCATATGGTTCTCCATAATACTTGTACTAATTTATAGTCCCACTAACAGTATTTAAGGATTCCCTTTTCTGCACATCTTTGCCAACATTTGTTATCTCTTGTGTTTCTGATAATAGCCATCCTAACAGGTGTCATTTGTGGTTTGCATTTGCATTTCTCTGATTATTAGTGATATTCAGCACCTCTTCATGTACCTTTTGGCAGCATCTATGTCTTCTTTGGGAGAACATCTATTCAGGTATTTTGCCTGTTCTAAAATTGGATTTTTTGGTTTTTTGGCATTGAGTTGTACAAGTTCTTCAAATATTTTGAATATTAACTTAACCCCTTATAAGATACATGATTTGCAAATATTTTCTCCCATTCTGTGGCTTGCATTTTCAACTTACTGATTAATTCCTTTGCAGTGTAAAAGCTCTTTAGCTTAATGTAGTCTCACTACCTTTTACTTTACTATTTTTTCAAATGTTCTTTTGGTGTCTTATCAAAGAAATCATTGCCAAGATCAATGTCATGGAGGTTTTGCCCTATGTTTTCTTCTAGGAGTTTTATGGTTTCAGGTCTTATATTTAAGTCCTTAATCCATTTTGACTTAACTTTTTGTGAATGGTATAAGATAGGAGTCCCGTCTCATTCTTTTGCATGTAAATGTCCACCTTTCCCATTACCATTTATTGAAGAGACTATACTTTCTCCAATTTGTGGTCTTGGCACCCTTGTCAAAAATCAATTGGCTGTAGAAATGTGGGTTTATTTCTGGTCTCTCTATTCTGTTCTACTGGTCTAAGTGCTTCTTTTTATGCCAGAGCCATAATGTTTCCATTTCTATAGCTTTGTAATATATATTAAAATCAAGAATGTGATGTCTCCAGCTTTGTTCTTCTTTCTCAAGATTGCTTTGGTTATTTGGGGTCTTATGTGGTTCCAAACAAATTTAAGTATAGTTTTTCTATTTCTGAGAAAAACATGATTGGAACTTTAAATGGGATTACACTGGCTCTGTGGATTGCTTTGATTAGGATGGTCAATTTCATAATATAAATTCTTCACGTCTAAAAACATGGGATATCTTTCCATTAATTTGTGTGTTCTTCAATTACTTTCATCAGTGTCTTAGAGTTGGTAGTGTACAGGTCCTTTATCTCCTTGGTTAAATTTATCTCTAAGTATTTTATTGTTTTTGATGAGATTATGAATGGGACTTTTGAAAGAAAAACCACAGTTCTTCTGTCCCAGTGAATCTTTCTCCTATGAGTGTCCTTAAGTACTTATACTTCTGATACCTCTCGTCACTAAATGTGTTTGGGGTTTTTACCAAAACAGGAAATTCTCTGCAACACCAGCTAGATGTCCTACAATTCAACTCAATCTTAATACTGTCTCCCTGGAGATGGGTCAGATCCCATAGGTTTAGGGCTCAGTCCCACAAGACTGCTCCTACCCTATTTCAGATGCCAATCACAAGTACTAGGTGCCCGGGTTTTCCTCAACTTCTGTACAATTTGTCTACAAACTGAAAGCCTCTATCACCCCATCATCAGGTTCAATTAGTTTGCTAGAGCAGCTCATATAACTCAGGGAAACACTTACTTCCATTTACTAATTTATTAAAGGTTATGATAAAGGATACATATGAACACAGAGCAAGGTCTAGGGAGGGTCCCAAGTATAGAAACATCTGCCACCATGGAGTTCTGCTCTGTCACCTTCCTGGTGTGGTTGTGTTCACTGACCTATAAGATCTCCAAATCCCCTATCATTTGAATTTTTATGGAGGCCTTCTCACATAGGCATAATCAGTTACTAACTTCATTCAAGCCCCTTTCTCCTCTTTGGAGAAGGGGGTAACTGGGTTGAAAATTTTAAGCTTCTAATTATGGCTTGGTCTTTCTGATGACCAACCCCCTTCCAGAGCCATGTAGGAGTCCACTCAGAGTTGTCTCATGAACAAAACATCCTTTAGTATTCCTTTTTTAAAAATATTTATTTATGTATTAGAGAGAGAGAGAGAAAGAGAGTGGGGAGAGGGGTAGAGAGTCCCAAGCAGACTCTACACTGAGATTGGAGCCTGATGTGGGACTCAATTTCACGACCCTGAGATCAAGACCTGAGCCAAAACCAAGAGTGGGTGCCAAACCAACTACACCACCCAGGCACTCCAAAAAGATCCTCTAGTATTCTTATCAATTAGGAATTACAAAGGTTTTAGGAGCCCTCTGTGAGGGATGAAGTAAAAAAACAAAATATTAAAACAAGAGATGCTCCTGGTTTTCTTAATCACTTAGGAAATTACAAGTGTTTAGGAGCTCTGTGCCAGGAAATGGGGGCAGAAACCAATATATATTTTATATATTTTTTTCTCTTATATATATTTTTTTCTTATATATATTCATATATTTTTTCTCTTATCTCAGAGAATTGCTTTTTAATTTTACTTCCAAAGAGTTTGATGCTAGTGTATAGAAACACAACAGATCTTTGTATATTGATTTTATATTCTGTAACTTTACTGATTTTATTTACCTTCTAACAGTTTTTCAGGGAGCCTTTAGGGTTTTCAATATATAAGATCATCCCATCTACAAAGGATAAGTTCATTTCCTCCTTTCTTATATGGATGATTTTTGGTTCTTTTTCTTACCTAATTGCTCTGGCTAAACTTGCAGTACTATGTTGAAAAGACATAGCAAGAGTGAACATCTTTTCTTATTCCTGATCTTAGAAAAATGACTTTTAACTTTTCACCTTTGAGTATGACATCAGCTGTGGGCTTGTTATATATAGCCTTTATTATGTTTAGGTATATTCCTTCTACACCTAATTTGTTGAATGTTTCTATTATGAGAGGATGTTGAGTTCTGTCCAGTGCTTTTCTACATCTATTGAGATGATCATATGATTTTTATCCTTCATTCTGTTAATGTGGGTTATCACATTAATTGATTTTCTTATGTTGAATTATCCTTGCATCTCAAGGATAAGTCCTATTTGATCATGGTATATGATCTTCTCATTGTGTTCTTAAATATGGTTTGCTAGTATTTTCTTAAGGATTTTTAAATCTATGTTCATCAGGGATATTGGCCTGTAAGTTTCTTTTCTTTCAGTGTTCTTGCCTGGATTTGGTATCACAGTAATTCCAGCTTTCTAAAATGAGTTTGGAAGGTTTCCTTCCTCTTCAATATTTTAGGAAAGTTTAAGAAGGACTGTTATTAATTCTTCTTTAAACATTTGGTAGAATTCACCAGTGAAGTCATCTGGTCCCTTTTATTTGCTGGAGATCTTTTTATTACTGATTCCATTTCCTTGCTTTTTATTGTCTCTTCAGATTTTCTGTTATTTCATGATTCAGTCTTGGTAAGTTTCTGTTTCTAGGAATTTATCCATATCTTCTAAGTTACCTAATTTTTTGGTATATAATTATTCATAGTAGTCTGTTATGTTCCTTTGTATTTCTGTGGTATGCACCATAATGTCTTATCTTTCATTGATAATTTTATTAATGAGTCATTTCTCTTTTTTCTTAGACTAAAGTTTTTCCATTGTTTATCTTTTAATAAAACTGGCTCTTAGTTTTGTTAATGATTCTTATTGCCTTTCTAATCTCTATTTCATTTATTTCTTCTCTTATTTTTATTTCCTTCATTCTGCTTTGGACTTTGTTCTTTTTCTAGTTCTTTGTAGTATAAGGTTAGGTTGCATGTTTGAGATCTTAATTTTTTCATAATGTAGGTATTTATCATAATAAAATTCTATCTTACTGTTACTTTTGCAGCATCCCATAAGTTTTGGTATGTAGTGTTTCTATTTTTATTTGTCTTAAGATTTTTTGATATCTCTTGATTCTTCTTTGACTCATTAGTTATTCAAAAATGTGTTATTTAATTTTCACATATTTGTGAATTTTCCCTTTTCCTTATGTTATACATTTCTAATGTCATGCCAGTATGTCAGAAGAGATACTTGATATAATTTCAATCTTCTTAACGTTTGTTAAAACTTGTTTTGTGATGCAATATGTGATCTATCCTGGAGTATGTTCCATGTGCACCGACAAGAATGTGGATTCTACTATTGTTGAATGAAATGTTCTGTATATGTCTATTAGGTCTATTTGGTCTAAAGTGTTGTTCAAATCTATTATTCTCTCAATGATTTTCTGTCTGGATGATCTATTAATTGTTGGATAGTAGGGTATTGAAGTATCTTATTACTATTGCATTGTCTATTTCTGCCTTCAGACTTGTTAAAGATTAACATATTTAGGTCCTTCAATATTGGATGTTTATATATTTACAACTGTTATATCTTCTTGATGAATTGGCCCCTTATTTTTATGTAATAACATTGTCTCTTATTATAGCTTTCAACTTAAAATCTATTTTGTCTGATATAACTACTCCTGATCTCTTCTAGTTTACACTTCCATGGAAAAATTTTTACATCCTTTCACTTTCAGCCTAATTGCCTTTAAACCTTAAGCAAATCTATGGGGAACCTGAGTGGCTCAGTTGGTTAAGTGTCTGACTCTTGATCTCAGGGTCATGAGTTTCAAGCCTCCTACATGAAAGAAAGAAAGAAAGAAAACAGGGAGAGAGAAAGAAAGAAGTTTAAGTGAATCTCTTTTAGGCAGCATATAGTTAGGCTATTTTTTTTATTCCCCCACTTTATATTTTTTAAATGGCAAATTTAAATCATTTACATTTAAAGTAATTCTTGATAGTAAGGACTATCATCATTTGATGATTTGATAGAAAGGACTATCATCATTTTGTTAATTGCTTTCTGACAGTTCTGTACTTCCTTTGTTCTTATCTTCCTCTCTTGCTGTCTTTCTTTGTGAATTGATTTTTTTTTTAATAGGGATATGCTTTGATTTTTTTCTCTTTACTTTTTGTGTGTCTCTTAAAGACTTGTGCCCGGATTGTCATAGGGCTTTCAAAATAGTTACAACAGTTCATTTTAAACTGATAACTTAACTGCATAAAGATGTTCTACACATTTACTCTTCACCCCCACATATGTTTCATGTTGTTGGTGTCACAATTTACTTCTTTTTATATTTTATATTTCCTTCTTTTCTATAACTTTTCAACCTCTTCCAGTCTGGCTTGCCTCTCATCAGCCCACTAAAATTATTCTTGCTAAAGTCATCAGTTTCCTTCTTGATTCTGAATGCAATTGAGTTTTTAAAAACTAATAAATTTTTATTTTACTTTTTAAAAATTTTTAAAGATTTTATTTATTTATTTGACACAGAGAGAGAGATCACAAGTAGGTAGAGCAGCAGGCAGAGAGACAGGGGAAAGCAGGCTCCCTGCTGAGCAGAGAGCCCAATGCGGCACTCGATCCCAGGACCCTGAGATCATGGTCCAGGCCAAAGGCAGAGGCTTAACCCACTGGGCCACCAAGGTGCCCCCAAAATTAACAAATTTTTAAAGAAAAATTGGAGGTTCACAGCAAAATTGAGCAGAATATACAGAGTTCCCATATAGCCTTTGACCCTACATATATAATCTTCCTTATTTAACATACTCCATCATAGTCTTACATTTATTAGAAACGTTAAACCTATACTGACACATTATTGTCTTTTCCCTGAGAACTTCCTTTAACATTTCTTACAAAGCAGGCCTACTGGTGACAAATTATAATTTTTGTTTGTCTAAGTAAGTCTTTAGTTCTCCTTCATTTTTGAAGGGTAATTTCATGAGGTATAGATTTCTAGGTTGGTGGGTGTTTTTCCTCTCAGGACTCTAAGTATTTCATGTCCCTCTTTTCTTGCATGATAGTTTCTAGGGAGAGCTCTGTAATTCTTACCTTTATTCTTCTATAGGCATGGTGTTTTTTTCCTTCTGGCTTCTTTCAAGATTTTTTTCTTTCTTTCAAGATGTTTGAATATGATAAATCGAGTTGTAGATTTGAGGGTACTTATCCTGCTGAGTGTTCTTTGACCTTCCTGAATCTATAATTTTGTATCTGACATCAATTTTAGGAAACTCTCAGTCATTATTGCTTCAAATATTGTTTCTGTACCTTTCCTGTGTCTTCTCTTCCTGGAATTCCAATTATGTGTATGTCACACCTTTTGTAGTTGTCCCACAGTTCTTGAATATTCTGTTCTTTTTTTCAGTCTTTTTTCTCTTTGTTTTTCAGTTTTGAAAGTTTCTACTATCATATCCTCAAACTCAAGTATACTTTCTTCACTATGCCCAGTCTACTAACAAGTCCATCAAAAGCATTCTTCATTCTTGCTATAGTATTTTTGTATATCTCTAGCATTTCTGTTTTGATCTTTCTTAGAATTTCCATCTCTTAGGTGCATGGGTGGCTCAGTTGGTTAAGTGACTGCCTTTGGCTCAGGTCATGACCCCGGATTTCCAGAATTGAGTCCTGCATCAAGCTCCCAGCTCCCCAGGGAGTCTGCATCTCTCTCTGACCTTCTCCCCTCTCATGCTCTCTCTTACTTGCTCTCTCTCAAATAGATAACAAAATATTAAAAAAAAAGAATTTCCATCTCTCTGTTTATATTATTCACCTGTTTTTGCACGTTGTCTACTTTTTTCTATAATGCCCTTAGCATATTAATCATAGCTATTTAAAATTCTGGTCTGATCATTCTAATACTACTGCTTTATCTGACTCTGGGGATATCTATTCAGTCTCTTCAAACTGTGTTTTTTGTTTGTTTGTTTGTTTTTGCCTTTTAATAAGCCTTGTAATTTTTTGCTAAAAGGTAGACAAGATGTACTAAGTAATGGGAACGGTGGTAGATAGGCCTTTAGTAATGTAGTGGCAAGGTGTAAGCCATAGTGCTATGATTAGGTCTTTTTTGTTGAGCCTTTACACCTGGAGGGTAAAATTTGCCAGTACTTCTTAGTCCCCATATCTTCTTAAGTGGGACAGGACACGTAGAGACACCTGTATCTGAATATTTCCATTCCTCCATGTGGAAGGCTAGAGAGAGCTGGAATTGGAATATTTCCTTTCCTCATTTGTAAAAGCAGAGCTGGCTGAAGTTGGGTATTTCCTTTCCCCAAGGTAGGTCAGGCTCTACTAAAACCCCAACAAGTTAGGCTCTGGTGAAATACATTCTTCTGAGGGAAGGCTTTGTTAAGAGCAGAATATTCCAGTATATTTCAAGATGGTTCTTTTCCTCTTCCCATTACCAAAAGCATGAAGGGATTTTTCTCAGATATTGACTGTGAGGATCTGATAGAGGTCCTTCCTAAAGATAAAACCCTTCAGGTTTTTAGATAAAAAAGTGTCAAGCCCCCCTGATGACTGTGTCCATCTTGAGTTTTTAACTCTCAGCATTGTCTTCACTGAGCCTCTAGCAACTCATCAACCACACCAACACTGGTTTTCCCATCCCAGCAATGGTTCTCAGGGAGGTTTCTGTTCAAGTGTTTTTGCTCCAATAAGTCATGATTCTCTGTATCCACCTGTCTTTCCAAGTATTAGTGCAGCACTTTGGCCTATGACATAATTTTTCTGACATATCTAAAAAGGCTTGTTGATTTTTAACTTTGTTCAGGTTTTTTTTTTTTTAAGGTTTATTCATTTATTTAAGAGAGAGAGAGAGAGAGAGAGAGAGAGAGAGAGAGACTGAGAGATAGAACAAGCACAGGGGTTGGGGATAGAGGGAGAGAGTCTTAATCAGACTCCACAGAGAGCTAGGAGCTAAACTCAGGGCCCAATCCCAAGATCCTAAGATCACCACCCAAGCAGAAACAAAAAGTCAGGCACTCAACTGACTGCATGACCCAGGTGCCCCTTTGTTCAGGTTTTTACTTGTTAGGCCAAAGTGGTGACTTCTAAGTTCCTTCCGTGCTAGACCAGAAACTGGAAGTCCTCCAAATTTGCAAAGTTCTTTATAACACTGGGATTCCAAGCAACATTCAGTATTATTAACCACTCCTCCTTTTAGGAGTAAATATTCTTGTCTCTTCTCCTATGATAACACATTCTGTTCATTTTCCTCTTTTCCTCTGTCCACTCTTTTCTACCTGACTATTGAGTATTCCAAGGAATGATCCTGGACTCTTTTCTCTTCTTCACTCTGTAGAAACTCATTCTTTCTCAGGTGCTTTCATCTATTTGTATAAACTTAGAAATATCTGCAACACTGTATACTTATCTTCCATTTTCCTGACCTGCAGATTTATAGCCAGTGGTCCTTACAACATTTTCATTTTCATGTACCCTCAGACCCCCTGCCTCTCCTATCACACTAAATAGTACCTTTATCCACCAAAGCTGCTGAAGACAGAAACCTAGAAGTCTTTTTTGACACTTCACTCCTTCATCTTCTATCTCCAATTCATGATCTCTACAGGCAAAATTATCTTGAATCGATGCATATTTCCCATCTCTCCTACAAAATATCCTTGTCAAGCCACCACAATCTTGTACCTAAAATATCTGTAACTTCATACTAAGGAATCTTCCTACTGAGACTCTTGCCCTTTTTCAATTTTTTTTTTTTTACCCAATGTATACATTGACAGTAAAGTGTAGTGGAAAGAATACAGATGTAAGATCCAGAAAAACCTGCCACAAACTCCTCAAACACACTAATTAATATCTAAACCTCATTTTTCTTAGGTATAAAATAGGTGAAAACAAAGCAAAACAAACAAAAACCTCATAGGTAGGAATGTTATAAGAAAAAGATATGATTTATAAAAAGTGCTTAGAATAATGCCTAGCACTGAATAGTCACTCAAAGAGTAGCTCCTGTTACATACAAAATAAAGTTCATATTTCCCCCCAAAGACCTCTAGATTCTAGATCTAACATATTAATTCACAAATTCTCCTCAACAGAAAACACTGCTCTGGCTACATAGCGAATGTCTTATTTTTACCTTAAATTTATGTTTAATAGACATCCAATTATCCAAAAGGAATTTGGAAAAACTGTAAACTTTCTCTTTCATTAAATTTATTTACAGTATATATTCATGTAACAGTAATGTAATCTAATTCCTAAGTTTGAAACCTGTTTGAAATTATTGACTTAAATAACTGAAAAATAACTCCTATAAAACCGTTAGTTAAGAATATGTCCTACATCAATGAAATTTATGATTTATATAGTTTTTCTGTTTCAACACTTACTTTTTTCTTTGTTTTCTCAGGGGCTGAAGGGTAAGTTTTCTCAGCAAATAAAACTTCACAAGCTGCATTATCTGTAAAGAAAAAGATGCTTCAATATTTTAATCATTTAACCTCTCATTAACTGTAAGTATAGAAAGTAGAACTCAAATTTGGAAAAAAACAAAAACAAAAACAAAACACCCTGATTTTAATGACTGTGTCTTTGAAATAGGTTTAGAAGAAAAGCTTAATATATGTTGAATAACCTGACTTACTACATAAAGGGCTTTATTTTTAAGAGCTCTAGGTTTCACACAAGTAAATAAGCTCTGTGTAAAATATTTTTCATTTGGTACAGAAGGTTGCATGTGATTATAATTCTTCAATAACTATCCTTCCATTTCCATTCTCCTGTATTTTCAGGCTCTCCCTTTTTACTGTAAATTTTCTATTAGTATTTAAAATACAGTCAGGACTCTTTCATCTTACCAAAAACTTATCTGTACCCCATACTCCTTCCTGTTACATCCTTTCTCTCCTCTTCTCCATGGGCATGTTTCTTCAAAGAGCTGTCCACATATACTAACATAACTTCTTCTCCTCTTGTTTACTCCCAAACCCACAGCAATCTAGTTTCAGGTCCCACCTTTATGAACAGAAACCTTTCTGTCCTATCTTACTGGACATCAGTACAACAAATATGAACATTTTCCCTCTGGCCCCTTTTATGGCTCTTCTTTATTTCTGACTTTTCTCTTCTTTTTTACTCTCCAGGCTCAATCCAAGGCAACAAATATCTAGTCTGTTATGTGCCGAAGATACTGCTACGAGTATTGCAAATTTGGTTTTCTTTATTCTTAACACTAATACCTTGCTTTAAGTCAACACAAGATTTCTCTTCAAATTATTTCAATAGCTTTTCATTTCAGCTCTCTCTGCAGTCCACTGCCCACATAATATACCTAAAACACAAGTTTAATATCATCTGCTTAAAATTCTTCCAAGGCTTTTCTCTCTCTCTCTCTCTTTTTTTTTTCTTTTCTCTTTCTTTTTTTTTTTTTAATTTTATTTACTTATTTGACAGACAGAGATCACAAGTAGGCAGAGAGAGAGGAGGAAGCGGGCTCCCCGCTGAGCAGAGAGCCCGATGTGGGGCTCGATCCCAGGACCCTGTGATCATGACCTGAACCGAAGGCAGAGGCCCAACCCACTGAGCCACCCAGGCACCCCTTTTTTTTGGCTATTTTAATTGGGATTTTTTTACTTAAAAAAAAAAAAAATTCTTCCAAGGCTTTCCATTGTATTCAAGTTAAAACTCAAACTTCTTAACTCAGCATACAAAATCCTGGTTTTTATGAACCCTGCCTATATACTTCTATATTCCCAGCCTCACTGCAAAGGTGAAAAGATTGCTAGATATAATACAGGATACCCACTTAAATTTGAATTTCAGATAAATAATTTTTTAGTATAAGTGTTTGCTGTGTAATAGTACAAGCATGTGTAATATTTATGACATAATTATATTAAAATTATTCACTGTTTAACTGTACCCCTGGGGCTAATAATACATTATATGTTAATTAAAAAATAAATAAAATGGATACCATATTAAAAAATTATTCACTGTTTATCTGAATTCATATTTAACTGAGCATACTGTATCTTTATTTGCTAAATCTGGCAACCCTTGAGACTACTTACTCCACTCATCTTCATCTCCTAAGGTAGAGAGAAGTAGTAGGTTTGAGAGTTTAGTAAGAGATGAAATTGGTAACAAAATTTGGTAATACATTAAGCAAAGGAAGTGACAAAGATGAGGGTGTCAAGGACGATCTCATGCTTCTGGTCTGCTAAGCTACATTTGCTAACTAAGATGGAGGACACTGGAAGACCAGGTTAGGTCTTGGTCATGACAGTTCTCAGTTTTCAATGCTCATTTTATTTAATCTCTTGGTAACTTATGTTACAGTTAGTTCTAAATGTTGGAGTGTTCCATTTACATTCTTTTTTTTTTTTTTAAAGATTTTATTTATTTATTTGACAGAGATCACAAGCAGGCAGAGAGGGAGAGAGAGAGGAGGAGGAGGCAGGCTTCCCGCTGAGCAGAGAGCCTGATGTGGGCCTTGATCCCAGGACCCTGGGATCATGACCTGAGCTGAAGGCAGAGGCTTTAACCCACTGAGCCACCCAGGCGCCCTCCATTTACATTCTTTTTGCATGTTTGTTTTCTATTCCACTTCCTAGGTAATCTCATCTATATTCTTGACTCTAGATACTTATCTAGATACAACTTGTCTCTGCCCTAAATTCCAGACTCCTGTGTCACAAACTGCTTTCATGACATCTCTATCTGAAGGCTAATAACCCTCCAAATGTTTTAATATTTTACTGAAGCACTTCACATACACAGTAATGGGCACAAATCTTAAATGTATATGTATTCACCTATATAGTCACTGGCCAAATCAAGATATAAAATATTTCCAACACCCCAGAAGTTTCCTATATGTTTTTTCCCAGTCAGGACTCCCTTTCCAAAGATTATCACTATTCTTGCTTCTACTACATAAAACACTCTTGCCTGTTATTGAACTTCATATGTACAGAATTACACAATACATACACATTTGTGTCTGTGTTATTTCGTGAAATATTAAGTACATGAGTAGACAGATCAAATTTAATGTTGAAACCAAATTCTCTTAATCAGTCTCCCAACTTGCTCCGTCTTCCAGTGCTCCCATTTCAAGAAGTGATACCATCATTCATCCACCTGCTAAAACCAATAATTTTAGACTCATCCTTAACTTCTATTTTCCTCTCTTATGCAACATCCAACCACATCAGAAAATCCTGGCATATCTGCTTTAAGATAGATTCTGAATCAGACCACTGCTCCCACTTTAGTCTCATATACCACTATCTGACCACCACAATAGTTTAACAGGGTCTCTTTGCTTTCACTTGCCATTTTAGACAATTCTCCACATGGTAGCCAGAGTGATCATTCAAAATATATCTAATCATGTCATCCCCTTGCCCTAAAATGTGTTTCTAGGCACGTTTACAATAAAATCCCTGCTTCTTATGATGGCATAGGAGACTCTACATTATACCATTTGATTTCTCCCTGAACACAACTGAAGTCATTCTTTTTTTTTAAACTGATTTTGCTCCAGTCATTCTAACCTCTTTTCTATTCATCAAATATGCAGAGCTCATTTCCATCTCCTGGTCTTTTCTTGTTTTTTTTTTTTTTTTTTTTCCTTTGCCTAGCATGCTTTGTCACAGATTTTCACATGACCCACTCTCTCACTTCATTCAAGCTCTGTACAAATGTAATCTCCTCAGAGAGTCCTATCCTATTACCATGTTTAAAATAGCATCCCTAGTCACACTCTGTTTTTACCTGCTTTATTTTCCTTTAGTACTCTTATTCCTGACATTCTTGTATATTTATTTAACTGTCTATTGTCTTTCTTCCTCTGCTATAACATAGCTCTGTTAGGGCAAGGTCTCCGTCATGTTCCCCAGCAACTAAAATACTTTGTGTCACACTGTAGGTGATTAATAAATATTTGTTGAATGAATGGAATTAATGAATAGTGTGATGAGGTATCTCTGAAACATCCAAGGGGAGATGTTTAGAAGGCACCTGCATATAAAGGTCTTAGCCTCAGAGGAGAGTCTTTAATGAGAGAAAACTCAGAAGCCCTTCTTTTTATAGGACGCCTATACATATCAAGGGTTAATTTTAAAAAGATTAAAATCTATGAACTAACTTTGAGGAACTCCCACATTTAATCATTAATAGTGGTAGATAAGATTGCAAAAAAGCAGGAATTACCTGAGAAATAATTTATTGTTTATTTGTCTCTATGATTAGACTATTTTCTAACATTTAGTAAAGAACCTGACATACAATTGGAACAAAGATAGGTTTGTTGAATTAAGGAAGTAAAAAAATACCTCTTGAGCAAGATACGACTTAATTTTAAATTTCAAGTCAATCAATCACATAAAAGAATACAAAAGCATACATAATTTCAGAATCACTATTTTCCCTTACTACTAGGCCTTATAAAAAACATTTTCTACTGCCAAAGGAAAATATTTTATTGGGCAAGATCTAAATAAAATCATGATTGTTTTTGGTATGCTTACCACTTTCCCTTTCATAATCTCTCTTCTCTTGTTCACAAATTCCCTCTTAGGTCTATAAAATAAATCCCCCTTCTAATGTTCACCCTCTAGGGTAATAGATGGCTACTCCTTTAAAAGATGTGTGTTTTTACAAGTTTAGTTTGTATCACTTGATTAATTTCCTTCAGAACAGTCACTATTGGGGCACCTGGGTGGCTCAGTTAGTTAAGTGTCTGCCTTCAGTTCAGGTCATAATCTCAGGGTCCTGGGATGGAGCCCCATATTGGGCTCCTTGCTTGGTGGAGAACCTGCCTCTCCCTCTCTTTCTGCCTATTGCTCTGCCTGTTTGTGCTCTCTCTCTCCCTCTCTGTCAAATAAATAAATAAAATCTTTAAAAAAAAGAACAGCAACTATTTTAATCATTTTTATACTCAGAATTCCTAACATAAAACCTGGCATGTAGAAAATACTGATTAAGTTGGTGTGCCTGGGGGGCTCAGTGGGTTAAAGCTTCTGCCTTTGGGTCCGGTCGTGATCCCAGGGTCCTGGTATCAAGCCCCACATCAGGCTCTCTGCTCAACAGGGAGCCTGCTTCCCCCCTCTCTCTCTGCCTGCCTCTCTGCCTACTTCTGATCTCTGTCAAATAAATAAAAATAAAAAAAATCTTTAAAAAAAAAGAAAGAAAATACTGATGAAGAGAATTTCTTAAAGTGACAATTATGTAAAAAAACTTTTTTCTTTATATAAACATACCTATTAAGAGCCAAATCAGCAATTCTTCAAGTTTACCCAAAAACAGATGCTATAAAACTTGATTCAGGAAATGAAAATAGCAATCTGATAGACAGCATGAATTAAAAAGGTTGGAAATGTTTAGTTAAGTTTATCCTAATAATAAACTAAATTATTTAGTATCTATTATGCAAGGTACTATGTTGATTTTTATTTTCAATCATCACACATAATTCCAATATATCTGTTTATCGATTATGTTCCTTTCCCATGACTGAAACTCAGGAGGCAAGGACTTTATATCACTCCTCACTGCTATAAATATAGCAACACCTTATACAGAGTACATACTCAGAAAATGTTTATGAAATGACTTAATGAAGGGTGTTACAGGGATAGTTAAGACCTGCATTCTAATTTCACATATCTTTATTTCTTAAAATACAACCAAACTAAAAAGCACTCAGTTTCCTCGGCTACCAATTTTATCAAAATATGCTGTACTGTCACAAAAATAAAGAAATACAGAATTATGAAGATGATTAGTTTTAGTATTTGTTACCTGATTCTGAATGTGAAGTACTCTTTGGTTTTGAAGTAATATTTTGGTCTGCTAATGTCATCACTCTATAATAAGAACAAATTAATGGTTATTCTCTTAATCTTTCAGTAACTTTTGAGAATCCTCAAATAATACTTAAAATAATAATATTTATATTTATATCAAATGTCCTGTAGAAAAAATATAACTGGTTAAAAATGTTCCTGTATCTATATGAAAAAGTAGTTTAATAATAAAAAGCAATATATTTATACATTTTTCAGTGTGAGACAATACAAATAAAGGAAAAGGTATAGTGTTCAGAATCAGACAGACCTAGGGTTAAAGCCCAGTCCTGCTACTCACACTTGAGTGGTCTTGGAAATTTACTTAACTTGTCTTGACTCTTGTTTTCCTCATTTATTTAAAAGAAAAAAAAAAAAAGGCAATCTTGTTTCCCAGGATTCTTGTGGTAACAATCTCAAGTAACATTAAATATAATACTTTTAAAAAAATTACTATCCTTTTTTCTCTTTTTTTATTTAAGATTTTATTTATTTATTTATTTATTTATCTGAGAGAATGTGAGCATGAGTGGGGGTAGGGCAGAGGAAAAGGGAGAGGGAGAAGCAGACTCCCCACTGAGCAGGGAGCCCAATGCATGGCTCAGTCCCAGGACACTGGGATCATGACCTAACTTTAACTGCTTACCTGACTTAGCCACCCAGGCACCCCGATCCTTTTGTCTTTTACAAATTATACCACTCCCAATTCTATTGAAATGTGTATGAAAGAATTACAAGAGGAATACCAAAGGATCAAAGCTCAGCCTTTGGCCACCAAAATGGGATTTCTGAGTTCCTGGCAAGACAATGGAGTTGAAAACCAAATACGAGAAGATAATTTTCTAAATTCCTATTGTTGGCTTATTGAACAATTGAATTCAGTAAGCAAAAAAAATTTTAGGAAATGGAAACAAAGGCAAAAATGAACTACTGGGGCTTCATCAAGATAAAAAGCTTTTGCACAGCAAAGGAAATAGTTGACAGAACCAAAAGACAACTGACAGAATGGGAGAAGATATTTGCAAATGACATATCAGATAAAGGGCTAGTATCCAAAATCTCTAAAGAACTTATCAAACTCAACACCCAAAGAACAAATAATCCAATTGAGAAATGGACAGAGGACATGGATAGACATTTCTGCAAAGAAGACATCCAAATGGCCAACAGACACATGAACAAATCCACCACATCCCTTAGTATCAGGGAAACATAAATCAAAACCACAATGAGATACCACCTCACACCAGTCAGAATGGCTAAAATTAACAAGTTAGGAAATGACAGATGTTGGTGAGGATGTGGAGAAAGTGGAACCCAAGTGGGAATGCGAGCTGGTGCAGCTTCTCTGGAGTATGGAGTTGAAAGTTGAAAACAGAACTACCCTACAGCCCAGCAATTGCACTACTGGGTATTTACCCCAAAGATGCAAATATAATGATCCGAAGGGGTGCCTGCACCCCAATGTTCATAGCAGCAATGTCCACAATAGCCAAACTATGAAAAAATCCCAGATGTCCATTGACAGATGAATGGATAAAGTTGTGGTATATATACATATACACACACAACAGAGTATTACGCAGCCATCAGAAAATGAAATCTTGCCATTTGCAACAATGTGGATGGAACCAGAGGGTATTATGCCAAGTGAAATAATTCAATCAGAGAAAGATAATTATCCTATGATCTCACTGATATGTGGAATTTAAGAAACGAGGCAGAGGATCATAGGGGAAGAGAGGAAAAAATGAAACAAGATGAAACCAGAGAGGGAGACAAACCATAAGAGACTCCTAATCAAAGGAAAATAACTGAGGGTTGTTAGAGGGGAGAGGAGTGTAGGGATTATGTAACTCTGGGTATGGACATTAGGGAGGGTATGTGTTGTAATAAGCACTGGGTATTATATAAGAGTGATGAATCACAAGCCTGAACCCCTGAAACCAATAATACATTATGTTAATTTAAAAAAATGAAGAAAAAACCCAATTTTATTCTATCCTATTTTCTTTTTAAATAAATCCTGTCAAAAATAGTACTTTCTTGCCCCTGAATGAACTTTTAGGTGTATCTCATTGTTTTTATGGTATTCTCTTATATAATAAAACAGTCATTTTGGGGTAATAAAAATGGGAATGGGGGTACCTATCAATTTATTTTGTTTTCATCTATTGAGGTCCCTGTTCAAGTTCTAAGACTATTTGAAAGCCACATTTAATATCCTGGTATGTTCCTCAAGTTCCTCTTAACATATGTAGGTGAAAACCACAGAGTTTTACTATTTGTTACAGAGTGTAGAAAAAATTCAGGATGTGACCAAAGATAGATTCCTGCTCCATGCCTTCCACCTAGAGGACTACTGCTAAGAAAAAGGGGACAGCGTCTTGGGAAATAAGCAGTTTGACAGTGGGAACTGACTTCTCTCCATCAAGCCCTAAATCTGGAAGTGGGAGTACTAGGTACAAAGATGACATTAGATGACATTAGAAGAGGTGAAGAGAAAGCCAAAAGCAGAGGGGGCATGTGCCAAATTCACTCTAGGTGGAGATATCCACAAAGGGCAGAAATTCAACATCGAAATAAGAGTTTGGACTATTCAGTGTTCAGGAGACCTCAGTTAGCCCTCCTTGAGAGTCCCTTAATTCCTGTAGATTGTGAATGAGTTCTCAAGGTTCCAAATACCAAGGGCAGTGCAGAAGGTGCTCAAATTAGAACCAAAATACTTGACTTGGGCCACTACCACTACTCTACCACAAAGGTTGCAGAAAGGCAATCAAGTCAAAATAAAGTTGGAGGACTTCAAAGACATCCAAGGAGTTTTGGGTAGCAACAAAAGGTAAGGTGAGAAAGAAATCAGCAATGGAGGATCTCAGGCCCTAAATAAGGATGTAAGTTCACCAAAAATTTTATCAGCAGAGTCTAGCCCAGGTACAGAACCAGTCTTAAAACCTCTACCATAAATTAATATAAGTCCAGAGACAACACGTAGATCCCAAACAACCTCAAAGCCCCAACTTTACCCCTCCCCCAGCTCTGGCTTGTTCCTGTACCTATAAGGAGCCTATATTTAGGGTGACCATTTATTCAAACTGGCACCTTTCCAAGAGTAAAAGGGAGTTCTACTAAAATTTATGTCAGAACAGTAGACACATACTAGGACAGTCCCAGGCAAATCAAGAGGTATGATAATCTACCTATATGCCATACTCAGGAATATGTAATAAGGAAAAAAAAATCTGTAAGGTTCAGCATTCACCCAAAAGAGACTTTTAACTGGAAGTAAGTGGATGGCACTAATAAGTTTAACTCATCATTTCCAAGCTAAAAAGGAGAGAAGGGAAAGGAGAGCCTATGAGAAGTTGAAGTCAATTAATTTTAAAAATAAATAAACTACATATGAAACTAATATACCACTTCATGTTCACTAACTGGAATTTAAATAAAAATTTTAAGAGTGCCTGGGTGGCTCAGTCCATTAAGTGTCCTACTCTTGATTCAGGTCAGGTCTTGGTTCAGGTCATGATCTCAAGGTCCTGGGATTGAGCCCGCACATCAGGTTCCCTGCTCAGTGGGCAGTCTGCTTATCTCCTTTCCCCCTACTCATCTCCTAGCTTGAACTCTCTCTCTCTTAAATAAATAAACCTTTAAAAATAGAGAAGCAAATAAATAGATACATACATACAAACTTAAGGAAGGAAGGAAGGGAGGCAAGGAGGAAGGGAGGAAGCAAAGGAAAGGAAAGGAAAGAGAGAAGGGAAGGGAAGAGAAGAAAGATGAAAGCTCTATTTTCTCTACATAACCATGTGGTACATTTTATTTTTTAAAGATAGGGCAACATTTAGGGGGGACAGAAAATAAGATCAGATACACATAATCAAGCACTGTATTACATTTGCTCCATGCAATATATAGGCAACACTCATTGAACTGGGTATATACATATCTTTCATCAATATAAACAAAACTCCCTTTCTTTCTTAGGTATTATGTCAAAGTTGTAGGATTTTAACTTTGTGAATGCGTACTTAATTAAAGAGAATGCCAAAAATAACTAATAGTCAAAAGTGGTATAATTACTATTACTATCCAAACTCTCCTTTCTTCCTAAAAATATATTGCACTGTAAATTGTAGAAAGGATTTAAAATTATATATCATCATTTCTCTCTGGTGATGTTAGTAATTTGTCTTCAGAATTTTCATCGTTGCTCACCTTCAATTTGTAAAAAATGTAAAATCCGTGAAGCACAATAAGAAGAAGTACAAATAAAATGAGGTATGCCTGTAAAATATTCCCTTTTCTTCAGAAATTTTTTACCACTTAGATACAAGCATATTTGTAAGGAGGCTTTCGCACTAATGCTATTCTTTTCTCACTCCACACAATTTCCTAGGGTGACAACGATCCCTTCAGCCCAGAATCATTCCCTTGCTAACTAGGCTGGAATATATAACTACTTGCCTGATAAAACCACCTCAAAGTGTTCTAGGTACTTCAGTATTTTCCAAACTAAAATTATCTGTCACGCCAACTCACTCTTGCTTTTCTGTTTGTGTTCCTTCATCCAATGAATTAGTCATCATTTACCCAGTTTCCTAAGTCAGAGGGCTAGAAACCATGTCGGACATCCACCTTCCTCCCTTAACCAACCAAACATTAAAAATTACTGATTACCCCTTCTGAATTGTTCTGAAGTTTTCCCTTTTTGCTGTCCTTGCTGATAAAGTTCAGGTCCTAATTACCCTCACTTGAAATGCTACAAAAGACATTCCTTCAATCTAATCACTCTTTCTAATCCTTCTTCTTTGTTGCAAAAGTGATTATTCTAAGACAGAAATATTATCATGCATATGTCTGTGAACAGGTGGGATAACAGGCAAGAATTTTGATTGAGTAATGTAAAAGTTCTACAGAGATCTGCCCTATAAAAGTATAGTAATCCTCACCCTCATAAACTCATCAGCACAGAATACCTAAATCATAAAGACCCACCAAGGAAGATAACATTGTACCATCTACTATTTAATTCTAATTTACAAAATCAATTTATAAGATAGTAAGAGTTGTAACATTATTTGACAGACACAAAATCTATCAAATAGCTATAGGACTTTTCCTTGTATCTCAAAAAGCTGAGAGCCAAAATGTGGTTCAATTAAATCATCTGACTGTTAACACTTATAGCTTATTTATTTTTGGTCTATTATCTTTACTACCTGTATTTTCTATTAAAAATGATATTTCCTTGGTTTCCTAAGTCTTAGCTTTTTTTAAAGTTTTATTGATGCAATTCACATATCACACAATTCACCCATATAAAGTGTATATTCGGCTTTTAATATATTTAGAGAGTTGTGCAACTGTCATACATTTAATTTTAGAACATTTTCATCACCCCAAAAAGAAACCCTATACCCATGAAGCAGTCAGTCCCTATTTCTTCCCAAACACCCTAGACTTAAGCAATCACTAATCTTTCTGTCTATACAGATTTGTCTATTCTGGATACCTCATATGAATGCAACTATAAAGTATGTGGTCTTATATGACTGGCTTCTTTCACTTAGAGTATGTCTGGGGTTCATCCACATTGTAGTATATATCAGAATTTCATTTTTTATTATTGAATAATATTCCATATGTCTATACCATATTTTATTTCTACATTCATTAGCAGATAGACATTTGGACTGTTTCTACTTTTTTGGCTATTATGAATAAAGTTTCTGTGAACATTCATGACAAGTTTTTGTATGGACACGTGTTTCCACTTTTCTCATGTATGCATACTTAGGAGAGGATTGCTGGGTCACATGTAACATTTTGAGGGACTACCAAACTATTTTCCCAAAGCACCTTCACCATTTTAAATTCCCACCAGCAATGTATGAGAGTACCAATTTTTCCATATACAATATAATAGTTATTATCAGTATTTTTAATTATAGCCATCCTAGTGAGTATGAAGTGATTCTCATTCAAGTTGACCCGCATCTCCCTAATGGATAATGATGCTGAGCATCTTTTCATGTATTTTTTTGCCATTTATGTATCTTCTTCTTCTTTTTAAATTTCTTTTCAGTGTAACAGAATTCATTGTTTTTTGCACCACACCCAGTGCTCCATGCAATATGTACCCTCCTTAATACCCACCACCTGGCTCCCCCAACCTCCCACCACCGCCCCTTCAAAACCCTCAGGTTGTCTTACAGAGTCCATAGTCTCTCATGGTTCACCTCCCCTTCCAATTTCCCCCAACTCCCCTCTCCTCTCCATCTCCCTATGTCCTCCATGTTATTTGTTATGCTCCACAAATAAGTGAAACCATATGATAATTGACTGTCTCTGCTTGACTTATTCCACTCAGCATAATCTCTTCCAGTCCCATCCATGTTGATACAAAAGTTGGGTATTCATCCTTTCTGATGGAGGCATAATACTCCATAGTGTATATGGACCACATCTTCCTTATCCATTCGTCCGTTGAATGGCATCTTGGTTCTTTCCACAGTTTGGCGACCGTGGCCATTGCTGCTATAAACATTGGGGTACAGGTGGCCCTTCTTTTCACTACATCTGTATCTTTGGGATAAATACCCAGTAGTGCAATTGCAGGGTCATAGAGAAGCTCTATTTTTAATTTCTTAAGGAATCTCCACACTGTTCTCCAAAGTGGCTGCACCAACTTGCATTCCCACCAATAGTATAAGAGGGTTCCCCTTTCTCCACATCCTCTCCAACACACGTTGTTTCCTGTCTTGCTAATTTTGGCCATTCTAACTGGTGTAAGGTGGTATCTCACTGTGGTTTTAATTTGAATCTCCCTGATGGCTAGTGATGATGAACATTTTTTCATGTGTCTGATAGCCATTTGTATGTCTTCATTGGAGAAGTGTCTGTTCATATCTTCTGCCCATTTTTTGATATGATTGTCTGTTTTGTGTGTGTTGAGTTTGAGAAGTTCTTTATAGATCCTGGATATCAACCTTTTGTCTGTACTGTCATTTGCAAATATCTTCTCCCATTCCGTGGGTTGCCTCTTTGTTTTGTTGACTGTTTCCTTTGCTGTGCAGAAGCTTTTGATCTTGATGAAGTCCCAAAAGTTCATTTTCGCTTTTGTTTCCTTTGCCTTTGGGGACATATCTTGAAAGAAGTTGCTGTGGCTGATATTGAAGAGGTTACTGCCTATGTTCTCCTCTAGAATTCTGATGGATTCCTGTCTCACGTCGAGGTCTTTTATCCATTTCGAGTTTATCTTTGTATATGGTATAAGAGAATGGTCGAGTTTCAAAGAGAAATAAAAGGTATCCAAATTTGCAATGAAGAAGTCAAACTCTCTCTCTTCACAGATGACATGATACTTTATATGGAAAACCCAAAAGACTCCACCCCCCAAACTACTAGAACTCATACAGCAATTTAGTAATGTGGCAGGATACAAAGTCAATGTACAGAAATCAGTGGCTTTCTTATACACTAACAATGAAAATACAGAGAGGGAAATTAGAGAGTCGATTCCTTTTACTATAGCACCAAGAACCATAAGATACCTGGGAATAAACCTAACCAAAGAGGTAAAGGATCTGTACTCGAGGAACTACAGATCTCTCATGAAAGAAATTGAAGAAGACACAAAAAGATGAAAGACCATTCCATGCTCTTGGATCAGAAGAATAAACATTGTTAAAATGTCTATGCTGCCTAGAGCAATCTATACTTTTAATGCCATTCTGATCAAAATTCCACCGGTATTTTTCAAAGAGCTGGAGCAAATAATCCTAAAATTTGTATGGAATCAGAAGAGACCCCGAATTGCTAAGGAAATGTTGAAAAACAAAAGTAAAACTGGTGGCATCACGTTACCTGATTTCAAGCTTTACTACAAAGCTGTGATCACCAAGACAGCATGGTACTGGCATAAAAACAGACACATAGACCAGTGGAACAGAGTAGAGAGCCCAGATATGGACCCTCAACTCTATGGTCAAATAATCTTCGACAAAGCAGGAAAAAATATACAGTGGAAAAAAGACAGTCTCTTCAATAAATGGTGCTGGGAAAACTGGACAGCTATATGTAGAAGAATGAAACTCGACCATTTATGTATCTTCTATGGAGAAATGCCTGTTTGGATCCTTTGCTCATTTTTAAATTGAGTTATTTTTTTCTTTTATTGTGAGTTGTTAAGAATTCTTTTTTAAATTTTTTTAAAAAGATTTTATTTGTTCCTTTGAGAGAGAGAGAGAGAACCAGAGATAGTGAGAGAGAGAGCACGACTGGAAAGGAGAGGGAGAAGCAGCCTGCCTGATGATCAGGGAGCCCAACATGGGGCTCGATCCCAGGACCCTGAGATCATGACCCCAGCCAAAGGCAGACGCTTAACTGAGCCACCCAGGCACTTCAAGAATTCTTTATATATTCCAGATACAAGTCCCTTATCAGATAGATAATCTGCAAATATTTTATTCCATCCTACAGACTGTCTTGTCATTTTCTTTATGGTGTCTCCTGGATTTGTTTTTAAACTTGTATGAATTTTTTGCAAGTTCCTTCAAACTTTGAAAATTAAAGTGTTTAAAATTTTTGTTATATTTTATAGGTTTACTGAAAATCTTTCAGAGACTCCCATCACTTTCAAGAGAAAATAAAAATCCCAGCCCCTAAGGCCATTTACGATCCAGATTATGATTACCTCCTTCAATTTAGATACTGTCTCTCTCACATATGCCTTACCCCTTAGTCTACAAGCCCCAAACCAAATCCTTGATCTTTGCTCAGCAATGCTTTTCTTTAGTCTCTCCCATTTTAATAAATGACAACACCATCCTTCTAGTTGCTGAAGCCAAAACTGTGGAGTCAGTCTTCACTATTTTCATACTCTACCATTCAGAACATCAACAAGTAACAGTCTATCCTGTTAGTTCTGCTTTCAAAATATATGCAAAATCTGACCTCTCTACCTTTACTCTCACCAATCCAGTCCAATATCTCTTGCTTAGATTATGACAACAGTCTCCTAACTATAATCTCCCTAATTCCTTGTCTCTTCAAAATTTATTCTCAACACAACAGCCAGGGTGATTCTTTTAAAACCTAAGTTATTTTTTTTAAAGATTTTTATTTATTTATTTGACAGACAGAGATCACAAGTAGGCAAAGAGGCAGGCAGAGAGAGGGAGGAAGTAGGCTCCCTGCTAAGCAGAGAGCCCGATGCAGGGCTTGATCCCACGACCCCGGGATCATGACCTAAGCAGAAGGCAGAGGCTTTAACCCACTGAGCCACCCAGGCGCCCCTAAAATCTAAGTTATATCATGTCACCCTTCTAAACCTTTCAAAGGCTTTCCAATCCACTTATATTCACTTACATTGTCTTATGTGATATGGCCTCCGCTGCTTCTTTCACTTCCTTTCTCCTCTTCCCACATTCCACTCCTAGAACCCAGGCCTTCTTGCCGTGGGTTTGTGCTCCAACTATTACTCTTCTCTCCTATGAGTCACACATCTTGCTCTGTCTTCTTTAGGTTTCTGCTCAAATTTCAGTTACGACTTCTCTGACAACACTACTTAAAATAGTGAGCCTCCATTCCAATACTCTCTCACCCCCATTTTACTTTTTCTCTGTAGGATTCCTTACCACATAGAATAGTATAAATTTACTCACTTATTTATTGTCTACCTCTTCCAACTAAAATGTGGACTTGATGAAGGCAAGGATTTTGTTTTTAATCAATTTCATTCATTACAATATTTCTCTAGCAATTAGCATACTTTTGCCACATAATGATTCCTCAACCAACCATGAATAAATGAACACCTGAATTTGTGGGCTAATAATCACTCCAGGTATGTAACTATTAGAACACAGGGTTTTCAAAAGCACAATTTTAAAATGTTAGTTCTTACATTTCTCTCTGGCATTTCTGATAGTCTTCTGAAGACATACCTAGGAAAGGGGAAAAAATCAATCTATTAGAAATATAATTCAAATAGAGACCAGAGGCAAAAATTAAGTAAAAAGAAATATTCTCTCTAAAGTATATGGTGATAGTATAGTTTATTTTTATAATTTTATTTTTTCATATTATTTTTATGTCTGTCACTTAACTTAGGTAGAAGTATTTTCAAAATACCAAAATAAACCCAACAAAATTGCTGGGAAATTTTATGAGATGTAGGAATCTATCAGCCTATATTTGGATACTTATAATTTTTGAAGTCCTTTCCAATCTTGGCTCTTTCTTGATTCTTATAATAGTCCTGTGAGGCAAATGTAACAATTTACTATTCCTATGCTACATATATGAAAAAAATAACTTGTCAAGTTATAAAACTAACAGCTGCATACCTGGAACTTAAACTCAGATCTCATGGTTCTTAATCTAGTACCAAGCATATAGATATATACATTAGACTGATTAGCCAAGAAAATGCCTACCAGTCAACATTTTACAGTCCAGATCCACTATGCTATTACTTAGGAACATAAAGAATCATGGGAGTAGTCTTCTGAAGAACTTATGACCCTAATCAGCTGCAGTAGTCTGCTTATATTTAATTAGAATTTTACAGGTAAGTAAAAGTGAAGTGAATGATATCTAATAATCACTGAGAAGCATTTCCCTGAAATGGAGGTTCCTAAAATATATAAAAGACTACAGTGCACTACTCTCTGCTTTTGCTGATAATAGTCTCTTGCTTTTCCTTTGATGAGCTAGACAAGGCCTGTGACTTAATATAACAGGAGCCCTGCATCTTCCTGCGCAAATGGACTGTTCAAGGATAGGCATATGAAATAATTTTAGCCAATGTGTAACATCAGGACTTTTATTCAAATCATTGGTAAAGAGAAGCACTTTGTTCACTGGATTTGAGGCTGTAAGTATATAAGCCTGGACCTAAAAAGAGTTGCTATATGAAGGGGGAGCTTAGCTGAGAGTTTAACTGGCATAGAGGGACGATGAGCTTAGAGATGGAAAGGAATTGGTTCCTATTGCTGTCATTTGAAATTCTGGATCAAGTTGTATTTGCATATAATTTACTGCTAGATTTTTCAGGTATATGTGGTAATAACTTCCTTTTTTAACATGATAAATTATTTGAGGTGGGATTTTCTTTTCTTTTTCTTACTTACTTATTTTTTTTTGGTCACCTGCAGTGGACAAAGAACCTAACTGAAACACTCACTAAAGAGATAGGCTGCTTCTTTGTGCACTTTATATCAGCAAAGGAGTTGCCAAACTAAGCATAACATAGAAGACAAGGTTTTTGAACCGTTTGCAATACTGCCATCCAGACAGCTATCAACTCTCCTTTAAGGGACCATATAATCAATGCTTAATTCTTTGATATTATTTATCCCTGCTTTTTAAAAAAGATTTTATTTATATGTTTGACAGACAGAGAACACAAGTAGGCAGAGAGACAGAGGGGGAAGCAGGCTCCCCGCTGAGCAGAGAGCCCAATGCGGGGCTTGATCCCAGGACCCTGAGCCAAAGGCAGAGGCTCTAACTCACTGAGCCACCCAGGAGCCCCTATCCCTTTTTGGCAGGCTCTGAGAGGTGAGCTGACATCATCCATTCCCATTCCTCCTCTCCATTCTTTTCCATTTCTCCTTGCTTTATACCAATATAGAGAATGAGAGAATGAAAAACTTGCTTTTTGTTTTGTTTTGTTTTGTTTCATAAACTTTATCAAAGAAGTCTCCCAAGTAGTCAATAGGCATATGACTCAGTCCTGGCCAATAGATCTAAAAGAAGTCTTCTGGGCAATTTCTTGGAAAGCTTTGAGTCTTCTGATAAAAAGAGATGTATATGGCTAGTACAGCCTTTTCTCATTCTTTTTCCCTGGAACTGCTGTGATACCCAGAGGCTTAGCAACCATTCTACAATTATGAGGAAACAATCCAACACACTTGGTGGTAGAAAGATATAATGACTATAGGATCTTTTTTTTTTTAATTTTATTTATTTTTTTTTAAGATTTTATTTATTTATTTGACAGAGAGAAATCACAAGTAGGCAGAGAGGCAGGCAGAGAGAGAGGAGGAAGCAGGCTCCCTGCTGAGCAGAAAGCCCGATGTGGGGCTTGAACCCAGGACCTGGGATCATTACCTGAGCCGAAGGCAGCGGCTTAACCCACTGAGCCACCCAGGCACCCTGACTATAGGATCTTAATGATATTAGTAAGCTGCTACATTAGCTCTGGCCTGGGAAGAGAAGTAAATCCAATATAAATAAACATTTTTTTGCATGACAAAAAATAACATACACAAAAAGACAACTGACAAACTGGGGAAAATATTCATAATATATACCAAAGACAAAAGGCTAATATTCTTTAAAAAATTTTTTTGAGTATAGGTAACACACATTACATTAGTTTTATGTGTACAACATAGGGATTTAACTTCTCTGTACATTATATTATGCTCACCACAAGTGTAGCTACCGTTTGTCACCACAGGATGCTATTACAATACTCCTGACTTAATTCATTCCATAACTAAAAGCCTGTGTTTCCTACTCCTCTTCCTTTCCTACTCCCATTTTGCCTATACCCCATCCCTTTTCCCTCTGGGAACCATTAGTTTGTTGTCTGTGTTTACATATCTGATTCTGTTTTTTTGTTTGTTTTTTTAAATTCTTTTAACTTTTATTTATTTAAGTAATCTCTATACCCAACATGGTGCTTGAACTCACAACTCTGAGATCAAGAGTCGCATGTTCTTCCAAATGAGCCAGCCAGGTGCCCCTGTTTTTTTGTTTCTTAATTTGATTTGTTTTTTAGATTCCACACATGTGAAATCATATGGTATTTGTCTTTCTCAGTCTCACTTATTTTTGCTTAACATAATACATGCTAGGTCCATTCATGTTGTTGCAAAGGCAAGAGCTCAAACATTTTTATGGCTGCATAATATTCATGTATGTGTGTGTACACACACACCATATCTTTCTTATCCATTTGTCCATCTATGTATACTTGGATTGCTTCCATATCTTGGCTATTGCAAATAATGCTACAAAACATAGGGGAGCATGTAATCTTTTCAGATTAGTGGTTTTGTTTTCTTTGAGTAAATACCCACTAGTGGAAATACTGGATCATATGCTACTTCTGTTTTTTGAGGAAAATCCATACTGTTTTCCACAGTGGATGTACCAACTCACATTCCCACCAAAAGTGGATAAGAGTTCTTTTTTTAAAAATAATTTTGTATTTAATGGGCACCCATTAGACATCTGAGTTCAGCTTCAGTCATGATCCTGGGGTCCTGGGATTGAGTCCCAAGTTGGGTTCCCTACTCAGTGGATAGCCTGCTTCTCCCTCTCTCCCTTCCCCGTGCCTGTCCTCATGTGCTCTCTCTCTCAAATAAGATATTTTTTTAAAAATTTGTTTTTCAATTCAATATAATACATACTGTAATCTTAGTTTCAAAGGTAGAATTTAGTGATTCATCATTTACATACAATACCCAGTACTCATTACTTCAAGTCCCCTCCTTATTGCCCATCACCCAATTACCCTATCTTCCCACCCATCTACCCTCCAGCAACTCTCAGTTTGTTTCCTTTAGTTAAAACTCTCTTAGGATTTGCCTCTCCCTCTGTTTTCCTCTTATTTTCTTTTTCCTTCCCTTCCCCTATGTTCGTTGGTTTTGTTTCTTAAATTCCACATATGAGTGAAAACATATGGTATTTATCTTTCTCTGACTGTTTTGATTAGCATAATACCCTCTAGTTTCATCCATGTCACTGTAAATAGCAAGATTTCATTCTTTTTGATGGCTGAGTAATATTCCTCTGTGTGTGTGTGTGTGTGTGACATTTCCTTATTCATTCATTTGTCAATGGACATCTGGGCTCTTTCAACAGTTTGGCTTTGTGGACCTTGCTGCTATAAACATCGGGATGTATGTGCCCCTTTGAATCACTGTTTGTATCTTGAGGGTTCCCCTTTCTCTGCATCCTCACCAACATCTGTTGTTTCCTGAATTGCTAATTTTAGCCATTCTTTCTGGTATGAGGTGTTATCTCATTGTGGTTTTGATTCGTATTTAGAAGCATTGCTTTTTCTCCACATCCTCACCAACAATTGATTTTTCTTGTCTTTTTATTTTAGCCATTCTGCCAGGTATGTGGTTTTGACTTGTATTTTCCTGATGATTAGTGATGTGTAGCATCTTTTCATTTGTCTGTTGGCCATCTGTATGTCTTTGGAAACACGTCTATTCAGGTACCCTGCCCATTTTTTAAAAAAAAGTTTTTATTTATTTATTTGACAGAGAGAGAGATCACAAGTAGGCAGAGAGGCAGGCAAAGAGGGGGAAGCAGGCTCCCCGCTGAGCAGAGAGCCTGATGCGGGGCTCCAGTCCAGGACCCTGAGACCGTGACCTGAGCCAAAGGCAGAAGCTAACCCACTGAGCCACCCAGGTGCCCCACCCTGCCCATTTTTTTAAATTGGATTGTTTGGTTATTTGGTGTTGAATTGTAGAAGTTCTTTATATATTTTGGATATTAACCCCTTATTAGATATATCATTTGCAAATAGCTTCTCCCATTCATTAGGTTGCCTTTTTGTTTGATTGATGGTTCCCTTCATTGTACAAAAGCTTTTTAATGTGGTCCCAATAGTTTATTTTTCCTTTTGTTTCCCATGCCTCAGGAGACATATCTAGAAAAATAGTGCTATGGCTGATATAAAAGAAAGTACTGCCTGTATTCTCTCCTAGGATTTTTATGGTTTCAGGTCTCATATGTAGGTTTTTAATCCATTTTGAGTTTATTTTGTGTATGATGTAAGAAAGTTGCCCAGTTTCATTCTTTTGCACATAGCTGTCCAGTTTTCCCAGCAGCATATATTGAAGAAGCATTTTCTTCATTGTATATTCTTGTCTCCTCTGTCACAGATTAACTGCCCATATAAGCATGGTTTTATTTCTGGGCTCTCTATTTTGTTCCATTGATCTATGTGTCTGTTTTTGTGTCAGAACCATGCTGTTTTGACTACAGTTTTGTAGTATATCTTGAAAACTGGAAGTACAACACCTCTAGTTTCGTTCTTTCTCAATATTGTGTTGGCCATTTGGGGTCTTTTGTAGTTCCACACAAATTTTAGGATTATTTGTTCTAGTTCTGTGAAAAATGCTATTGGTATTTTGATAGGGATTGCAATAACTCTTTAGATTGTTTTTGGAAGTATGGACATTTAAAAAATATTAATTCTTCTAATCCATGAGCATGGAATATCTTCCCATTTGTTTGTGTTCTCTTCAGTGTTTTTCATCAATGTTCCATAATCTTCAGAGTACATATCTTTCACCTCCTTGGTTAAGTTTATTCCTAGGTATTTTATTCTTTTTTGGGCAATTATAAATGGAGTTGTTTTCTTAATTTCTCTTTCAGCTACTTCACTATCAGTGTATAGAACTGTTACCAATTTCTGGGTATTAATTTTGTATCCTTAAACTTTATTGAGTTTATTTATTAGTTCTAATAGTTTTTTGGTAAAGTCTTTAGGGTCTTCTATCTATAGTATCATGTCATCTGCAAATGACAGTTTAACTTCTTCCTTACTGATATGGATGCCTCTTATTTCTTTTTCTTGTTTGATTGCTTTAGCTAGGATGTCTAACACTATGCTGTAGTAGCAGAAAAGTAGAACGAAAGGATATCCTTATCTTGTTCCTGATCTAGGAAAAGCTCTCAGTTTTTTATCATTAAGTATGATATCAACTGTGGCTTTTTTTCATAGATGGCCTTATTATGTTGAAGTGTGTTCCCTCTAAAACCACTTTGTGGGAAGTTTTTTTAACATGAATAGATGTAAAATTTTGTTAAATGCTTTTTCTGCATGTACTGAGATAATCATATGATGTGGTATATCATGTTGATTGATTTGCAAATACTGAACCATCCTTGCATCCCCATAATAAATCCCACTTGATAGCAGTGAATGATGTTTTTAATGTATTGTTGGATGTGGTTTGCTAGTATTTTACTGAGGATTTTTTGCAATTATGTTCATTCAGAATTTTGACCTATAACTATCTTTCTTTCTGTCTCCCTCTCTCCTTCCTTCCTTTCTTCCTCCTTCCTTCCTTCCTTGCTTCCTCCTTTCCGTGTGTGCATATTTGTCTGGTTTGTTATCATGGTAATACTGGCCTTGTGGAATGAATTTAGCAGCTTTCCTTCCTCTTCTATTTTTTTTTGGGAAAAGTTTGGGAAGAATAAGTATTAACTCTTTTTTAAATGCTGGGTAGAAGTCACCTGTGAATCCATCTGGTCCCAGACTTTTATGTTTTGGTAGTTTTTTAAGTACTGATTCAATTATGTTACTAGTAACTGGTCTGTTAAGATTTTCTACTTCTTCCTGATTCAGTTTGGAAGATTGTGTGTTACTAGTAATTCACCCATTTCTTCTATAGTGTCCAATTTTGGGAGATAATTTTTCATATTATTCTCTTATCATCTTTTATATTTCTAGAGTCAGTATTACTTCTCCTTCATTTCTGGTTGTATTTATTTGGGCGTTTCCTCTTTTTTTCTTGATGCATCTGGCTGAGGGGTTATCAATTTTGTTTCTTTTCAAAGAACAAGCTCCTGCATTCATTGATCTGTTCCATTGTTTTTTTGTTTTTGTTTTAGTCTCTATAACATTTATTTCTGCTCTGAACTTTATTTTTTCCTTCTTTCTACTCATCTTGGGCTTTGTTTGTTCTTTTTCTAGTTACTTTGGGATTAAAATTAGACAATTTATTTGAGCTTTTTCTTGTTTCTCCAGGTAGACCTCTACCACTTTATATTTCACTCTTAGAACTGTTTGTCTTAAAGGTTTGGAACCGTTATGTTTTCATTTTCTTGTGTCTCTATATAATTTTTGATTTCCCCTTTGATTTCTTTGTTGACTCACTGGTTGTTTTATATTATACTGTCTAGTCTCCACATGTTTTGGGGGTTTATTTCCCAGTTTTTTTCTTGTGAATCATATCTAGTTTTATATTGTTGTGGTCAGGAAAGACACCTAGTATGATTTCAACCTTCTTAAATTTACTAAGACTTGCTTTCTGGCTTAATATGCAATCTGTTCCCAAGAATATTCCATGAACACTTGAAAAGAATATATATATTCTCTTGTTTGGATGAAATGTTTTGTATGTATCTGTTATGTTCATCTGGTGTAATGTGTCATTCAAAGACACCATTTCCTTATTGATTTTCTGTCTGGATGATCTATCAATTGATTTAAATGGGTTGTTAAAGTCCCATAGTATTATTGTACTACTATCTTTATGTCCATTAACATATGCTTTATGTACTTAGGTGCTTCAATATTGGATATGTAAATATTTACTACTGTTATATTCTCTCACTGGATTTATCCCTTTATCATTATGTAATGCCTTTCTTTGTCTCTTGTTACAGTCTTTGTTTTAAAGATTATTTTGTCTGATTAAAGTGTTGCTGCCCTGGCCTTTTTTTATTTACATGTGCATGGTAAATGTTTTTCTATCCCTTCGTTTTCAGTCTGTATATGTCTTTAGGTCTGAGATGAGTCTTACAGGCAGCATATAGATTGGTTTTTTTCATTTAGTCCATTCTGTCACCCTATGTCTTTTGATTGGAGTCTTTAGGAAAAGGCTAATATACTTAATATCTAATGAACCTAGAGAGGGAGAGTAAAGATGAAAAATGGGGAAAAAGCATGAAAGGAAAATTCACACACACACACACACACACACACACACACAGAAAACAAAAATGGCTCTCAAACATATGAAAATGTTAAACTCACAGACAATAAAACACAGATTAAAATAACACTGAGATATCATTTCTCACCTATTAGGGTAGAAAAATTTAAAAATTTTAAAATATGACAATATATTTTGTTGGTGAGGATATGAGGAAACAAGCACTGTAATACTTTGCTGGTGGAAATGCAAACAGGTTTAATCTTTCTGGAGGAAAATTTGGCAATATTCGACAAAATATAAATCCACTTACCTTTTGACTCAGTCATCCTAATTCTGAGAATCTACCTTGAAGATATTCCATCAATAATATGAAAGATATATATAATAAATTTATTCATTAACACATTATTTGTAGTGGCAAAATATTGGGGGAAAAACCCCTGCACACCCTATTCATGAAAGAGCGGTTAAATAAACAAAAGTGCATCCATACAGTGGAGTATGTAGCTATCAAATAAAAATGAGGAAGATCTCTATAAGATCTGCAGTGATTTCTAGTACCTACTATTATGTGGATGGAAAAAAACAAAATAAAAAGTATATCTATATGTATGCTAAGCTCCATGCAAGAAAGAAGAAGATGTAAGAAAATACATACAAAAGAAATATAAGAAGGATAAACCATAAACTAAAGAGACTAGTTACTTATAATGGTTGGATGGGAAAGGTGTAGAAAGAAGAGGGGAATTGGATCAGAGTAGCAGGAAGGAGGAAGTGATATTTTCTGAGAATATACATATTTCTTACAGCTTTGACTCTCAGAACCACAACAATGTTTCACACACCTTCACATAGCCCCTTCTCTCTGAATAAAGAAACAAACAAACAACAAATAGGATGGGGAATGAAAAACTGAATCCAACACTAACAAATCAATCTAAGTATATTCCAAGTGAATACCAACTGTACTGCAAGGGGAAGGGAAGAAAAGAACTAACCTGTATATATAGCTTCGGAAAACATTATTTTAATTTGTAATAGTAATAACAAGAGTAATAGTAATAACAAACAGAACTGTACAAAAATGCTATAATCTATTTAGTTAGTGTGTTTCTCAAAGGGATCTGGGTTAACAATTCTGAAACTTCTTTATGTGTATACTAGAATTCTATGTATATGTAAATAAATAATGAAAGTATTGGACTTGGACACATAAAATAAATATTCATGACTTCATACTGACATAAACAACTGAATAAATAGTGGCAGAAAAGAGATAGTTCTTTTACAGTAGAACTCCAATTAGTAAATGTAGCAGCAAAGTGTGAAATGGAAAATCACCATTACATGAACACCAGAGTAATAAACATCACAAAATCCTCTGATGACTACTAATGCCAGTGAATGAAAACTTGAGGAGAAACAGAATTTACAGGGTCTCAAACTATCTTTTCTATATATTTGTTAACACAAAGGTAAACTAGTAACTTAACCATGCAGGAAACCACAGACACTATGTTAATCCAATGACGAAATTTAGTATCACCAGTAATAAAATATACTGACACCAAGAACTTCATACGATGTACTAAAAAGGGCGTAACATCATTTCTGCAGCATTCTTTTAAAAAATGAATAAATTCATTCCAATCATGAGGAGATATTAGACAAATTCCATTTGAGGGATGTTCTACAAAATACCTGATCAGAAATCTTCAAAGGTATCAAGACTATGAAAGACAAAGAAAGACGGAGAAACTGTCACAGACTATAGTAGATTAAAGAAGAAATAACAACCAGATGCAATGTTGGATCCTGAAACACAAGAAAAGAAACTGGTGGAAAAACTGGTGAAATGTGAATAACGTCTGTAGCTTCATTAGTAGTTTTATGCCATTGTTCATTTTCTGATTCTGATCATTGTACTAATGTTATATAAGACAGCATTAGGGAAAGCTGGGTGAAAGATATATAGGAACTCTCTGTACTATTTTTGCAACTTTTATGCAGTCTAAAGTTAGTTCAAAATAAGTTATAAAAAAGGAGATCCATATGTGCTTAAGCTACTACTAGTCAGATATTATTTGTAGCCAAAGGTAATCTTAATTGATGAATTTAGCTTATAAATAGTTTTTAAAAATTACTTTTTTTCCAACATAGATGAGGGGGTTTCCCCCGTGACATGAGAAAAAAGAATGTGAAAACTCACCTAAAATTGCAGAGAGGTTTGAAAACTGTGGTACCTTCTCTATTGCTACTGCTGTACTGGTATCCAGAAGAGTGGAATTTTTGCATGGTGTACGTTCTTCCAACTTGGGACATTCCCAATCTAAAACAGCAGGAGGAAATGGCACACAACTTTGAACAGCGTACAAATAGTAGGTTATCTCCCTGAGCCCCAACTTAGGTTCCCATACCAGCTTAGGTTCCCCATACCAAGCTGTGGTAATTAAATATTTTGAGTAAGACAGATAAAAAAGACAAGCCTTGATGGCATTAGGATAATAAATGATCTTTGGCCCATTTCAGTGCTATAACCTATTTTCTTTCATAGATTTGTGCCCCATAAAGATTATTGACCTAAGGGACAGATGGCATACACAGGAGGTTCCTCTTAATATTTTATGTGTAAATTATACCTAGGTCCCATTAAATATCATATCACTAAATAACATACTAGTATCACTTGATTTTAAGCTTTCCATTGAATTCCCGCTATGGAAGGATGAGGTTATTCTCTCTTATGTCCCTGTCCCCACCTTTCTCACAATTCCCACAATTCATTATATTGCATATGTAGTTAGATCAATATTTGGTGTAGACATTATGATGATAACCTGCTATAAAAATGTTATTTACTCTTGCGGTATACCATAACAACCATTTCTCCCCCCCACTCCCCAGAGTCAATAAGTCTTTTTCTTTTGATTTTCTCTGTATTTTTCATCGATTTAATCACAAACTCTTTCAAATTCTATAAACCCATTCTTTTTATCCCATTCTCTAGTGTTCTGAAGTTGCATAATGCTCTATCTTGGTGTTTTTTATCTATTGTGCTAGGTACACTGTGGCCCTTTTAACACAGAAATCATACTCTTTAGCTCTAGGAAATGCTCTTGAATTATAACATTTATAATTTTCTTCCCTGTGTTTCTTCCATTATCTTTGTCTATAACTCCTTTTATTTGATATTAGATTTTATATGCTCTTCCTCTGATTTTTTTCCCTCTAAACTGCAATCTTTTTTCTTTATTTTCCTCCTGACTCTTCTCTCCTCAACCCTAACTTCTAATCCTTCTACCAAGTTTTTCACTGTTACTGCATTTGTTATTGGAATATTGCTTTTTATAGCACCCTACTTTTATTTAATGGACACAATATACAGTTTATGTCAATTAGACTATTTTTTTAACATTTTTTTTCTCCTTGTGTTTCTATTTCTGCATGGTTCCTTTTCTTACTTTTTAATTTTTTGTTCTATTCTGGTAGAAACATTCAACATGAATCTTCCCTCTCAAATTTTTAAGTTTACAATAGAGTATTTTTAACTATATAGCACAGTGTTGTTGTTTAGGAGATCTCTAGAACCTATTCATCTTACTAAACTGACACTAATACCTGTTGAATAGCAACTTCCCATATCTATCTCATCCTAGGCTCTGGCAACCAACATTCTACTCTCTACTATGAATTTGACTATTTTAGATATCTCATGCAAAGAGAATGATACAGTACTTATCTTTCTGTGACTGATTTATTTCACTAAGTGTGACATTCTCAAAATTTATCCATGTTGTTGCATTTGGAAGTCTTTCCCTTTATTAAGGCTGAATACTATTTCATCATATGTATATACTTTGAGTAAAGAACCAGAAGTGGGTTGGTGGATTATATGGTAGTTCTATTTTTAATTTTTTGAGGAACCTCTGCACTGTTTTTCATAGCAGCTACACCATTTACAATCCCAACAACATCATACAGGGGTACTCATTTCTCCATATTCTTATCAACACTTGCTTTACTATTATTATTATTATCATCATCATCACTATCATCCTAACAGGTGTAAGGTGAGATCTCATTGTGGCTTTAATTAGCATACCCCTGAAAATTAGTGATGCTGAGCATCTTCTCATATACCTGTCGACCATCTGTTTGCTTGGTTTTAGTAATTTTTTTTTTAAAGAATTTATTTATTTATTTGACAGAGAGATCACAAGTAGTCAGAGAGGCAGGCAGAGAAAGAGAGGAGGAAGCAGGCTCTCTGCAGAGCAGAGCCTGATGTGGGAATTGATCCCAGGACTCTGAGATCATGACCTGAGTCGAAGGCAGAGGCTTAACCCACTGAGCCACCCAGGCGCCCTGGTTTTAGTAATTTTTTTAAAAGATTTTATTTATTTATTTGTCAGAGAAAAAGAACATAATTATGGGGAACCAGACTCCCCATGGAGCAAGGAGCATAGTGCAGGACTTGATTCTAGAACCCTGGGATCATGAGCTAGCCAAGGGCAGACACTTAACTGACTGAGCCATCCAGCCTTCACCTGTTGGCCATTCGTATGTCCCCTTTGGGGAAATGTCTATTCAAGTCCTTCATCCATTATGTAATTGGGTTATTTGTTGTTTTTTCCTACTGAGTTGCAGGAGTTTCTTACAGATTTAGATATCAATCTCATCAGATATGTAGTTTGCAAACATTTCTCCCTTTTTGTATGTTGTCTTTTTGTTCTGTTGTTTTCCTGTGTAGCTTCTTAGTTTTATGTAGTCCCACTTGACTATTTGAGGTTTTGTTGACCGTGCTTTTGGTGTCATATCTAAGAAATTACTGTCAAGATCAATATCATCTAGATTTACCCGTGTGTTTTCTTCTAGGAGTTTTATAGTTTCTGGTCTTATGTTTAAGTCTTTAGTGCATTTTGGGTTGGTTTTTCTACATGATGTAAGGTAATGGCCTGATTTCATCCTTTCATATGTGGAAGTCCTGTGTTCCAACATAATTTATTGAAGAGACTACTCTTTCCCCATTGTTTATTCTTGTCACTCTTCATTTAAAATCAAGAAGACTGTATAAGCATGGATTCATTTCTGGGCTCTCCATTCCATTAACCTATATGTCTATCTATTTGCCAGTACCATGTTTTTCAATTGCTGTAGTTTTGTAATACATTTTGAAATTAAAAAGTGTTGAATTTAGGAGTGCCTGGGTGGCTCAGTGGGTTAAAGCCTCTGCCTTCAGCTCAGGTCATGATCCCAGGGTCCTGGGATCGAGCCCCACATTGGGCTCTCTGCTTGGCAGGGAGTCTGCTTCCTCTTCTCTCTCTGTCTGACTCTCTGCCTACTTGTGATCTCTGTCAAATAAATAAATAAAATCTTTTTTTAAAAAAAGTGTTGAATTTATGTGTAGATGTTTTATTCATTATTTAAAGTGGAAGTAATGAAGTCTCCATTACCATGTAAATGTCCATTTATGCCTTTAGGTCTATCAGTGTTGATTATGTTAGGTACTCTGATGCTGAGTGCCTATTTATTTATTATCATATTATGTTCTGGATTAATTGACCCTTTTATCATTATATCATGTCTTTGTCTCTAGTGATAGTTTTTAATGTAAAGTCTGTTTTAGCTGATATAAGTAGAGCCACTCCTGCTCTCTTTTGGTTATCATTTGCACAGAATATCTTTTCCCATTGCTCCACTTTAAGACCATGTGTGTCCTGAAATGTAAAAAGAGTCTTTTGTAGACAGCATATAGTTGGACCTTGGTTTTTTTAACCCATTCACCCACTCTTTGTCTTTTGGTTGGGGAATTTAAACCATTTACATTTAAGATAATTACTGATTGGGAAAGACTGTTACTATTTTGTTAATTATCTTCTGTGTTTTAGTTCTTTTGCCCCTTTACCTCTCTTGCCATCTTCCTTCCTGTTTCATTGATTTTTTTTTCATACTGATATGCTTTTATTCCTTTCTATTTTTCTTTTGTGTACCTTCTTTTTAAAAAAAATATTTATTTATTTATTTGAGAGAAAGATAAAGTGAGCGTGAGGTGGGGAGGGGCAGAGAAAACAGACTCCATGCTCAGTGCAGAGCCCAATGTGGGGTTCGATCTCAAGACCTTGAGATCATGACCTGAGCTGAACCTGAGTCAGATGCTTAACCAACTGTGCCACCCAGGCACCCCAATATTTTGAGTATCTTCTATAGGTATTTTCTATGTGTTACCATGGTGCTTATATAAAATTTTGTTTTAACAATGTATTTTAAGCTTCTAGCAACTTCAATCATATACAAAATCTCCATTTTTAAAAAATTTTTTTAAAGATTTTATTTATTTATTTGAGAGAGAGAGAGAGAAAGTGAGAGAGCACAAGCAGGGGGAGTGGCAGAGGGAGCAGGAGAGGCAGGCTTCCTGCTGAGCAGGGAGCCTGACAAAGGGCTTGATCCCAGGACCCTGGGATCATGACCTGAGCTGAAGGCAGATGCTTTAGCTGACTGAGCCATCCAAGCACCCCAAAAAACTCTATATTTTTATTTCTCCCTTCATACACACTTTGTTACTGATGTTATAATTTATACCTTTTTATAGTGTGTATCTATTAACACATCTTATTATAGTTATTTTAATAACTTTAATAACTTTTATTATTATATATATCTTTTAACTTTTTAAAAAAGATTTATTTATTTATTTATTTATTTATTTATTTATTTATTTGACAGGCAGAGATCACAAGTAGGCAGAGAGGCAGGCAGAGAGAGAGGAAGCAGGCTCCCCGCTGAACAGAGCAGAGCCTGATGCAGGGCTCAATCCCAGGATCCTGGGATCACGACCTGAGCTGAAGGCAGAGACTTTAACCCACTGAGCCACCCAGGCGCCCCAACTTTTTTTTTTTTAAGGATTTTATTTATTCATTTGACAGAGAGAGACACAGGGAGAGAGGGAACACAAGCAGGGGGAGTAGGAGAGAGAGAAGCAGGCCTCCTGCTGCCCCCATGCCCCGGTAACCATCAGTTTGTTCTCTACCGTTAAGAGTTTGTTTCCTGGGCACCTGGTTGGATCAGTTGGTTGGACAACTTTCTTCAGCTCAGGTCATGATCCTGGAGTCCTGGGATGGAGTCCCACATCAGGCTCGCTGCTGGGCGGGGAATCTGCTTCTCCCTCTGACCACCACTCCCCTCTTGTCCTCTCTCTCTCTCATTCTCTCTCTCAAATAAATAAATAAAATCTTTTAAAAAAAGAAACAAGTTTGCTTCCTGGGGTACCTGAATGGCTCAGTTGATTAAGCATCTGCCTTCGGTTCAAGTCATGATTTCAGGGACCTGCAATCATGCCCTCATCAGGCTCCCTGCTCAGTGGGGAGCCTGCTTCTCCCTCTCCCCACTGCTTGTATTCTATCTCTCACTATCTCTCTCTCTCAAATAAAAAAATCTTATTTAAAAAATTTGTTTCTTGGTTTATCTCTCTTTTTTCCCCTTTGCTCTTTTTGTTTCTTAAATTCCACATATGAGTGACAGCATATGGTTTGTCTTTCTCTATTTTACTTAGCTTTATACTCTCTAGCTCTACCCATGTCTTTGCAAATGGCAAAGAATAAAAAATTATTTTTATAGCTGAATAATACTCCATGATAGTGTTGCTGGTTACAGTATTCTTGGTTGACAGTTTCTTTTCTTTCATCACTTTAACTGTATCTGTACAGTTTGGCCACCAATGTTTCTGCTGAGAAATCCATCAATAGTCTAATGTACATATCAAGCTGTTTTCTATTTTGCTTTTGTATTACTGCTTTTAAAATTCTTTGTCTTTCACTTCTGATAATTTGATTATGAGTTCCTGTGTGGATTTGTTTGATTTGCCTATTCTGAGATTCACTGGGCCTCCTAGGTCTGCACTTCCTTCCCCAGATTTGGGAATTTTGCAGCCATTATTTCTATAAATAAATTTTCTGGCATGTGCTCTTTTTCCCTTTTCTTCCTTCTACCTGCATTCTCTTTCTCCTCCCCTCCCCCCCCCCCCCGCTGCCTCCCTTTTCCCCCCTCTTCCTTCTCTTTCTTTTATCCCTCCCTTCTTTCTTTCCCTCCCTCATCTCTTCTCCCTCTGGGACCCCTATGAAGTATAAATTGCATGTTTCATTGTGTTCCATGAGTCTCTTAAGCTTTCCTCACACAATGTATTTGTTGTTAGTGGCCAAGAGTCATCTAGAATATATCAGGTCCCATCAGCACTCTGAGACAGATGAGACAGAAGCCATTCCCTTAGGCAGCATTCTGAAACAGTCACAAGAGTAGCCAATCCTTTGGGAAGCTCCCGGAAAATTTACATTTCACACACAGTTCAGTCCTTTTTTCCCTCCCCAGGGAGAAGCTGGGACCTGGTGGTTTCCTGCCAATTGTGTGGCAATGTGCTATGAGTGGGGATTATGGTGAGAGAGTGTCTTGAGTTTTCCTACTGGCTTTGATGTGGCTGATCTCATACATGCCTTGGGTATAAGAGTCCCTTGACTAGCTTCTAGATTTCTCACAAAAGGAATAAGTCCATGTATTACTGTTGAATTGGTGTGTCCATGGGGGAAGGAGGAGCCAGGGCTTCTTAATCCAACATTTTGCTGATATCATTTCCATATTTTCCTTTGTTCTGATCTCTATGTTTTATGTTAGAAACTTTCCTCAGAGGTCTGGTGATTCTTGGCTCTCTACTCATATTTAAGAGAGGGCTGTGAGAGGCTAACTGGGATTTCTGTGGCCTAGTTGGGGTTTGTCACAAGTTGACTTAATTTTAGGGTGTTCTTGTCAGCTTCACTGAAGGGCTACTGAGGTCAGTATCATTAGATATTTTCTTTAGGGTTGCTCAGATTTGTTAGGAAAGAATCTTCCATTCTCCTGCCTGAAATGTTCAAGTCTGGTTGCTAGTATTCTGGAAGCTGAACAGAAAAAGGGAATGTTGGGTTGGTGAGGGAACAGGCATTATGTGAGAAGGTACAACAATTCATAATGTACACTTCATTTAATTTCCTCTCTACTTCATTCTGTACAGTCTCTGAAACAGTTGGCTTTTTCTATGTAATAAATAACCCTCAAATCTCATTGACATAAAATGAAAGCATTTATTTCTTATTCCCATGTCTACAGATTGGTTCACCAGGTCTGCTTCAGATTACATTTCTGCTGATATGCTGGGGCAGCTCTCTGCAATCTACAGATTGCCTGGGACTGTTTTGTTCCATACCTCTCATTCTGGGGTCCCCACAGGAGAAGCTGAAGCTAATTAAGATATATTCTTCTCACAATGTTAAAAGTATAAGAGGACAAGTCCACCCATTTAGGCATATTTCAAAGATCTGCTTATGTTTCATTCACTGATATCCTACTGCCCAAAGCAAGTCATATTTCCATTGCTTTTCCAGAGCCAAAGAGGGAGAGTAGAGTAGAGTACACTCTACCCACTGCAAGGATATGGCAACAATGTGGATATATAATATTACTACAGGGGAATGAGTATTTGGGACCAACATTTCAAAATATCACAGATCCTTGTTTTTAACAGTGCTTAGTGTCCTATAGGCCAAAGTTCCTCTGTTTCAAAAAACCCCAAAGAATAAATCTCTAAGTTCCATTTGAGTAAGAAAGTAGTCACCACATCTTTCACATTTCAGACATACCTTTTTACAAGTACTGGTGCAGCCAAATTGTGAGCTTCTCTGGGATACTACAGATCAAACTGGCCTGTTTCGGGGGCATTCCCCTAATATCTTCATCCTTTTCTTGTCTGGTAGCTTTTAATGAATAGTCCTATGTGATCGAGCATGGAATGCAGTAGTGGACTGGGGAAGGAGGTTTAGTTGAGGAAGACAAGCATACCTTCTCAAGAGGAATATTACTTGTGAACAAAGGAACAATTTCTATATGGGTCAGCTTAAGGTTGAGAGTATTTTCTTACCTAAAGAATCTGATCCTCTGAAGAGTTCAGGCGATGAGAAACTGCTTAAACTCTCTCCAAAACTCTTGTGTTCTGTGCAAGAGTCTGTGAATGAATAGCTCAGAAGAGAACTAGAAATACCATGCTGCAAAGTTAGTCCTATAAAATAAACAAAGGAAAAGGGTAAAATGTTTCAATAGTAAATAGACTCAGAATCCTAGGAATTCATATTTGTAGAAACATATATGCAATTATATAGAGAGAATGTAAAATTACTTATACAAACAACTGAAAAGGCATACTGTTGCACACCACTTTAACTTCAATCTTAAAAAATAATTCTGGCTTTGATGTAGAGAAACCATTATAATCTTTTTCCATTGCTTTACCAAGTTTCATAATTTATTTTTTCCCTTCCTTCAGTTAAGTTGTGATTTTTTATTCCAAAATGCAAGTTTTACATATAAGTAACCCATAATTGTAAACTAACTAGCTGAGAAGGAAAAGTAACTCTAGTTATTCCATTTAAAAAACAATGAGCTTAAACAGACAAATAGATCAAAGGAATTCAACAGAAAGCCCAGAAATGACTTATACGAGCAACTGATTTTTTACCAAGATGCAAAGGCAATTCAGTGGAGAAAGGACACTGTTTTAAACAAATTATCTTGAAGGAACTGCGTACCTATATGCAAAAGCAAAACAAAACAAAAAACTTGCATTCATACCTTCCATCAGATAAAAAATGGGTCATTGACATAAATGTAAATCCTAAAAATACAAAGGTTCTAGAAAAAAAAAGCAGAGGAGAAAATCTTCAAGACACTGAGGTAGGCAAAGATTTCTTATAACACTAAGATTAACAATAACTATAGCAATGATCATTAAACTTCATAAATTTAAAACTTCTCTTTGAAAGAGACTGTTACAAGAAAAAGACAAGCCACAGATTGACAGAAAACAACTGCAAATAGATTGGAATCCAGAATATAAATAATTCTGAAGACTTAATAATAAGAAAACAAACCTTTCAATAAGGGGCAAAATATTTGAACAGAGAATCTTCCAGACTAAGAAGTCTTTAAAGTTATCCCTGTGAGAATGAACTACAGTGAAGAACTTTCACATAAATGAAAGGGAAAGAAATTAATACCAAAACTTAAGAAACAGGTTTAGTAAAAAAAGGGAAAATGTAGTCTTCTCTAGTCAGCATTTATTAAACACTTTCAACTGAAAAGATAGATGTTAACACTAAATAAAAACTGGCAGGGTGTTGGGAGGGTTAGGGATAAAAGGGGAGCATGACTCTCATAAATTTATTTTTCCTGCGGGGGCACTGAATTATAGCCCATCTCTCCTCATCCATTACCTACCTGAGACAACTAACTCTGTCCTTCCTACATTGACCTTACCACATCTTTCTCTTCCACTCCAACATCATCCTTAAAGTTGACAATTATTTCCAATCTGGCCCCCTCTTCTAACCACCACTCAACACTTAAATTGATTGACCCAATCTAATCTCTTCACCACATCAGATGTCATAGGTAGGTTGATCATCTTTTGCTTCTCTTACTCCAAGTGCCCCAGAGTATCTTGTCCCTGTCCTCGCTTCTTAGTCTTCTCACTCCGTCTTCATCCTTCCCTTCTCACATGTTGTTACATCTCTCTTGCCTTCCAGTTTTCAAAATTCCATGAACACCACACACAGAGTAGAACCATCCCTTCCATCAAACCCCAGAACTCAAGCCAGGCTTAGAAATTAGGAAAACCCCATGCTCACCATCTGGGTAGTTGGGTAGAGAAAAGAATATATAAATAATCATGATTATAGCAGTGGAAGGATGTTTCTGGAGTCACAGGTTAGAAATGTAAATGCACTTAAAGTTATATTTATGTCAGCTTATACTATATATACACTTTTATTAAGTCAACTTGTTCTATAAGGCTTGTAACCAAAACAGCAATCTGTTGTCTCATACCACCCCATAATTCCCTAATCTCCAGAGTCAACTATTTTTAACTACTAACTCTTTCTTCTAACACTCCCTTTATATTTCTAAATTAAAATGTGTTCAAAAATTCTATTATTATGCCTGCTCAAATATATTTATACCCAAGCCATATACTATGAGCTATAGACAGATCCTTTTGCTACAAGTTGTTTTTTTTTTTCAATTACTGATTACTCAATTTTAAAATTAGTTTTCCAAGTACCTATCACTATTCTGTCCCAAATATTTACAAAATTATACATCTCTTCTCAATACTTTAAAAATTCCAAGTTATCTATCAGTTCCTTTCTCTTTTTTCTTTTCTTTTTTTCCACCCTCATTCCCCCTTTCTCCTCTTTCCTTCTTTTTCTCCCCTCTCCCCCCTTTTTAAAGAAGTACTGCTATTGAAGCTCTCAATTAACTTGCTCAAATTCAGACCTCTTGTCCTCTAGACATGATGCACAGGTGTCTTCTTGGAATTCCCCTTTTACCATTATCCTAGGAAATTCTTTCTGAATCTTAAGAAAGCCAATCAGATTGCCTCTGATTGCTGGATACTTTGATTTCTTCTTTATTGATTTATTCTCTAGTTTTGTTGGAGTATCTCCTTTATCTCATGAGAAAAGACGGAAGACCTGTCTAGAAATTTGCTTATACTATCTTCATGCTTGAGTAATTGTTTGGCTGGGTACAGAATTCCAGACTCGTGTATTAAAATGACTGATGTCATTTTCTGATGTTTGACAAATTTAAACCTCAGTGCTATCTCTGCCCCACATCTGGGCAAGCTGATAAGAAAGCCCTGATGTTCCATCTTTTGGCAATGGTTTCAAGTTAAAACCATGCCTGGGAAACTCCATCCTTGCCTCACTTAACACCCCTTCTACTGTTTCTTCTCCCTGTTCTCTCAAGCCATTTTCAGTCCTATTTGGAAGATGCACTTCTCTCTAGAAAGTCTCATTATGTGAGTGACAAACCTTTCCTTAACCCTCTTGGTTATATGGGTGGCATCATCAGTCTTGAAATACCATCAGTCTTGAAATCTGAACCGAATTTTGCCTGGGCATCTATTCTATCTCTGCTAAATCTGTATGCTTCAGAATTTTAAATGCATTGCAGTTGCTCTTGAGAAACTCAATGCCATTCATATTCTCCATTGCTTATTTGCAATCAACAATTTTTTTTCCTGGAAGACTGAAGGATTTCTCTCTTTATCCTGAGGATCTTTAAGTTACATTGTGTTGTGCTTGGTATGAGTCTTTTTTCATTCATTGTGATGGGCAGCTGGTGGGCTCTTTTGTTATACATACTCATGAGCTCTCTTAATTCTAGAAAAATGTCTAGCTTTATGTCTTCATAATTTCCTTTCTGTTTACTCTATAATGTCTGGAACTATTATTTTTCAGATGTTAGAATGTCTGAACTCATCTTCTCATTATTTTTTTTTAAAGATTTTATTTATTCATTTGACAGAGAGAGATCACAAGTAGGCAGAGAGGCAGGCAGAGAAAGAGAGAGAGGGAAGCGGGCTCCCTGCTGAGCAGAGAGCCCAATGCAGGACTTGATCCCAGGACCCTGAGATCATGACCTGAGCTGAAGGCAGCGGCTTAACCCACTGAGCCACCCAGGCGCCCCATTATTTTTCTTTTTAAAATAGCAGTTTTATTGCGATAAAATTTATATTCCATAAATCTCCACCTTTTAAAGTATACAATTGAGTGATTTTAAGTATACTCACAGAATTGTGTCACCACTGCCACTATTTTTATCTTTTATCTTCTGATGTTAGTTTAACTTTTGGAATATTTCCTTAAATTCATCATCCAATCCTTCACAGAATGTTTTCTTTTTCTTCCTTCTTCTTCTTTTTTTTAAAGATTTAATTTATTTATTTGACAGAGAGAGACAGAGCAAGAGAGGGAACACAAGCAGGGGAGAGTGGGCGAGGGAGAAGCAGGCCTCCTGAGGAGCAAGGAGCCTGATGTGGGGCTTGATCCCAGGACCCTGGGATCATGACCTGAGCCAAAGGCAGACACTTAATGACTGAGCCACCCAGGCGCCCAGAATGTTTTCTTTTTAATTTTGTATTTGTATAAAAAACCATACAAAATTTGTGTAAATGTTTGTATAAAATTTGTACAAAAAATTGTACTATGATTGTATTTTGTATTTGTATGAAAATAATGTATTTATTTTTAGTTTTGTATTTTTATTTTTTAAGAATACTTTTTGTTTTCCAACTGCTCCTTTTCATAGTAGTCCATACTTTTATCTTGGATATATATTTTCATTGTCCTGAGGATAATGAAACATGGCTTTTAAAATTTTTCCTTACTTTGCACTGTATCCCTCAAGCTTCTTTTCATTTGGTACCATTTATTTGAAATGCTTTCATTAAGTGCCTTTTAATTCTTGAATGTTCAGGAATGATGCTCTAACACATTAATTGGAAATTCTAGGTCCATGAGTGGGATTTAGGAACTAGTGGGCTTCACAGAAGGGTCTTTAAGATAGGGACCAGTTCATTACTGCCAGAATATAGGTCTCCTTCTGGTCAGAGAAGATTCTAAAAGCAGAATCCTCCAGTCTTTTTTGAGGAGTATTTTCCCGAGTGGGGTAAGGTGGGATAATGGGCCCAAAAGTTACACCACTAAGTATACAAACTTTAGTTAATTCCCTTCCCTCCTCCCTGTACCCCTACTACTTTTCAATATGGCATCCCTGAGTCCAGATCCTGTGCTTCAATGTATCTGGACTGCCAAGGTTGGAAAAAGAGTAATTGTCTGACCACACCGTTAGGGAAGGGAGCAAAGAATTTAACCATAACTTTTAAAGATTTCTAAAAATCCTCCTATTTTCAACACTATCTGTACACATTTCTTCAGGAATATGTGATGCCTCTAATTCCTGAAACTATAGCTTGGATCAGTTTGTTTCTTCATTTGTCCTTACTTTAGGCATCTAGCTCTCAATTATTTTTTCCTTCTCTCTCAGGAAAGGGAGAAGTAAATGTCTATGTTCAATCTTCTATACTAAATATAAAGTCTTGAATTAATTTTCATCATGTTGCAAAATTAACTACATTCCAAGACAGAATTAAAATGGTTACTTATATATTAAATAGAATTCTGTAGGCTGTTCAAAACCTAACCATTTACATTTTATTATGGGAAAAAGTATTCTAGGTTTCAAATATCAGTTGACAATGATGTCTTAGAATGCAACCAGTTTGCAAATTAGAGACAGTCTAGTCTCTATTTCCTTCTATCTTTTACCCATCAACTTGATAAATCTAGTAACCAATGACATATATTATGTATTTAAACTACAATTTAAGAAAATAATAATTATGATTAAATAGTTTATTTTCTCTAAACAGAGTATAAAACTCATTCAACAAGCATTTGCAATTATATAAGGTCCCAAACATGAGATAGGAACATAAAATGTAGGGCTTATTCTCAATGGCTTTAGCGCCAAAAGTAACAAAAGCAATAATGCTACTGCTTTGAGTCCTAAAAGAAGTATACAAAGAGTACCACAGAATTCCCAGGAAAGAACAAATCATGTAGGAAGAGAGAAGATGGGTCAAGAGAGTTCCCAGTAGAGACAGCACCTGATTTTTTTTTCCTTGAAGAACAAGTACAAGTTAAACATAAAAAGAGAAGAGAAGGAAGGAAATGTATTTTTTGAGCACCTTCCATGTTCTTTTGTACTATATTCTAGGAAATATTTCTCTATTCTAATTTCTAGCCAGCTAATTTGATTTTGAGCTGAATTCATTTCAATATTCGGATCATTTTCTGAGTTTTAAAATTTGATGATATTTTTAGTTTCTAGGGACTATAATTTTTGTTAAAACAGATTGTTATATTATGGATCCAGTGGTCTCTTGTCTTTATTTTTTTCAATATTTCCTTTATTTATTTAAGGGAGAGGGAACACGAGCAGGGGGACAGGCAGAGGGAGAAGCAGACTCCCCACAGAGCAAGGAGCCTGATGTGGAGCTCCATCCCAGGACGCTGGGATCATGACCTGAGCTGAAGACAGATGCTTAACGCACTGAGCTACCCAGGTGCCCCGGCCTCTTGTCTTCAAAGAGATATTTAAAGTTTTTTGCTATTTCTCAGCTGTTAAAGTTACTCTGTTTGCTCAATTTGTGGCCTCTCTTCTATGCCACTGATTTTATTCAAAGGTTTGGCTGCTCCTGGTTGTCCATTTATATCTCTACTTGAAAATCTTTGTTTGTATAGCAGTGCATATACACTCTGAAACAGCAGCCTACTTCTGGAGACTTATGAGTGATGAGACATTCTGAGAACCTGTGTTCTGCATGGTGATGTCCTCCTGTATTTTCTGGGTATTGTAGGTTACATGGAGCACTGTCCTAATTGTCCGGATAGGGTACACACTACAAAGCTCCATTATCAGAAATTCCACTTCAGGGGCACCTGGGTGGCTCAGTGGATTAAAGCCTCTCTCTTCGGCTCGGGTCATGATCCCAGAGTCCTGGGATGGAGCCCCGCATCGGGCTCTCTGCTCTGTGGGGAGCCTGCTTCCTCCTCTCCTCTCTGCCTGCCTCTCTGCCTACTTGTGATCTCTGTCTGTCAAATAAATAAATAAAATCTTTAAAAAAAGAAAAGAAAAGAAAAGAAATTCCACTTCAGAGGTGCCTGGGTGGCTCAGTCAGATAAGTGTCTGCCATCAGCTCAGCTCATAATCCCAGAGTCCTGGGACAGAGCCCTATACTGGGCTCCCTGCTCAGAAGGAAATCTGCTTCTGCCCCTCTTCCTGCTCCTTCTCTCTCACATGGCCATGTTCACTCTGCTCTCTAAAATAAGTACATAAAATGTCTTAAAAAAAAAAAAAAAAGAAATTCCATTTAAGAGAGTCATACTACATCTGTACCCTGGGGTTAATAAGCATAAGCATAATCTATCTCTTTCACCTTTTTATCCCACTGTGATCTTTGTGGCATTCTGCAGTTACTTCAGACTCTCTTCTGCTTCTCATTCCAGCCTCAAAATTGACACTTAGAATCCAAACCCTTAGTTCTCTTTGCTTAGGAGAGTTTCCATGGTTCATCCTGGCAGCCAGCATTGTAACTGCCAATGTTTCCAATGTAAGAAAGGGATGAGGAAGAGGAACCAGGCCACATAGTTACATAATGTAGTGTTTAATCCATCACCTTGACAATTCCTTCAGGGTCCTTTCTATTACTTTTCTGGTTTTTTTTTGTTTGTTTGTTTTTTGTTTTTTGTTTTTTTTTTTGCATTTATTGACCAACTGTTTCAAATGTCTCTAGAGCTGTTCTTACCACGGCAGCAGTTTTTCTCTGTTCTTCAAATATTCAGCAATCTGATCTCATCTGCTTTTAAGAATTCCTCAGTATTTCTGGTGTGCTGATGGCATCCTTTCTTATTTTTTAAAATAACTTTGATTACACCAATATGTAGATGGCTCACAAATTTTCTATCAGCTTCCCTCCGTATCCAACTGCTCATATGGCATTCTACTTAATCATCTTAAAAGTACTCATAACTTATATTAAAAACATAATTTATGAACCTTCCCTCAAACAAGATTTTTTTTCAGTAAATGGCACCACCTTATATCCAGTTATGCAAGCCAGAAACAGATGTCATTTTTGATACCTCCATCTACTTCATTCTTCATTTGCCAAACTCCGTCAGTTTCATTTCCTAAAATGGTCATGAGTTATGTCCACTTTGTTCCATTTCCAATGTTATCTTTTAGTACAAAGTGCCATCATTTCCCCCTAAAATACTGTATAACCCCCTACCTGATCTATTTGCATCCATTCTGCTTATTTCCACACCACGGCCAAGGTGATCATATATTTTCCTAAGTAAGACATCAGTGGCTTCTTGCTGCTACAAATACAAACACCAAAATCTTTGACATGGCCTACAATGTTATGCAAGGCCTCTGTCTGTTGAACCTTGGCTTATTACTGCATTCCCCCCTTCTTTCTGTACTACAGTCACACTGGCTTTCTTTCAGTTCAAGAACTCACAAGGCTTAGTGCCATATTAGGGTCTTTGCACATGCTGTTCCCTCTGCCTGGATGGCTCTTAACTCATCTCCTTGAACAGTTAATTTCTCCTTTTTTTCCTAAGTCAATTCAATTACTATTCCCTCATGGAATCCTTCCCTAAACTTTCTAAATAAACTCAATTAGTTACACTCAAGTCAATCTCTTTTGTAGTATTTATCTCAATTTTAATTGGCTGGAGTGTGCTTGAAGGATGAGGATGATGTCCATTGTACACATAGGATTCACCTTGGACTAGGAGAAAGACACTTCTTCCACTGAGATGGGAAGATGAGGCAAAAATACAAATGGATGCTTCTATTTGTAAGAAACAAAGCTGAGAGAGTTCACATGTGACAATCTTACCTGATACTAGCTCACTATTGGATGAACTACAGTCAACCTGGAGGTCATCAGTCACTGATTCCTAAGGGAAACGAGAATTAAAGATATAGCACAAATTATGAGACTGAATATTTTCATATTATAATATTATATCACACTAGTTTGGTTATTTTGAAAATGAAAAACTAGTATCAACATTGTGTATCAGTTTCATATGTAATAGATTCTTTCAGCCTACTGATCACAGATGTAATCTGATACTTAATATTAAATCTAAAAGTAAATACTAAAATATAATAACATGGACATATCTACAGAGTCAGCAATATACTAGTCAACTAACTACTGGATAAACCAGCAACTAGACATTAAAGGTGAATATTTTTCTGTTCCCCTAGGCTGGAAGGGCTTTTCTTTCTCTAAATATGAAAGCAAAATAAATGAAAAGAGTGATAAGTTAAAATACCAGAAATATGATTAAAGGCAAACAAAAAAATATAAAACTATTTGTTATGTGTGTATAAAGTGTAACTGTCTTCAATATATATATCAATAAGCATTTCACAAAAAAGAAACACAAATAATAAAAGGAAGGGAAAAAAGTGTAAACTTTACATTCAGAAATACTGCATTCAGAGAAATGCAGTATCAAATAACATGCTACTTTTCATCTATCAAATATATGCATTTTTTTCCTTTTTCCTTTTTTTAAAAATTTAAATTAAATTAGCCAACATATAGTACATCATTAGTTTCAGATGTCATGTTCAATAAAATATATGTACTTTTTAAGTATCAGGTAAAATGGTGCCAAGTGGCCAACATGAATCAAACTTTAAACATGATCCAACCCTTGACCCACTGCAAAGTTATTTGTCTTAGGATAACAATTTTAAGGTGCACAAAAAACTTCTGTGGTACAACGTCCACTGATACCTAAAATGGTAAAACCTGGAAATAATCTCAATCCTCCAACCACCGGAAAATAGTTATATAAATTACAGTATATTTATCTATAAGACAAAGCACTATTTAGACACTAAAAATCATATTTTTGAAGGCCATTTAGTGTTAGAGGAATATACAGTAAGATAACAATTTCTAAATTGAAAAAAGAGATTGTAAAAAAAAAAAACTGGAAAAAGGAATGTAAGGAAATACATAAAAATTAGAGGGAACTTTTTAAGCACTTTTTTTTTTTTTGCATAATCTGAAACATCTACAAGGAACACTTAACACTTAAAATCCAGAGTAAAGGCCTTTTTAAAAAATGACATTTGTTAAAAAAAAAAAAAAGTGCCATTTGTTGAAACTGCCCACCCCCAAAACACATGTTTTAAAGAGATATATAAGCTAAAGCTCTGGAACATGACTATTTAATGCTAATGGTAAATGAGTCACAAGCAATTTTTAAATTCTGTATCTCTCCAAATTACTACGTATCCTTAAAATATTGTACAGAATCCATATTAAATACAGTAAATCAAGAAGTTATATATTCTAATGGTAATGAACACTGTTACTAGCCATCAAAGGAAATTCAAATGAGAATGAAAATGGCTTTAAAATGGTTTAACTGCTACTAAACATAAGGGAGTTACTAAGAAAAACTTACAGATAGCTGTTTTATAGAAAATTAGTGAGTAATGGGCATTTCTCAAATCTGTGTCAACGGAAATTAAAAACAAAAAATATACGCCCATGAATCTTCCACCAGAATTAGAAATTCAAGGCCCTGTCTAAAGAGAAAACACCAATGTTTACAAAAACGCTAGGAAGATATGCAGTCTCTATTGAACAAAATTCTTAATACACTTTAATCTGAAGGCACATCAGTTACCATTGGCCTCTGCTTTAAGTATATCCAAGGTCCGTAAGAGAAGTATACATACACTCAATGGAGCAACTTTCTCATCCGGGGGCTCTTCATTAGTGCTATTTTCTTGCAGGCTTTTCTGTCCTGTAACTCTTAACTGACCGCTAACAAACAAATAACACAATTAATTTGCATGGTCTGGACTTAGCTCTCCCCTTCTCTGTTCACAGTTCACACTGTTCAGAATCTTAAAGGCTTATTTGGACGTCATTAGGAAAAAGTAAAGACTCCAGTGGGTTAATTGTACCAATATTCGCTGGCGCTACAAATGCTTTCCTGAAGGTTTTATCTCACTTGCTTTTAGATAAGTTGGCAAAACTGCTCTTCATTTTTTTAAATAAATATTTCCAGGGACACCTGGGTGGCTCAGTCAGTTGAGCTTCCACTGAAGATTTAGGCTGAGGTCATGATCTCCTGGGTCCTGAGATCGAACTCCTGGGGTTCCGTACTTCCCAGGGAGTCGGCTTGGGAGTCTCTCTCCCTCTCTCTCAAATAAAAATCTTCCTAAAGTCAAATTTCTGGGTCTATGTTCCAACAGCAGCCAAACTGTAAATAGTATTATAGTCATTTCTTCCTTGACACTTAGAATGAGGGCCTATAGGCAGAAAAGGAGAACTAAAGTTTTGAGGAGACAGAGGGCACAGGTTTGGCACTAGTGGCTTACGTACCTCAGTGGCCTAGAACCGCTAACTCCCTGCCCACTGCACTCTGCTTTCTCTGAGATCTTCTGCAAACGATGTGCTTTCCCTTTCAAGCCTAAGAGAGGACGACATATTTCAGGGCAAAGCCCTGGAAGCCGGCTTGCTGCCCTCGGGTGTCCCTGGGCTGAGGACTAGTCACCCCCGCCCTTGTGCTCGCCCACCCTGGGCCCTTCTCCACAGGCCTTGTCAGTTGGGGCTTACGGTGCGCAGAGTGCCTTCTGCCTGGACCTGGGGGGGGCCTCTACTTTCGCGGTGGGGCCTAGGTCCAGCGTCGGGGTTAGGTTGAGCCTCTGGCCGGCCCGCTTCTTGCGGGTATACACCTGTAGTGACCACATTGCCACCTCACCACCAAGGCCTCAGGGACCTCTTGGCCCTTCACAGCCTGTCTCTTAGCCTTCCGGAGGAAACAATCTACAGTCTGAGTGAGCCACCGTCCAGGCAACGTAGCTGCCTGCGGAATAGAACGACAGGAGCGGGACGAAGAGATAAAAGCCTACAGCACCAACGCCTGACTGACTGGAGCCTGCAGGGCGCTCCCGCCCTTTTTTATCTTGACCAAGCCGCGCGATAGCTTCTGGGAAGCGGAGTAACGAGGAGGAGGCTCCGCCCCCTGAAGACGGCCCCGCCTCCCCGGGGGCGTAACGTCGGGGTATTTGGCAGTGGGCCCGCAGGGTTGCGGACTGGTAGTACAGACTCACCCGTTTCTCGCCTGAAGGTAAGCTTATGGGGAAAAGGCTTTTCGTCGTCCAGGAGGTTGCTCCTCTGCATTTCATTTTTTCCTTGGCGTGATGAGCCTGTCACGTGATGCTACGGATGGCTCAGCCTGTCTCCTTGTAACATTGCGTTAAAGCCCTGGTAATAACAGTGTTGGGGTCTGAACATAGGGAATCTAGCGGGGGTGGGGGGGTAGAGGAGGACGGGGCGGTGGTGGGGCGTCACCTGACTCAGTGCGGGAAGATCAGACGGGAACAAAAGTACATTAAACCAGTAGAGAATATCCTCCTGAGCAATGAGCTTCAGTCCCCGGGCCATGGTATTTGAGCATGCGAAGATCTTGTTTCCAGGATATTTATTCTTAAGGATAGTGGAATTCCCTTAGCCCCTGTCCAGGAGCTGTCTCTGGACATCTGGGCAGCCTTATGGTCAAGGTAGAGAATTTCTTACCTCCTGCTGTCTTGGGGCTCGGCGCGTTTGCTGGGCATCATTGCAGGAACGTGGGAATGACCTCCCTCTCTCCGTACACTGTGGTTGAACCATCTGGCTGCATCTGATGAACATATTGTGCACACAGTAACCATCTTCCTATTTTTAAAAATGACATTTCACAACATTAAAAATGCATTTGTAGAGATAAAATTACAAAAACTCCAGACTTTTTTTGTGATGCTCCAATAGTGTATATGTGTGACTATAGCACACATACAGCCACAATATTTTCATAATGAAATCACTCTGAATTTTTTAAAATTTAAAATAGGCTCATAGAAATTCACGACAGTTGATTCAATATATAAGAAATCATTAAAACTTAGCTTTCAAGAATAGAAGGTGGGTAGTCTAACCTAATTAGATACAGTGCTTTGAGTCCCTGAATCAATACTTACTCAGCACCTTAGTCTGTGTTAGACATGGTGGTAGGTCCTGGGGATACAGAGGTGTCCTTCAGTCTAGGATCTCATAGTGTTTTTGCAGTACAAAGCAATTCTCATATTTCAACCTCCTTTCTTTAGTTATATCCATAATATGCTGACAGGCAGTCTCTAGTTTACAAGTCAGGTCTCCAGGCTCTCCTCTCTCCCTTTGGGGGCTGTTGTGAAAAAAACTCGGAGTTCTTAAATGACCTGTGGGAGGTCTGGGTTCTTCCATGCCCTATACCTAGAAATGGAAGAAACAATGAAAAAGGAAAGCAGCTTAAAGCAAAAGCTGATCTGTGCTTTGGGGGCCCTATAGAGGTCTTTCTCACTCACTGGTCTGCATTTACTGAAATGCCATCAAGTAAAGATTCGTAGGAGTTAATACATAGGGTTTCAAAACTGGAAATAAACTTACGAATGATTTCTTGAGCCAAAAGAGGTCCTTGGAGATAATCTAGTTGCCTCCTCATTCTGCAGCTGAGTAAACTACAGCCTAGGGAGGCTCATTATGACTGATGATTGGCATAGGTGGCATGAGTCTGCTGGCATTTGCCTAGTGTGTTTGTCATGACCCCATTCTTCCTAACACATGGCTGGGCAGGGGGGAGAGGGAGCAAGGAAGGGAGTTTGAAGCCGTGGGCAGCAAGGGGATTAAAGAGACTACAAACAGACTTGGTTTTTTTAAAGCTTCGCCCAGAACCAGGCTATAAAAGGAAAGGAGATGTGTCCCATACAAAAGAATGAGGTAGGGCAGACACATCTCAATTCAATTATCTGTCTGTCTCCCCCATTCTACCCCAAATACACAAATGCCAGTGCAAGCATTCATCTTTGAGTGTTAAACTGAACTTCTCCCATTTCCCTTTGCACTCCTTCCATATCTAGACTCAGGATTCTGCTATTTCAGTTCAGTTATGTTATGGGTTTGACTAGGTTTGGAGCAGTTACGGAGTGGCAAACTTCCATGGGAAAACAATTCCAAATTTTGAAGAGATTTCAGAAGAAATATTTTTGTTTTTGTTTTTGTTTTTTAAATAGCCTGTCTGTGGCTTTAGGATTCCCAGGAGCTCAGAGGAAATCTTTCTGTATTTTTTATGGAGTGACCGACCCACTGAGTAGTTTTGTTTGTGGTACTATCCATAGGTTTCAAGGTGCAACTGACAACCAGTTTATTTTTATTTTTCTTTACTTGACAAGAATGAACAAAACCACAGTGATAGATGAAACATATCCTCAAGGGATTGCGATCTTAATGCATATGTACATTATGCATGAATGTATGAAAAAGAACCAAGGGGATTTTTCATAAATGGATATTTCTTTTTTAATTTTATTTATTTAAAAAAAATTTTTTTTAAGATTATTTATTTATTTATTTGTCAGAGAGAGGGAGAGTGAGAAAGCGAGCACAGGCAGGCAGAGGCAGAGGGAGAAGCAGGCTTCCCGCTGAGCAAGGAGCCCGATGGGGACTCGATCCCAGGACGCTGGGACCATGACCTGAGCCGAAGGCAGCTGCTCAACCATCTGAGCCACCCAGGCGTCCCTAATTTTATTTTTTAAAAGATTTATTTATTTCAGGGAGAGAGACAGAGATCGCAAGAGAGAGTACAAGCAGGGAGGAGAGGGGGAAGCTGACTCCCAGCTGAGTAGGGAGCCCGACATGGGGCTTGATCCCAGGACCCTGAGATCATGACCAGGGCCAAAGGCAGACAATTAACTAATTTGAGCCACCCAGGTGCCCCTAAATGGATATTTCTTGAGCATCCGCTATGGACCAGACCTTCTGCACTGGGGCTACAACTTGAGGTAACTCACAGTGGGAGTGGGAGTGGGGCAAAGGGAATCTTCTAAAATAAAAGAATAGTTGAGCTGTTTTAAGAGCTGCGTGGTGGAAGTTAGCAGGGGGATTAAAGGCTATGGCATTCTATGAAAAGGGGACTCTATGTGCCACATGGAGGCACAGAAAAGCATGAAGCTTTTAGGACACTACATAAAGTAGCTAGTATGACTGGAGCCCAGGCTCTATGGGGGAAGGGCAAGAGAAGAGATGCTAGGTCTTGTGCGCTGGAACAGGGAGTCTGAACTTTATCCTGGAAACTATGGGAAGTCATCAAAGGAATATTAATCAGCAGAGTGGTGTGACCAGATTTTCAATTTAGAAAGATCACACTGACTGAAATGTGGGTGGTGAAATTTAAGGAAGCTGGGGTGGAAACAGGAAGACTAATTAAGAAAGAGCAGTAATGGGGGCGCCTGGGTGGCTCAGTGGGTTAAAGCCTCTGCCTTCAGCTAAGGTCATGATCCCAGGGTCCTGGAGCCCTGCATTGCATCGGGCTCTCTGCTCAAGAGGGAGCCTGCTTCCCTTCCTCTCTCTGCCTGCCTCTCTGCCTGCTTGTGATCTCTTTGTCAAATAAATAAAATCTTAAAAAAAAAAAAAAAGAAAGAAAGAAAGCAGTAATATTCCAGACAAGAGATGAGAATGGCCCAGTAGGCAATAGCAAATCTGTAGAGAAGGCAGAATCTGCATAACTGAGGCACACAGTAAGAAATTGTAACCATTAGTTTGTATATGGGTAAAAGAAATTGTAAAAATGTTGTTTAAGATGTATTACAGTGGAAAATTTGAATACAGGTATTTGTTCTTTTAAAAGTATAAAAATTATTTAAATTCAGGACACATAAAAATCCAGGACACATTTGGTAAAAGGAAATGTGCAAAGCAAAGGAGAGAGTCTCTGGGTGGGGACTGTAATCTGAAGTCTGAGGACCCTTAAAAAGAATGCAGAGTATCCTGACTAGTGTGATAAAGCTCTATACAATGTTTACAGTTATCAATGACTATTAATATGCTAACTACAGGGATTATGTTATATAAATATATAAAATAGTAATTATAAGCAGCTTTGAGAAATGAAAAAATCTTTATTTTTTACAAAAGTTTTCATAAATGCATTTTATATTTGATAGGCATGCTATTATAACAAAGCAACTAAAAATATAATTACAGTTAAGATACTTCTATGCATATTTAAAAAGTAATTTTTAATCTCAGTTTTTAAAAATTGAAAGTAGAATAAGCAATTCTTCAAAAAATATCCATTTCCTTCTGCCCCATGCAATTGTTGCAAGTGACTTAACAAGGAAAATTTATCAGTCAAATGAATGTCTAAAAGCCACTGTCACCTCAACAGAACCTTTTCAGTTTGGGACAAGGTTTAGAAATGCTTGTATTCCAGGTATTTATCTATTGCCTCTGGGTTATGACCATTCATTGTTCTAACTGGAGAGTTCCTCCTTTAGGGCTTTGTCCTCCTTGAATGCTAATCTCATTCTCACTGCAGTTAGAATCACAGAAAGGACTGTGTGCATACTTGAGAAAAAAATTAAGACTATCAGGTTTGTTTTCTTTTCATGTTTATGCTTCCTTAAAATAAAAACAGGCAAGAAAATACAGCAACTTAATTCAACATATAATTTATCAATTTTATATACGATTATTCATTCTTTTTTTTTTCCTGAGATATGAAGCAAGTTTGTAAGTAGTCTGTTTCATGCAAAAAATACATTTTTCCATTGTTTACATTCATTTCATAGTATTTTGTATTCTAAATAACTATATCACCTTTGTGCTTTGTACATTTGGAAAATAGAGAATAATGCATTTTCTTTACTGCAGAAAAAATAAAAGATGATCAGTTCGTTGATGGGTAATACAGCCAAATTAAGTGGTACCTTCAAGTCGCTGAAACATTACCTGACTATAAAAGTTGCAATGCAAAGTCCTATTTTTTTCTCATGCTTGCAGGTTTACTTAAATTTATAATGAAATTTTGACTTGCACATATGAGGGAGACATGGTATGTTTATTCCTTGGACTTGTGAGTTTGTGAATTCCTAAATGTGGAAGTAGGCCTCCACGCCAATACCTCAGTTTCTCTCCTGCCTGGAGGGGAATCACTATGCAATATAAAGATCTCTTTCATGGCAAAAGGAAAAAAAAATTGGTGTATATCTTATCTTATTTTATTTATTTATTTATTTTTAAGATTTTATTTATTTATTTGACAGAGAGAAATCACAAGTAGGCAGAGAGGCAGGCAGAGAGAGAGGAGGAAGCAGGCTCCCCGCCGAGCAGAAAGCCCGATGTGGGACTTGAACCCAGGACCTGGGATCATGACCCGAGCCAAAGGCAGCAGCTCAACCCACTGAGCCACCCAGGCGCCCCGGTGTATATCTTATTTTAAATTATATACAGGATTAGTTTGCAAAATGTGAAAATTACTAATTTATATTCCTAATTATGTTACTAATTTACATTTGAATGGAAACTTGATAAAAGGCCAAACATTTAGGAATATGTTTTCTGTAATTGATCTCTGTTAAACCTCTAGATTTATATCCTATCTGATGTCCACTACAAATGTGAACGTCCTAAGTACATAGCCTTTTCCCATATTCGTTAAAGAGAAATACAAAATTTTCCAACATTAAGTTGGGAAATCTGAAACAAGAGGGATTTTTTTCCATTAACATGTATTGTTTCATTTCTCCTTTATTAAAAAATTAAGTGGAATTAAACAGAGGAATAGATAAATGTACCTGCAGTATATTTAGTGCCAAAAGTTTACTTTTCTCAGCACATCTGCTGTAACCTATTTATTGGCCCAAGTGTGATGCTTTTCACACAGATCAATCAGGAAGACCAGAAGATACATGAAGATCTTTAAAGTGAGAAAAAGAAGAAATGCTTAAGCTGTCCATAATCAATCATATCTAACTACAGTGAGATATAAATAGAATCAGTATAAGTTTTAAATTATTTGCTTATGTTACATTGTCAAAAATCCTTTTGGAAACAAAAGACAACTATGAAATTTTGGTTGAGTGGAAAGACAATGGGAAGCAGCTTCATTTTCTTCAGATGTGAAGCTACTTGTCTTATTTAAAATAGTATGACTATCTAATTCAGGTAATGATTTTTCTCTTTCAATTAGTTGAACATATTAAATATAAAAAATTAATGCTATATGGATGTAGCCTTGGACATTTTAAGAATTTGTTTTTTCAGAACTGCCTTGAAAAGTCAGTATGCATTGAACTAGCTCATATACTAAAAGTCAGATTTGTAAGTGTAAGTAAAGGGTCTGCAGAAAAAATCTACCAAAGGAATATGTAAAAATTGGGTAAATGCATCATATAAAGGTGTGATCCACTTTTGCCAAGACTGAAATATGTTATAATCACTGATACAGATTCATCCAGTAGGCCTGTGCGATAATGCATTTTTTTTTTTTTTTTAACCAATAGCATTTATTTACAGCTTGGATTTGCTCCAGCAGAGAGGAACTTCTGGACTGTGAGCACTACACCTCCATGTCTGCTTGCGGAGTCCTGTCTCTACAGAAGAAAACACTTGCCTAGGGATGGTTCCTTGAGCAGATGCACAGTCTGTAGCTTGGAACTTAACTGCTATCCATGCTGGCTTTAATTATATGAGATTGTCGGCACTCAGGTGCAAGAAGTATCTAAACACATGATGCAAGAAAGGAGGTTTCCACGGTTAAGCTTAGAAGCATTTAAGGATTTTATGAATGGAATTATGCCCTATGAGATATTTATCTATGATGGACTTAAAAGTCTTCTATGGGTATTTTGAAGAAGTTCTTCAAAATTAAGTTGTTGAAACCTGTTTTCTTTGGAAATAACATTCCCTCCTCCCCTTGTTCAGGATCATAGCCATATTGGGTTTCCCAGGCCTGGCATGGACATATTGAGAATGGAAGGCCTGAAGAACCCAGCAAGGAACATAGGGACATTAATTGCTGTCTATCCTGAGAAATAATTCTGGATTTCTTTTCCCAAGTCTTCCCCAAAGGTCCATTCATTGCGCAATCAGTCAACAGAGATCTTTTAGAATTCACTTGTAAGAAGTCCACGGATATATACATATTATCCTTGAAGTCTTTGTACATTTTTTTCCTAGGTAGTTCCTGAAATTTTAATGAGTTTAATGAGAAAATGTATTGAAAGATCTTTGTAAAATGTTATATAAATATAACATTTGTTTCAAGAATATCTGAATTTGCATTTTTCATGAATAAAAGTAAAAATGAGAGGGAAAACTTGATTACATCAATAAGAATTGTCATGTATAAAGACTGTGAAGTTATGCAGAATGTGCATTATGTTTTGTTTTAGCATGATTCTGTACACATAGTTTTAATGTTTTAAGTCTGATTTAACTGTGATTTTGACAATCAGTTATTGAATGAGGTAGTCCACATTGTCTAGAAATTTGCTGTATCTGGTTACTATCTGGTTACTATTCCACAAATAATTAAGTACAGTATATCAGTTATGTTTTTCCTTTATGTTTAATAGTTCTGTGAACATTGAGAATATATTACTTTTAGTGGTACACAGTCCTTGAGAAAAGTCTTGATTTTTACATTGCCATCTGTGATATTTTTAGCAGCCTGTTACAATATCATTTTAATAAAAATAAAGTGTACTCAGTGATGATAGAGAAAATATTGTTAAAGACCTCTTGGGACAGGAAAAGGCTCAATCATAAGCTCACGTGCTTATTCATTTTCAGCTGCATCATTCTGATTCATTACTTTCAAGAGTAACTACAGTATTGCTACACAGTCCATTATACTGAGAAGAACTTTCCTGGAACTTCACATGGAGATTGAGTAAAGCTCTTCTATTTGTTTTTTGAAGTACTCTCTCAGCTCAGGTCTCTTAGCCTTTAGTGTTGGTGTCAGCAAGCCATTCTGAACTGAGAACATGTCAGAGTGGATGTAAATGGCTTTAACCTAAAAACCAAATGCAGAATATGTCTTTATCAGGAATACAACATAGCATTTATAGCACACATGATAAAAGTAAACACACATATAAGGATATATTGATACAGATACACTGTGCTCATTTAAAAGTCAAAATTACGTTAAATAAACATTTCAGCCTATTTAACATGTCTGCAAGCCAACTTTTCCCCTTCCTATTTCTTCATTTAACCAGTTGACAGAAATGAACCGGCTGCTTTTTCTGTGCCAGGCACTGAGGATGCAGAGAAGACTCATGAGTGCCCTTGCCCACAGGGGGTGCCTACTAGCACCCAGCAGAGCAGGCATAGAACAGTGATCAGTGAGGTACGCATAGAGTGACAGGTGCCGAACACAGTTACAGTAGGGGAGAAGAAGGAGCAGTGGGGAAGCCTTCCCAAATTCAGTGAGTGTTAAACAATGAGTAAGAGTTAACCAGCAAAGGGGGGAGAGGTGGGTGGTATAGGGCATTCTAGGCGGAGGCAACCACAAGAACAAAGCTATGGGAGTGAGAAAGGAAATCCAAGGGGTTTCTGGTTGTAGTTACATGAAGTAGGAGGGAAAGGGGATAAGGGATAGAGCTGAAGTGGTCGTGATGTGACCGTTGACAGAGGAGCTCCAATTTTAGTCTGGAGTTAGTGGGAAGGCACTGAAAGTTCTTATACAGGGCAGTGACATGGCTGAATACACATTTCAGAAAGATACACATTTTAGAAAGATCTGTCCAAGAGAAATGTGAAATGTGAGAACTGTTTTTGAAAACATTACGATAAGATACAGGGAAACCGGGGCGCCTGGGTGACTTAGTGGGTTAAAGCCTCTACCTTCAGCTCAGGTCATGATCTCAGTGTCCTGGGATCTAGCCCCACATCAGGCTCTCTGCTCAGCGGGGAGCCTGCTTCCTCCTCTCTGCCTGCCTCTCTGCCTACTCGTGATCTCTGTCAAATAAATAAATAAAATCTTAAAAAAAAAAAAAGATACAGGGAAACCAATCGGAAGAATCTGGCCAATCCATGGGAGACAAGATAAGGACCTACCTATACTTAGAGCAGTGGCACAGACAGACACAGTAAGCAGTTCTAAGAACCATTCAGTGGGCAAGAGGTAGTAAAGAGGGAGGGCAGCCTCCAGGACTCCCGGGGTTCTGATCTGGATGGATATATAGATGGTACTGCAATTCATGAGAGGAATATAAAATCTTGGTAGGACATGATGAGTCTATGTTTAAAAAAAAAAAAAAAAAGGTCCTGCCATGGCTTTTATCACAGCTACTGGGAGGAGGCATGAAGGGATCAGGCATAGCAGTGCACACTTCCTATTTCTATGAGACAGATCTTAGGCCCCCTCATGCAAAGTCCCTTTGCAAAATGCTGAAATGAGGACCAGAGATAGAAATTAACTAGGAGGGCCTGGGCAGACTCCTCCCACATGAGGCTCCATCTGAAAAGGTCATTCATTGACAATCCCTTGAGAATCTTATGATCTGGGCTTGAGTTTAATCCTTGAGTGATACTGCCTCCAAGAAATTGTGTCCTAACAGCTGGGTCTAAATTAAATGATTTTGTTGAGATAATAGACCCAGATCATTAAATAGCAAACAGGGTTATGAATTGTTGCAATAGACATTTTAATAACAATTTCTATTACAGTTCTGAAAAATAAAAGTCACAGAAAAATAAAAATCACAATGTGACTACAAATACCATTTGCTAAACATAAATGTCATTTGTCTTTACATGTATATTATTCAAAGTCCAAAATGCAATTTTGAAACTGAAACAACAAACCTTTTTCAGAGTCTTCTGGCAGAAAAGTCTAGGTAGCAGCAGTAAGAAGTGCAGCAAATCCTAACTACTCCCTAGGTATGTACAGGTGACCTTTGAACAACAATGGAGTTGTGTGGAGCAAGTGAAAATTTGTGCGTAAATTTTGACTCCCCCAGAACTTAACTATTAATAGCCAACAGTTGACTGGATGCTTTACTGATAACATAACTAGTTGATTAATACATAATTTGTATGTTATATGTATGATATACTGTATTCTTATAATAAAGCAAGCTAGAGAAAAGAAAATGTTAGAAAGAAAATCTTAAGGAAGAAAAGAACATCATAAGGAAGAGAAAATATATTTACAGTACTATACTGATTTTATTGGAAGGGAAAAAAGCCACGTCTAAGTGACCCCTTCAGTTCAAATTTGCATTGTTTAATAGTCAACTGTCACAGACACTTGGAAATTTAACTCAAAATGTGTTAAATACACATATACATTCATCTGTTGTTTTGTGTAATTGATATTTATTGAGCAACTCTTTTGTATCAGGTATGTGTCAGGCATTAGGGATACAAAGAATAACAGGACACGGTCCCTGCCCACATCAATTTATAATCTAATGACAGATGCTGCTATATTACTTTGTAGTGACAGTATTATATTGCTACTACAGGGACAAGCACAGGGAAGGTCACCATTCTCAGGCAGAATCAGTTGCTTTCACAATACCCAGTCCTGACTTCTTCCATGCTGATAAAACCTTGATTTGGTTTGGGGCCAAAATGTTCTATGCCAACCATGACAAATCACCTTTCCTGGTTTCCCAGCCACTGCAGCTAGGGGACAGTCATGAGATCTATTTTTGGCTAGTGAGAAGGGAAAAGTTTTTGCTTTTGTAGTAAAAGGTTCAGACATAGCTATCTCCACCCACTCTCTTTTTTTCCTTCTTTGAATATGGACAATGTCCAAAGTTGTAGTGGCCACCTTGTGATAAGCCAACATACTAAGAATGGAGAGTGGAAAGACTGGCAGAGCCTAGGTCTTTGAGGACCTGTACCTTCCTTGGACTGCCTATCATTGCACTTCTTATGCGAGAAAAAACACAAAACACATCCAAGTGTTTAAGACATTGTGGCTTTTCTGTTAGAGCTGAATGTAGTTCTGATACAGCACCCATCCCAGGCTTGGGGAGGGTTCATTGAAAAGAGATGCCAGAGTGGACCTTGAAGGATAAAGTCAGCTTTAGCCCAATGAAGACAGCAAGGGGAAGGAGCAGTGGTTGCTAGATGGCCCAAGGAGAAGAGGGTGCTCTAGGTAGAAGTAATATGTGCCAAAGCACATTTGGAGCACTCTATGTGTAGACTGAAGCATATGGTACTGTTGGAGAATAAAGCTATTTGGGGCTGGAGAGATACCCTGGGGGCAAGTTATAAAGGATTAAGATGCCAAAGCAGAGAGTTTGGACATAATTCTTTCAATAATTCTTAAGCAGTGAGAGACAGAATGGCTCTTTGGAAAAACCGCTGTGCTAAGGATGGACTGAAGTGAGGTTAAAGTGGAAATGGCAAGACCAGCCAAGAGACAAGACCGAGGGTGACCTGGACTCTAAAAGTTGGCTCTGGAGATAGAAATAGATTGGGGGATAGAAAGGATAGGACTTATAATTTGCTTGGGTAAGTGGTAGAGAAAGAGAGATATTAAGAATGGCTCTAGGTTTCCGTTTGAGAAGAAAAACTGGAGGAGCAGGAAGATTCTTTGGAGGAGAGAAGATCAAGTATTTGTGTTAAAGTCTGAAATGATTCTGAGACAACCAAGTGGTTACTACTGGATATATTAGTATCAGTATGCAGGACAGAGCAACAGCCTGGGCTTGAGATAGAGGAGTGACTTGATGAGTAGAAAGGTACTGGAGTGTGGGTTACAAACACCAGGAGGACAAGAATGAGAGGTCACTCTGTCAGATGCTACTGTCATAGAAGAACTGTTCATAAAATCAATGGAAACAATCAGGAAATGACAATATTTGTACCACCTCACACATATTTAGGATGACTATTATCCAAAAAAACAGAAAACAACAAGCGTTGGTGAGGATGTGGAGAAAGCTAAACCCTTGGGCACTGTTGGCAGGAACGTAAAATGGTGCAGTCACTGTGGAAAACAATACAGCAGTTCCTCAAAAAATTAAAAATAGAACTACCACATGACCCAACAATTGCACTTCTGGGTTGATAGCCAAAAGAACCGAAAGCAAGATCTGGAGAAAAGATACTTGTACAATCATGTTCATAGCAACATGGTTCATAGTAGTCAAGACATGGAAGCAATCAAATGTCCACTGACAGATGGATAAGCAAAATGTGCTTATATACATACAGTGGAATATTACTTGCTGTAAAAGGGAAGGAAGTTCTGACATGTGCTACAACATGGATGAACCTTGAGGACATTATGCTAAGTGAAATAAGCCAGTCACAAAAAGATAAATATGGCATGATTCTACTGATATGAAGTACTTAGAGTAACCAAAATCATAGAGACAGAGAGTAAACTAGTGGTTGCCAGAGGCTGGGGGTGGGGTGGGGGGCTGGGAGTTATTGTTTAATGGGGATGGAGTTTCACATTTACAAGATGAGACGACTTATGGTGATGGAGGTTGGTGATGATTGCACAACATTACAAACACATCTAATGCTACTAGACTGTACACTTAAAAATGGGTAAGAGGTAAATTTTATGTTATATGCATATTACCACAATAAAAAAATGAGAAAAAAATTAGTGTATGCAAATTAGTTGCAAAATGTTCAGCATGTCAGTGATTGTCTTCAAAACCTCTGATGTTAACAGTCCTGTGTCCTGGGAGGTAGGCCTTTTGAGATGGCCAAGAATTCTTTGCTCTGAAAACTCGGCATTATTCAGATCAAAAAATCAATATACAAAGAAGATCCCTAAAACAGCTAGCTATATTCCCAACTTCCTAAAAGTCCACAAGGAAAAATCCTAACCAATTCTTAAAATTCTAACAAATTTTTAAACCCATGCTTGTAATTTAAAAATGTGAAAGCTTTCAAATGAGCATACATTAATAAATCAGATTCACTTTGTCTCTTAGACATTTGTCCAAATGAAGGATTCACTTTTGCTACAGAAAAAACAGCATTTTAAGGATTCGAGTGTGTAGGGGAGAGGTGAAGAGAGAACATTAGGCTAAAACCAGAGCTAGCATTATAGTTAGCTGCCTCAACTTTACTTTACTCACAAAGGATTTCTGCTTGGATATCTGATATAAATAGATGGAAATCTGAGGTTCTTAGCTAAAAGGGGCATTGTCAAATGTTTCAAAATTAGGTAAGGTTCTTGTAAAAAATGCCTTGCTTGGAAACTCCCTCACTGTTCTTGAGGTTCAAATAAGCAAGGATTTGGTAAGGAATAGGCTGCCATTTTTGTACCCTCTGGAATATATTTTTTTAAATTTTTCTTTATTAAACATTAACCATTCTAGAGGACCCAAAATTCACTGGAAACAGGTCCCAAGGGAGATATTTTCAGACAGAGTGCACTGAAAAGCAGGGGTTCTGCGGAGGCCCCTGCTGGGGGTGCTGTGGTGGGGGAGGCAGGTATATATAAGTGGGGGTGGGGTGAGGTTGGTGAGAAGCAGAGGTGTGTGGAGGTGGGGTGGAGGAGGGATGAAGTGAGGTGCTTGGGCTGGGGAGCAAGGGGAGAGAGGTTCTGGTTGCAGCCCCAACCCCACCAGGGCAGCACTGCTCCAATGTTTGGTGCAAGCTCGACTTTTCAGATAAGATTCCATCTAAGCTCTGGTGCTTAAAGAAGTTTGGAAATCACCACTTGACAACAAAAGTAATTAGCCTGAAGAAGACATGAACACAATCTGAGTCAAACTTAATCTTAGATTCTACAAATTAATTTATTATCTCATGTTTACATAAGGTCATAAAATGAAAAGCTGAAAATAGTGCTAATTTCCTTAACTTTTTTTTCCCCCTAAAGTTCTCTTCTGATAAAAATGGTACCACATAAAGACTTCTGGTAAGTGCAAAAGCCAACCTTCTTTTGTAAATGAAATTAATAATGTAATTTTAAAAGGAGAAGCAGAAGCCAAGATACAATATCTGCAGCCTGGGTTTCAGCTCATCTGAGCCCCTCACAGCCTGTGGAGAACACGATGAAATTGGAACTAGAGTGTATGTTCAGTGCAGGGCTTGGGGTGAGCACCTTTGAAAATCTAGCAGTGACACACAGAAGCTACAAACGATAAAGTACAGGGAAGATGAATTTCATAGGGAGAGCTATGGAATGCTATTTAGATGCTCAGTAGACTAGAAAAGAAAACGTTATGATCTCAGGAACAAAGGACTGAACCAGCAGGTAGATGTCACAGCAAGCCTAAGGGCTGATGGGGGCATCAGCAGTTCAGTGTGGCTCACTACAAAATAGTTTCTGCTTGCAGACAGGGAGTAGCACTAAATACCGCCTTGCAGGAAGCCAAGGCATAGGGCGCCTTTAACTCCCTTAGTGAGTGGCTGAGAGTGGCTCTGCGGCCTGGCTGCCGGGCCCTGTATCAGGCTGACCTACAGCTCTGGGTCTGTTTGAATTCTTCCATGAAAATACCTATACACTCTCTGATATGAGGAATTTGAGAGGCAGGGCGGGGGAGTCATGGGAGGTAGGGAGGGAAGAAAATGAAACAAGATGGGACAGGGGAGGCAGACAAACCATAAGAGACTCTTAATCTCAGGAAACAAACTGAGGGTTGCTGGGGGTAGAGGGGGAGGGATGGGGTGGCTGGATGATGGACATTGGAGAAGGTATGTGCTACGGTGAGTGCTGTGAATTGTGTAAGACTGACGATTCACAGACCTGTACTCCTGAAGCAAATAATACATTATGTGTTAATTTAAAAAAAAAAGAAAGAAAGAAAATACCTATACAAACTGCCTGAATGAATAAAGTCCAGTCAGTAAGTAGGGGAAAAAAATGGATCAAACCAGTACTTTAACTAACACTGAGCTCAACTGTAGGTCCCAAACTTCCCAAACTTAGTTGTTTTTTTTAAAGAAGGAAACCAATGTTAAAACCAATTTTCATTTTCTATAATTACGTATTTTCTAATAAAACCAAACTATCGATTTGTGGGAAAAAAAAGGAATGAGAATCTTTATTCTCCCTTCGGGCCTAACACAATGTGAAACTCGTTTTCTAATTTGTAATAAGCAAAGCAATTTTTTAAGATTTATCAATTTATTTGATAGAGTGTGTGCGCATGCATACACACATGAGTGGGGGAAGGGACACAGGGAGAGGGAGAGAACCCCAGCCAGACTCCTGCTGAGTGCAGGGCTTGATCCCAGGACCCTGAGATCATGACTTGGGCCAAAATCAAGAGTCAGCTGCTCAACTGACTGAGCCATCCAGGCGCCCCAATAAGCAAAATTTTTGTTAAGGAAGGAAATGCTAATAATGTTAGCTTCCTTTCTGAAACTACACTCTTGCCACTGAAAAGTGATTCCAAAGGGTTTTTTTTTTTTAGTTTAGAAATACTGTAACTTTTATATATTGTATTGAGTTAAAATACCTCAAAAGTGTCAATTTATGCTAACTCATTACAGCACAAAACTTTTCATAATTCTGAAGAAACATGGTATTTTAAATTTTCAATGGTATTACTGAATCAAACCCTAATGTTGCTTGGAGATAATAAACACAGAGTGAATAATTTCAGACTGAAGAGATAAAGTAAAAACAAAACCCACAGTAATTAGGCAAATGCTCTATTCATGTCTTTCTTTTTTTTTTTTTTTTCATTTAAACCCACTGTAATTAGGCAAATGCTCTATTCATGTCTTTCTTTCTTTTTTTTTTTTTCATTTCTGATTTAAAGGCAAATTAGTTAGGTAAGCATTCAGTTTAGTGACAGAAAACACAATAATATATTTTGGTGAGAGTTTCACATCAGAATATGAAAAATCTATCAAGTGTCAAAGTTCACTTATTGTCTCCACAAACTAATAAGGCATATAAATGTCAAGAAAATGGTTAAATCATGGCTAAGTATGCTCAAAAACTTCATGGGTACCTAAACATTTTAATTATCGATAGAGTGATTTTAAATGCTTCCTATCTATTCCTTAAAATATATCTTCCAAAGATCTCCATAAAGAAATAATGATTGGCCTCATTCTAAGAAATTGTCTGTTTCTGGAAATTAAATTACATTAATTTTTTATCTAATTCAAATGTTAATTCAGATCAACCCTGCCCAGTGAGCCTGAACTCTTAAAGCTTTTGGTGAATGATTTAAGCCTTGTAGGCTTGTATATCTATTTGTGTTTGCGTGGTTTTCAAAAAAACTAGTATTAAGCCTTAACTGATGACTCATTTTTGAGGAAAAGGGAAAAGGACAAGCTGACAGTGGACTGTGGGTTAACTTAAATGATTTATATTGATCTCTGGAGCACAAGTGGGAGCACACCATCCTCAGGCAGGAGGCCCAGTTTTCACTCTCCAGTGGTCAGCTGAGGGCATGCACTGCTTATTGGTAGAGGATGCACAGACCAACAAAAAGGAAAAGGAGAACAGAGAAAATGAAGTGGTGACACCCTTGGTGATAAAGCTCAGGTCTTTGGGATTCCCACATGACTTCCCTGTATTTGAGGTTACCACGGTGAAGGCAGATTAAGAGCAGAAACTAGGGGTGCCTGGGTGGCTCAGTGGGTTAAGCCTCTGCCTTCGGCTCAGATCATGATCTCAGGGTCCTGGGATCGAGCCCTGCATTAGGCTCTGCTCAGCAGGGAGCCTGCTGCTTCTCTCTCTCTGCCTGCCTCTCTGCCTACTTCTGATCTCTCTGTCAAATAAATAAATAAAATCTTAAAAAAAAAAAAGAATACCTCTCCTCTCAGTAAGGGTCTAATCTGAGCAATGGTTAACACCTGAAACTTCACCAAAGATCCCCTTTCAACATAATATTTAGAGGTGATGGATGGTCTTTTGCTTAGCATCCAAATGCTAAGATTCTCCATGTGCTGGGGCAGGTCATGCCGCCCAGACCCAGCAGGGGGCGTGCCAGCCTCGGGAATAGCAAGGTAGTGGCAGGAACCAATCAGCTTAAAGCAATGCCCTCAGAGCCCTTGTAGCTCCCCATTCAGAGGAAGACGCAGGCCCAGAACAAAGGGGTCTTGGACCACTCATTTGTGTTCCCTGCTCTACGTCATCATGTGATCCAGTCACACAGAAACCATTAGTGGAAGGGCAATGAAATCAGTTCTAGCAAATTTAAATAATGATGTCAGAAATGAACTTTCATTCAGAAAGAGAAATATAACTTGACTGAATCCCTCTGACTTTGTAATTTTTTAAAATGAAGATTTAATTCATCCAAGCCTTTTTTTTTTTTTTTTTTTTTTTTGCCTTAGATGCTGAGAGATGAGGGTAAAGCCCTGTTTCTCAAACTAGATTCATATAAAGATCTACTTCAAGGAAAATAATTCTGAAACTGTGTTTAGATTCCATCAGTTTGAAACTTAAGAAATTAAAGTCTGACTCTGTGGACGAGGTTTCTAATCATAAATACCTGCTATAAGAGTTTTTACATTTGAAACTGGTTTAAAAATGTTTTCAGGTTATCATCAAAATAAACATACAAAATTTAAAATTCTCATAAACCCTGCAGATCCCTAACACTAACACTGTATTTGGAAGCCCTATTGGAGAAACACAATTTTATTACAAATGATTATGTTAAAGACAGGCAGAAAATTTTTTTTAAAATCAGAGTGTGTCTATTTCTCTATTTGAATAATTTTTCTTTTTGAATTTTTGACTAAAGAGGATGTATAAATGGTGTAGATAAGTAGGATCAAGGGCGCTTCTGAACTCAGTTACAATAAGAACCCCAAACTTGCAAAGAGAAAGGGTCTGAGAGGACCACTTGCTGTGTCATCTCCTAACACATTCTGTGTTTTTTCCTCTTTGTGGTAGACACGCGGGGCAGAGAGATCACTGGCCCGAGGAACATGACCTTTCCAATGTCCTAGCCAGTCAGCTTGCCTGCTGCTGCCAAGAAGATAGTCCCCATAAAAATAAAAATAAGAGAGGACTCTGGTCTTGAGTACTGCAGGCAGGCTGGAGACAGGCCAACCATGTGCACACATGCTCTGCTGTGTGACAGCAAGGTAATATTTCAGCGTTAGGAACGTCTGTGATTATGAGGACAGCAAGCACAGTCTCACTTGACATACGACCTATTTTAGCGCAGAACAAAGGCTGCTACAAGTTGGCTTGGAACAGGCCTTCAGGGGTCTTGTCAGTACGCAGCCTGTCCAAGGGCAGCAGCATACGGGCGTGGAGAATCTAGGTCAGGGTCACCATGGCTGAGTTTAATTTTCAGCACTGCATGAAGGGTTGTAACAAGTATGGGGAAGGTAATATTTACCTGTTCAAACGAATGGAGTCCACTCTGTTTTCCTAACCTCACCATATCTTCCAAAATGGCTTTTTTCAGCTCCTGAATTGGACCATAGAGAAAAAAATGACAAGGCAAAAACACATTTCAAAATGGAGGTAGAGGAAACAGTGAGTCTTCAGCAAAGTACGACTGGTGGTTGTGCCAACCCCCACCTCTGCCCCTCTCCTGGGGCTGACACTCCCAGGCAGCACACAGTCACCACCTCTCATCAGGCAAGCAAGTGCCAGGCATGACCAAAGGAGTGACCAGGAAGGCTAAGGGACCACTCCATTTTTTAAAGTGGTTCTCTGGTCAGCCCGGTGAGTCCCAGGAACCCTGTCTCTCCCAGAAGGGCCCAGGATCCAGTGAGAGTGCTCGGGACCATGGGTGCTGCTGAACATGGACCATGTGCCTGGACGAGGTGGTGTTGAGCTAGAACAGCAATCTCTTCCAGAGGACTCTACCCGTGCCTGAGAAGTTTCGGGCAGATGGCCATGGCTAAAGCTCTAAGCAGGAAGAAGGGAATCTATTTTTTTTTTTGTCAACTCCACGACTGTCTGAGTCCAGTACATACAAAAGCCACCTCACATTTGGAAAGAGCAAGGCCAGTGAGTCAGAAGGCCTATACTCACACCTGACAATACTCTAACCAGCGGTGTCAGCTGTGTGGCCTTGGGTCAGCCACCTCCCTCTCTGGACCCAACTGCGAGCTGCCAGACAGCAGGTCTGGACAAGCTTTCTGTGACGTCTTCCTTCAATAGTTCAATAGTCTATCAAACTTTCTAAGAAGAAATCTGCATTCCTCCAACCACAGTAACAAAAAAACGAACCTCTGGTTTAAGATTTCTACCACTTATAAAATAAAGTTAGAAATGTCCCTATAGGTTCACATTCCACTGGTCTACTGTGTTTCTGCCTTCCCATTACCCAGTAGCATCGGGAGGTCCAGCAACCAAGGTACAGACCTTATTTGCACAGAGCTCTGCGTATGACCCTTCAATTCCTCTCTTCTGGGCCCAAGAGGGCATGACTTCAGGGTCTGGCACAACAATACCCACCAAAAAGGCCTGCAATCCCAACCAAAGGAAAACACAGTCAAGACAAAAGATTTCAAAGTGGTTATTTGTGGTCCAGCATTAAAAATAATCTCCTGGGGGCGCCTGGGTGGCTCAGTGGGTTAAAGCCTCTGCCTTCGGCTCAGGTCATGATCCCAGGGTCCTGGGATCGAGCCCCGCATCGGGCTCTCTGCTCAGTGGGGAGCCTGCTTCCTCCTCTCTCTCTCTCTCTGCTTGCCTCTCTGCCTACTTGTGATCTCTGTCTGTCAAATAAATAAATAAAATCTTAAAAAAAAAATAATCTCCTGGTATTCTCAGATTCCACTTTCTTCTAAAAATAAGTATATGCTTATGTTATGAAACATTTCCACCAATATAGCACACATTCTTGACTGTTTATTTTCCGATATATTTCCTTAACTTTGTTAACAAGAATTAATAAAGGGTAAACTTAAGGATATTAAGAATCGGTAAAGTTTAATTCTCATGCCAATCCCATGAGTACACCTTTAAGATGTCAGTCAAACAATTCTATGAACCCAAACACATATATTTCTCAAGGTTTCCCAAATAATTTTGAAATTGTTTTATTAATATGGCACCCATTCATGAAGAACTCCATTTTAAGCTTTTAAAGGATTTTCTTTAAAATAAATTAATAATATTTGCCTAATGAATCCAATGACAGCACAAAATATATTCACAGTAATCTTTCTGACTTCAAGTCTAAATGATGTTGAAAGCAGAATAAACATAAATCCTCTCTAATAATTTAATCCTAACTATGTTAACATATTAGCCTAATATATTAGCCATATATACAGAGAGGGAGAACTATATTATCAACAGTACCGTTATTTATAATACTGTATCTATTTATCTGTAGACCTCATCTGCATTTTTAAGACTGAAGAGCAGAAGAAACCCTGAATCTGGCTTTAGCATCTTATCTCAATATCCCTCTTGGAAGTAGGTGGAGCCTAAGTTAAAAGCAGTGGGAATGTTCATTACCACTACTTCAAGCAACTTTTTCATCTAATCACAGTTTATCAAACTCTACAAGTGAGATTTCTCCTTCAAAAGGAATTTTCTCTCACAATCTAATATGCAGAATACCAGTGTCTGATTGGAAATCCATGTTTACCACAACAGCCAAATACCAAATACTCAGGAAGTTATTCCCAAATAACTCCAGATTTTTCAGCAGGCCCAGTATGCGTGAGAGGGCTGAAGCACAGGAGACTCACCTTTAAGCTGTCCCCATGGACATAGATTTGTGCCACAGGCTCACTCCGGATATAGATGTTCTCAATCTTCTCAGGCGCCACATATTCTCCCTGAGCAAGCTTAAATATATGCTTCTTCCGATCAATAACTTTAAGAGTCCCTGCCTGTGGAGTTGGACAAACCGCTTCAGGAAAAGATAGCATTCTTGAATCTAAACCCCTCACTCATCAGTGCCATAGTGCCTCACCCCTGCCCTATCCCCCCTGCAAACCCCACTGGATCTGGGCCTCCGCCTGAGGCCTCTGCCATTACACAGCCCCCTTGTGGCTAGAGAGGGCCACCACAAACCACGAACCACGGGTTGATGGCTCTAGAGATCTGCTAGACGCTGAGTGCCCACTGTCCTTTCCCCTCAGCACTTACCCTGCTTCCCACTCCCCACTCTCATACCCGCCACAACCAGGTGTCCTCCTCCTCAGAAGGCCTGCCTACCTTCCCCTCTCGCCCAAACTGCCTCTTTTCTCACCACCATCTTCAAATTCACTCCCTTGAATGATGCTTAGGCCTTTCTGCCCAGCTACTGCCTCTGCTCCCAGAGTGGCCTCTCCATCCCCCAGCAAACAGCAGACCTTGGCAGAGGTCCCAGGGGACTCCTCCCTGACAGACCAGATGGAATGCAGAGTTGTCACCTTCCTGACTGGATTTCTGCATATCCTCTGTCCCTCCTCCATCTGTTTAATTGGCCAAAGCAGAGCAAAGTTTCCAGAAAAGAAAAACGAGCAGGCCCTGTTTCATTCAAAACCCGGGCTGGACCTTAGGTGCTTTCTATAACTGGCTTCTTTGACCCTCATGGTCAAAGATGCCCTGAGTGGGGCATCGTCACCTCCATTCCACAGATGAGGAAAATGAGGATTAGAGAATTTGGTTGATTTCTCAAAAGCCACACAGCTAGGACGCAGGGGAACCAGGATTTGAATTAGGTCTTTCTGGATCAGAAGTTTGTACCTTGTCCTAAGCTACCTAATACTCTTTCAAAACATTAATAATTTTAAAAAATGGACACCTACAGACCACCTGTCCACTGTCCTGGGCTCCTAGTGTATACACAGCTCTAGGTCTCCACATGAATTACTTTACTTGCTTCTCCTAACATCCTGCAAGGTGGGTGGTTGCATCCAACTTACAGGGAATCAGTACTAGATTCAAGGTTCTGTGGAACTTCAAGCTTTTACCAATTTTGAGGCCCTCCCTCTTTAAGAAAAATAATATAAAATGAAGTGCTGGGGCTTGGACAGGGCCTGTGCAAGTGAGGGGCTCTGAGCCTAGGCTTCCTCAGCGGAGGGAATGATGCACGCTCTGCCAGCCTGTAGGCCCTGTTGCTTCCCCAGCCTCTCCCCTCCACACCTAGGGGGCCTCAGGGAGAACTGCCTACCTCACACCTCTCGTGTCTCTCTACTTAGCATGTGCTATCACTCCTGCCCTGAACATCCTCTCCACCCTCTCCTTGGAACAGGACTCACATCCTGAGACTCCCATAGGTGCCCATCAGCCCCTGCCTCTCCCCAGGTGAGCGTGGCCCTTCACTTATGCCCATCACATTACATACCATATTGGCATCTCTTTCCTGAGCAGAGTCCCTGGCCCTGGGCACACACTGGGGGTGCATCTGTGTCTGCTATGAGAAAGGGCTTCTCAGGGAAGGACACAGATTCAAGGCCGGGGCGAATCAGCTCACCAGCCTACAGGGCCACCAGACGGTTCAGCACCATTCACATGCCTGAGAAACACTACATTTTACAGCATCTACCCTAAACCTTAGCAACTTCACAAAGACACAGGGGACATTCCTGAGGGGGGCTGTATCAGGCCGGGGGCTGTATCAGGCCAGGGGCTCTCGGTTCCAGCAACAGAGCCATTTTCTGGTCATAGTTTTTAATCTAAGCATATCCTGTGTGCCAGGCATTGTGTCAACCGCTTTACAGGTATAACTTCTTTTATTCCTCAAAACCACCATAGAGGTAATCAGTGTTATTAGCCCCCATTTTACAAATGACAGAGTGAGGCACAATAACCGGGTCTGGTTAAAAGTCGGGGGCTGCAGCCAAAGAATATCACATAGCTTTCTTCTCTTACTCCACAAGAAAGTCAATAAGGAGCCCCGGAGAGGGATGAGGCTTTGGGCTTCAATCTCAGAGCAACTGCTGGCAGAGCCAAAAGAACTCAGACACCCTTCCACCTGGCTCCAACTTTTCCCACTGCTCAGTGCCACCTCTCAGCGAGGTGTCAATGTCTGTGGGTCCCTAGGCCCTGCCTTTCTCAGACCTCCCAGAGCTATGAGCTTCCGGCCCCCTGTACCTCACCGGTCAGATTCCACAGCACTGACAAATCTCAACCCGGAAAGGGATAAGGTAGGGAGTGGTCTTAAACTCCAGCTGTGCCCTCCCATAAAGATCTCTATCACCTTTATCAGAAGGATGGACAGACAAGAAAGCTCTGGGGGCAAGATAAGGAAGAACCTCCTTATCCCACCCCTCCCCCGCCCCGCAGTTCCTAAATGGCTAATTATCAGGGAAGATATGGAGAAGAATTTTGCCTCAGAAGTGAGTTGGATTATACACCCTCCCACCGTGAGCATGCGGTGGCTGGAAACTTACGCACCGGCAGCCACTTCCCAATGTCCCCAGTGTGCAGCCAGCCGTCGCTGTCCAGGGCTTCCTTTGTCCTGTCTGGATCTTTCAAGTAACCTTTGAACACATTTGGTCCTCTCACACATATCTGTAGGGACAAATACAGGGTTTCTGTCAACCCACAGCATGAGGAATCCTGATGTGGGGCTGTCAGGAGGCATGTGTAGGAGAATGTATCCTATCCTTCCAGAAATTTGCTGTGGAAACAGCAGAGATGGAGACAGAGTACAGGAATGGCCACAAGCAGACTGAACAGTCTCCTGCTTCTCTCCAACAGTATGTTCTGTCCTGGCCATGTTTCTTCCCTGTCCTGGCCCCCTACCCTACCCTCAGGCCTCCTGCCCTCCCTCCCTTCAGTAAGTGCTGCTTTGTGACACTGAAAGGGGTCTCCTCAGATACTGAGGGCTGGCTGATTCCATTGGAGATTTGAGCTCTCTGTGACATGATGGGGCAATCATGCCCCATCTGCTCCCATGGAGTGAACAAGTATAGGCCAGCTCTATCCCCCTCTTCTGGTCTAGTTGCAAGGGTACGGCTTCTGCTGGGACACATACATAGTAGCAGGCCATGTCAGTTAGAGGAAAAAAATTGATTTTTTTTTTAAGTTTAGAAATTTCATTTTTTGCTTTTTTGTTTTTTTTTAAGATTTATTTATTTTAGAGAGAGAGCATGAGCGGGTGGGGGGGACGGAGATTGAAAGGGAGAGAGAGAATCTCAAGCAGACACCCTGCTGAATGCAGAGCCTGACTCAGGGCTCAATCCCAGAACCCTGAGATCAAGACCTGAGACACAATCAGGAGTTGGATGCTTAACTGACTGAGCTACCCAGGTGCCGCAAAAGTTTGGGAATTTCAAGTCTTGATTTAGACCAGCCCGGTCCCAACCTTAGGGGCTGGTTGCTTCATAAGCAAGAGAGGAAATGCTGAATTCAGTAGAGTGAAATTAATCAGTAATTTAAAGTGACTTTAGGGCGCCTGGGTGGCTCAGTGGGTTAAGCCGCTGCCTTCGGCTCAGGTCATGATCTCAGGGTCCTGGGATCGAGTCCCGCATCGGGCTCTCTGCTCAGCAAGGAGCCTGCTTCCCTCTCTCTCTCTCTCTCTCTGCCTGCCTCTCTGTCTACTTGTGATCTCTCTCTGTCAAATAAATAAATAAAAATCTTAAAAAAAAATAAAAAAAATAAAAAATAAAGTGACTTTACAGGGAGGGTGAAAGGAAAACAATTCCATTGTTTTTCTTTTACTTACTGAATGTGGCATGCAGAGACATAAATGGCTAAGGTCCTAACTTTACCTCTCCCTCTCCTTTGGAGGTCCAATAGTTCAGTTCCTCGACATCGATAAGCTTGATATGATTGCAGGGGAGAGGTGCCCCTACGTGCCCTAGAACACCAAAGCAATATGGCATTTGTCAGTGTCTAGATCAATTTCAGCACTGAAGATGCTCTGGGCCACATAAAAATCCCTCCAGTGTTGAAGTGGGGAATTACAGGAGAGTAATACACCTTAAGACGGGCATTTGTCACAGGTAAGCACTGATGATTAAAAAACGTTCTGGGGAAAACACAGGCCAACCTCTGCTGGGCCTTTGTTTTACATCTGATTCTTAAAAAAGCTAAACAGGCACACCTGGCCCAGTACCAACCTGCACAGGGTCTGTAGCGGGCCTCCTACCCACACCAACCATACCATCAGTATTTTTCCAATAGGGCCCATATTAAACATTTCCTCCCACTGTCAGACCCCTGGTTTTGGAACTGTCGTCATTACTTTTCCACCAGTCAACAGACTATTGGTTCATGTGCAAACCATCCAGAATTTTTTTCAAAATTTAGATTTTGATGAGCCCTGAAAGTCTCCATGTCTCACAGACACCCAGGGGATGCTGGTGCTTCTGGTCCACATATTACACTTAGAGTAACAAAGGAATAGAAGACAAGGATGAGATCATTCTTCCCTGAAAAATAAGACTTCAAATGTTCTTGCTCATATATACTCCAACTGCACAATTACATCAAAGTCATTTTTCTAGTAATTATGGTTGTTAGCACAATTCCCTGGCAAGGGGGAAGGGCTTTGAGTGGGTGCTGGCCAAGGTCCTGAAAGAAAAGTGCGCTTGTAGATGAAAACAGGTTGCGACAATCTGGTTTCTCTTTTAAAGAGGCTGCCGACTTTTACAATATTGTCTAAAGATATCTATCCTCTCATACTGAATAGCCTTGGCAAGTTTTTGTGGTAAGGATGACTTAAAAAGGCAAAATCTCAAAAATCTTACATAGGAAAATATAAAGGATGCCATTAAGAGGAAAGAGAGTGTCCAGAAAGAAGGGGATCCACATGAGTGATCAGTAAATATGATGGCAGAATAAGAAAAAGTTACTGATCCAGGGTTTTGGAAGAACAGTCCTTGTAGTAAGTTTTCCAGGGGTAGAGACAGCAAAGAATCTATACACAAGATAGACTTTATTCACCTAGAGTTTGAAGAGATAAAACTCAGACAAAAATGCTTCTGTCCTTGATGTGGTCAAAGATGACTTCAATATGGAACACACCTATCATGTTTCAGCTCACTGCCTCAAGGTGTTCTGAAAAGAGCATGGCATTACTGTGCATCTCTCTTTTCCATGTGTATCACCCTGAATTTTCTAGTGTGTAGTTGAGTAAACCTGCGCTGAAAAGAATGGCCCCCAGCTGACATAGGAAGTTGGTATCCTGAAGGATTCTTTTGCTCAGTGTTTTTCAGATTCTTCTGGTGTCTGGTTTAAATTTTGTGGTAGGCAATAAATACATGGGCTGCCTACTGCACCCTCCTTGCTCTGAAAGAGGAGTCTCTTCAGAATGAAGGCATGGAAAGGAGCTGCTTCTTCCGGAGGATGCTGTTGCCTTTTAGACATTAACATCACAGGAGACCCCAGGTCCCAAAGGGTCTCAGAAATGGTTTAAGAAATAGTGCTCTGGTCACTATGAACTTGCCCTTCTTTCCTAAATCATACCTAATTCACAACCTGCTTCCTTCATTCTAAAATATTAGGTTCTAACCCACAAAATCCAACATACTGACATTTACT